>NC_058081.1:214610491-214944908 GCF_014858855.1 Bufo gargarizans | reverse complement strand
AAACTTTTGGCCACCACTGTATATTGAATAAAACTAAATGATGCATACTTAGATATAGGCTTAAAATCAGGATTATTGTGATAAAGTATTGAGGGCTCCATTATTTTCCTCCCAGGTTCCTGAAAACATCTATTCAAACATCTGGTGATGAGACCTGAGCTGACCTGTCTTTCAACATTGTGTGTCTAACACTCATATGGTGTACTTGTTTTACTGAACTGTGTGCACTGTGATATTTCATGTGAAAATGTATTATTTGTACACCTGCACAACCACTTAATCCACCTTCATCTATCATGTAAGGTCTTAGGGGAACATTTATTAAGACGGGCGTTTTAGACCCTGCACTGGCGGTGGATTGCCAAAGTTATGTAGAGGCTATTAAGTGGCTTATATCTGTTCGTAAATGACCCCCTTAGTGTCTAAAACTACCTGCAATTATACATTAACATTTACTGCTATTTCAATGACTTGTATTTGTAGAGGATGCTGTACACTATATGAATGCTAATGTCTATTAAGAGGATATTAACATACCAAAACAAATCTGTAAAAGAAAATTTTACTGAGGTATTGGAAATCAAGCAAGTACACCAGACAATGGTAAGTACTAGTGTTGAGCAAAGCAAAGCATTCGAAACGGAATTCAGTCTGAAGTTTAGGAAAACTTTGATCTGCACAGAATTCAAATTTTCTCACACTTCATGATAATGAAAATGATTTTCCTAAAATGGCAGCTGAACGTGTTACAAAGCAAAACTAAGTGTAGAGACCAGCCAATGTCGTACAGTCAGCCAATACACAGAAGGTTATCCCCTGTGATGTCACAGCCCTATAAAACCCTCATCCCGCGCGGTCTCCACCATTGTCCTATGAGCTGAGCATAGGGAGAGACAATGCAAGTGCTCATATGCTAGGGACAGTATTCTACTGCCAACATGCCAACCAATACCATCCAGAACTGAAGACATCCTGATGCATCCTGAATGGATTACTCTCCATTCAGAATGCATTGGGATAAAACTGATCAGTTCTTTTCCGGTATAGAACCCCTGTGACGGAACTCTATGCCGGAAAAGAAAAACACTAGTGTGAAAGTACCCTAAAGGACAATTTTGTTGTACAAGTCAGGGTTAGGTTATAAAAAAAAAATACAAATCTTTGATGATCCCCAGGAGCACCATCAAATCTATCATAACCAAATGGAAAGAACATGGCACAACAGCAAACCTGCAAAGAGACGGCCGCCACCAAAACCACCGGACCGGGCAAGGAGAGCATTAATCAGAGAGGCAGCACAGAGACCTAAGGTAACCCTGGAGGAGCTGCAGAGTTCCACAGCAGAGACTGGAGTATCTGTACATAGGACGACAATAAGCCATACGCTCCATAGAGTTGGGTTTTATGGCAGAGTGGCCAGAAGAAAGCCATTACTTTCAGCTAAAAACAAAAAGGCACATTTGGAAGTTTGCGAAAAGGCGTGTGGGAGATTCTTAAATGTATGGAGGAAGGTGCTCTGATCTGATTGGACTAAAATTGATGGTGGTGACAGCATCATGCTTGGGGGATGTTTTTCAGCAGCCGGGACTGGGAAACTGGTCAGAGTTGAGGGAAAGATGGATGGTGCTTAATACAGAGATATTCTTGAGCAAAACCTGTACCACTCTGTGTGTGATTTAAGGCTAGGAAGGAGGTTCACCTTCCAGCAGGACAATGACCCCAAACACACTGCTAAAGCAACACTTGAGTGGTTTAAGGGGAAACATGTAAATGTGTAGGAATGGCCTAGTCAAAGCCCAGATCTCAATCCAATAGAAAATCTGTGGTCAGACTTAAAGATTGCTGTTCACAAGTGCAAACCATCCAACCTGAAGGTGCTGGAGCCGTTTTGCAAGGAGGAATGGGCAAAAAATCCCAGTAGTAAGATGTGGAAAAGTTATAGAGACTTATCCAAAGCAATTGGAGCTGTGATTGCTGCAAAAGGTGGCTCTACATAGTATTGACTTTAGGGGGGTGAACAGTTATGCACATTGACTTTTTCTGGTATTTTGTCCTATTTGTTGTATGCTTTACAATTAACAAATTTTAAAAAAGTTGTAAGTTGTGGGCATGTTCTACAAATTAAATGATGCAAATCCTCATACAATCCATGTTACTTGCAGGCGGTGAGGCAACAAAAAAGAACAAAGTCAAGGGGGGTGAATACTTTTGCTTAGCACTGTATACATTACAGAGTGTTGGCAAAACATACTAAAGTTATTTATGCATCTACCTGGGCATTTTTCGTCCCGGATTCTTTTTTATAAACCGGGGGTGTCTTTGCTTCATGTCTGACCATTTTTTAATGATGGCCAGACGGCAGTGTTTGCCGTACTATCCGCTGCTTCTCGGCGTGAGACCCGGTGCAGTCGTGTCCCCGCCCCAACATCCGCTGCAAGATAAAAATGCAAGCATATAATCCCAATTTTTAAACATAATAGTATTGAAAATAATTTACTCAAGTAAACTGCAAAAAGTATTTAAGTTTTTGAAGTGGAAATATTAGATTTAGGCCGGCTGCACACGGCGTGTTTTTTCACAACTACGGACCGTACAAACCCGTCCTGCAGAGTGGACGAGCACACGGCGTCATTGGTTGCTATGACGCCGTGCGCTTCCGGCCACCGCCGCTGGACTGTGATAGCTGTGATAACTGGACTTGAATGATCTATACAAATGTATTACTGTAAAGCGGTGGTGGGAAGAAACGCACAGCGTCATAGCAACCAATGACGCCGTGCACTCGTCCACTCTGCAGGACAGCAGCCCGGGTTTTTACAGTCCATAGTTGTGAAAAAACACGCACGTGTGCATGCGGCCTTACTGTTACGGTTAGAAGATGGGATTGTATTACGACTGTATGTGGGTGGGGTCTGAGCTATCAGATATTGTCCAGCTAAGCAGAGATGTACCTGTCTAGTGAAGTGACGGTACGGTATGGGATGTACAGCTGGTTCGCTTCCCTGTGGTGCACTCTGGGTAACTCTAAATGACAAAGAAAGCTTCTCCTAAGTCCTGACCAACAGGACACAAACTATAATCTATAAACTGTGTATGTGTGTGTACGGTATATAGTGTATGTGCGGTATATAGTGCGTGTGTGTGCAGTATATAGTGTGTGTGTGGTATATAGTGTGTGTGTGTGTGGTATATAGTGTGTGTGTGTGTGGTATAAAGTGTGTGTGTGTGTGTGGTATATAGTGTGTGTGTGGTATATAGTGTGTGTGTGCGGTATATAGTGTGTGTGTGTGTGCGGTATATAGTGTGTGTGCGGTATATAGTGTGTGTGCGGTATATAGTGTGTGTGTGTGCAGTATATAGTGTGTGTGAGCGGTATATAGTGTGTGTGTGCCAGAATATAGTGTGCGTGTGCGGTATATAGTGTGTGTGCGCGGTATATAGTGTGTGTGTGTGTGTGCAGTATATAGTGTGCGGCATGACAATGGATGTGCAATGTGCATGTGAAAGATATTTCTCTGTTTTCCATACACATATGCTACTAACATAGTGGGTGTGATGTCGCGAACATAACATTTTCCATGCGCGAACAGCGAACGCAAATTTTCGCAAATGTTCGCGAACGGGCGAACCGGGCAAACCGCCATTGACTTCAATGGGCAGGTGAATTTTAAAACCCACAGGGACTCTTTCTGGCCACAATAGTGATGGAAAAGTTGTTTCAAGGGGACTAACACCTGGACTGTGGCATGCCGGAGGGGGATCCATGGCAAAACTCCCATGGAAAATTACATAGTTGACGCAGAGTTGGATTTTAATCCATAAAGGGCATAAATCACCTAACAATCCAATTTTTTTTTTGAACAACGTGGTTTAAAACATCCAGTGTGTGTGTATGATCAGGTATGATGTTGTATCGATCAGGTAGTGTAAGGGTTACGTCCGCTTCACAGACATTGACAGACCAAAGTCCCCTTTTAATGCACCGCAAACAACCGCAAACAGTCCATTTGCCCAACCGCAAACTTCCCATTTGCACAAGGTTGGATACCAAGCTAGCCATGTCCCGTTGATGTCATTGAAGGTTTCTTCCTTCACCCAGCCACGTACAACACCAAGGGTCCCGGAAAGGTGAATTGAATTGATTTTTCGAATGGGGAGATGGTTAAAAAAACGCTGGCTCCCTCCCCTTTGTTTGAATCCACGGTCACTGCGTCTGTGCCGTGCAATTTACTGTCCCACCTGATATGAGTGGTATTTTCTGTAGTTCTCTCTTCTCACCAGTTTAATCCCTGTTACGTCCCCAATCTGGGGTCCATTTATTAAATGGATTTTTCGAATGGGGAGATGGTAAAAAATTTCTGGCAGGGTATCTTCGACTGCCTTCACAGTGACAGACCAAACTCTGATACACCAAACTGAATTGATTTTAGGAACCGGAAGATGGAAAAAGCAGCTTGGTCGGTCCTCTTACTCCCAAGTTGGGGCACTGCGCGTGCACGGAGCAATGTGCTGTGACACCCTGACCCTATATGAGTGGTGTCTTAACTAGTCCTATTCCTATCAGTTTAATCCCTGTTATGTCCCCTATCGGGACGTGTGTCGAATCTATTAACCATTGTTGAATTAACAAACTATTATGACATCCTGGAATAATTTAGTTCTGAGCTTTGTACTTGATTTGTATTGGAATTGTTGGCGATTTTTTAAATTGTCTGCATTATTTCTAATAAACTATTAAGAGACTTTATTATGATTTTTTTATTTTATGTATTAAAAACCCACTTATACAACTTAAAAAAAAAAAACATGAGCTGTCCCGATCGCTTTTGGTCTGATCATAATGAAGCAACGGCCTTATCACCTGGGGTGTGGCAACATTGCTAACACACTCATAGAGGTGATGATTGCTTCATTGTGATACGCAAGCCCCTTCACCACAACAAGGTAACGATCACGAAAGGGGAATTTACACTTGTATGTGCCTTTTTTTTGTTTTGTTTTTGCAGCCACAATGCAGCACCAGAGGCCAGAAAAATTAGGCATGTGCACATGCCTGAATAACAATGTTATTGTTGCAGCCGCTGTTGTAGCAGCGGACGGAAAAATTGATGTTTTCAAGGCAGAAAGGTGACTAAAACATTGCGGCTTGAACCCTAGTTGGTGGTGGAGTATTCACGAAAGTCATCAGGTATGCAGACATTAAATACAGCAGCGTGGGGACCATTTTGAGGCCAAGGCATGTCATCAGGCCTTTTGTTAGTTAAACGTATCCCCTACTGTCAGTCCCTTCGGGATCCATGCCTCATTCATCTTAATGAAGGTGAGGTAATCAACACTTTTTTGACCGAGGCGACTTCTTTTGTCAGTGACAATGCCTCCTGCTGCACTGAAGGTCCTTTCTGACAGGACACTTGAAGCAGGGCAGGCCAGAAGTTCTATTGCAAACTGGGATAACTCAGGCCACAGGTCAAGCCTGCACACCCAGTAGTCAAGGGGTTCATCTCTCCTCAGAGTGTCGATATCTGCAGTTAAGGCGAGGTAGTCTGCCACCTGTCGGTCGAGTCGTTCTCTAAGGCTGGACCCGAAGGGCTGTGGCGATGTGTAGGACTGAAAAAGCTCCGCATGTCCTCCATCAACAACACATCTGTAAAGCGTCCTGTCCTTGCCGCCGTGGTCGTGGTAGGAGGAGGATTACTTTGATCTCTTCCCCAGATAGATTCCCGTTGTGCTGTGACATCCCCCTTATAAGCTGTGTAAAGCATATTTTTTAGTTTGGTTATGAACTGCTGCATCCTTTCTGACTTCCGGTAATTTAGTAACATTTCCGCCACTTTCTGCTTATACCGGGGGTCTAGTAGCGTGGCCACCTAGTACAGGTCGTTCTCCTTCATCCTTTTTATACGAGGGTCCCTCAACAGACATGGCAGCATGAAAGACCCCATTTGCACAAGGTTGGATGCCGAGCTACTCATTTCCCGTTCCTCCTCCTCACTGATGTCATTGACGGTCTGTTATTCCCCCCAGCCACGTACAAGACCACGGGTCCCAGATAGGTGACAGCAACGAGCACCCTGGGATGCCTGCTGTGGTTGGTCTTCCTCCTCCTCAAAGCCACATTCCTCCTCTGACTCCTCTTCCTCATACTCCTCTTGCAGCGTTGCCGCAGGTCCGGCAAGCGATGATGACAAGGCTGTTTCTGGTGGTGATGGTGACCACAACTCTTCCTCTTCCCGCTCATCTACAGCCTGATCCAGCACTCTTCGCAGGGCACACTCCAGGAAGAAAACAAATGGGATGAGGTCGCTGATGGTGCCTTCGGTGCGACTGACTAGGTTTGTCACCTCCTCAAAAGGACGCATGAGCCTACAGGCATTGCGCATGAGCGTCCAGTAACGTGGCAAAAAATCCCCAGCTCCGCAGAGGCTGTCCTAGCACCCCAGTCATACAAATACTCGTTGACGGCTTTTTCTTGTTGGAGCAGGCGGTCGAACATTAGGAGTGTTGAATTCCAACGTGTCGGGCTGACGCAAATCAAGCACCTTTCAGAAAAAAAAAATCTATTTAAAATTTAACTGTGATCTAATCACATTTGCAAGCCCGTGTGTGTCAGGCGCCCACACATACTGTATTGTGTCCACTGGCTAGTGGCTGGTTCGGCCTGCACTCATACCGTTACAGGGTGTCATTCGCCCAAATACCTTTCAGAAAAAAAAATTAGACAGTATGTGTGGTGGCCTGACACACACGGGTTTGCAAATGTGATTAGATCACAGGTAAAAAAAAATTATTTTATTTTTTCTGAAAGGTATTTGGGCGAATGACACCCTGAAACGGTATGAGTGCTATCACCAGCCACTAGCCAGTGGACACAATACAGTATGTGTGGGGGCCTGACACACACGGGCTTGCAAATGTGATTAGATCACAGTTAAATTTTAAATATATATTTTTTTCTGAAAGGTATTTGGGCGAATGACACCCTGTAACGGTATGAGTGCAGGCCGAACCAGCCACTAGCCAGTGGACACAATACAGTATGTGTGGGGGCCTGACACACACAGGCTTGCTAATGTGATTAGATCACAGTTAAATTTTAAATATAATTTTTTTTTCTGAAAGGTATTTGGGCGAATGACACCATGTAACGGTATGAGTGCAGGCCGAACCAGCCACTAGCCAGTGTGTGTCCACTGGCTAGTCGCTGGTTCGGCCTGCACTCATACCGTTACAGGGTGTCATTCGCCCAAATACCTTTCAGGAAAAAAAAATATATTTAAAATTTTACTGTGATCTAATCACATTTGCAAGCCCGTGTGTGTCAGGCCCCCACACATACTGTATTGTGTCCACTGGCTAGTCGCTGGTTCGGCCTGCACTCATAGCGTTACAGGGTGTCATTCGCCCAAATACCTTTCAGAAAAAAAAAATTAGACAGTATGTGTGGGGGCCTGACACACAAAGGCTTGCAAATGTGATTAGATCACAGTTAAATTTTTAATCGATTTTTTTTTTCCTGAAAGGTATTCTGGCGAATGACACCCTGTAACGGTATGAATGCAGGCCGAACCAGCCACTAGCCAGTGGACACAATACAGTATGTGTGGGGGCCTGACACACACGAGCTTGCAAATGTGATTAGATTACAGTAAAATTTTAAATAGAATTTTTTTTTTCTGAAAGGTATTTGGGCGAATGACACCCTGTAACGGTATGAGTGCAGGCCGAACCAGCCACTAGCTAGTGGACACAATACAGTATGTGTGGGGGCCTGACACAAACGGGCTTGCTAATGTGATTAGATCACAGTTAAATTTTAAATATATATTTTTTTTCTGAAAGGTATTTGGGTGAATGACACCCTGTAACGGTATGAGTGCAGGCCTAGCCAGCCACTAGCCAGTGAACACAATACAGTATGTGTGGGCGCCTGACACACACAGGATTGCTAATGTGATTAGATCCCAGTTAAATTTTAAATCGAATTTTTTTTTCTGAAAGGTATTTGACTTAATGACACCCTGTAACGGTATGAGTGCAGGCCTAGCCAGCCACTAGCCAGTGGCCACAATACAGTATGTGTGGACGCCTGACACACACGGGCTTGCAAATGTGATTAGATCACAGAAAAATATTAAATATAATTTTTTTTTATCTGCAAGGTATTTTCTGTCACACCCTGTATGAATGGTGTGCACTGTGCACACAGTGCTGTCTATGACTGAGCCTGCAGCCTCTCACACACGGGCAGCCAGGCAACTGCAATATATATATATGAAAAAAAAAAAAAAAGCACACTGATGTACCAGCCCTGAAAAGGGCTTTTTGGGGTGCTGTCTGGATGCTGTCCTTACAGCAGATGAGTCTGTGGACACAGAACAATGCCCTAGCTAACGCTTTCCCTATTAAATCAGCAGCAGCTACACTCTCCCTCCTCTCTCTGTGAAAGCAGATTCCGAGTGAATCCATCACTACTTAGGAGTCATGTGGGTGGTCGTATCAGTGATTGACAGCCTTCCCTGTTTGACTGGGCATACATAGAATGGTATCAGTTATTGATAATATCGCTTCATGACTCCTAAGTATAGAAAGTAGTGATTTAAAGAAATAAATGTTATTCTGAATATTTTCCCATAAAACTATATATTTATCTGATCCGCCCCTCCTGCTCTATAGCATGTCGCCTGCAGGAAAGATTTGATATGACAGATTGCCTTTAATAACTGGAAAGTTCTTAGTAATTAAATAGCAATTATACAATCATAAACACCCCTTTATTAAAACTTGTGTGTATGAATAAATGGATGTGAACTATAGATAGACAGATGGACAGACAGGCAGACAGCTAGAGCAGCAAAAGTCAGCATACTTCAATGGTTAAAAGGCAAAAATGGTCTTCTATTCACCCTAGTGATCACTTAGGTGAAAAAATACCTTTTTGCCTTTTAACGATTGGAGTATGAGGACTTTTGCTTCTCTATCTACTGGGATTTGGCCAATTCCCTTTGGGCTTGCTCCTCACCTTCTTTTTTTGTTTTCTCTAGTGCTGCTATTTCTGTACCAGTTTCTAGATTCATAGATAGATAGATAGATAGATAGGTAGATAGATGATAGATGGATAATTAGACAATAGATAAATAAATGGGAGATAAATATTAGATAGATGATGGATAGATAGATAGATAGATAGATAGATAGATAGATAGATAGATAGATAGATAGATAATTACATAGATAAATATATAGGAGATAAATATTAGATAGATAGATAATTAGATAGATAAATAGATAGGAGATAAATATTAGATAGATGATAGATAGATAGATAGATAGATAGATAGATAGATAGATAGATAATTAGATAGATAAATAGGAGATAAATATTAGATAGATAGATAGATAGATAGATAGATAGATAGATAGATAGATGCCCATACAGTTATGTGTGCTGATGCAATTGTGTTCTCATAAGGGTCCATTCACACGTCTACAATTTTGTTCCGCATTTTGTGGAACGGAATTGCAGACCCATTTATTTCTATGCACTTTCGGGTCCGCAATTCCGTTCCCGAAAAAAATAGAACATGTCCTATTCTTGTCTGCAATTGCGGACAAGAATGGGCATATTCTATTAGTGCCAGCAATGTGCGGTCCACAAAATGCGGAATGCACATTGCCGCTGTCCGTGTTTTGCGGATCCGCGGTTCTGTGGATCCGCAAAACACGTTGCGAACGTGTGAATGGACCCTAAATAAGTGGCACTAGAAGTCCCTGGCAGCCAGTCACGGTATACAGTTCCATAGCATTAATATGAAATTGATGGATAGATTGATTAAAACATTTAAAATGCCTTTCTTATTTCACATCTATGGATAACGTAAAGAGAAACTGTCACCACAAAATCCAGTGCAATCGGCAGACAGCATGTTATAGAGAAGAGGAGCTGAGCAGATTGATATATAGTTTCATGGGAAAATATTCAGTAAAACGTAATTTATACAATTAAGTCTCTGCTCTTTTTGAGCTCAGTCATACACAGAGGCCGTCTTATCAGTGATTTACAGCTATCTATGAACACATACTTACATAGACTTACATAAAAAATGCTATCACTGAAAATACAGTAGTGAGCCAAGTAAGGGGACTGGTGGGTAGAGATACCCTTCAGATCTCGCCTATTTGGAATATACCTTTTTGAGCGCCAATAGTGGTTGATTGTTACTGATTGGTATTTAGGCTTTGTGTTGGTATGAGGAGCAAGTTTTTTTGGATGTGGGGGTGTGTATATATGTCTCGAGCTGTGAGATAAAAGCACATATATGTTTATGTATATATAAATGCGTATAAAAATCTGCAAAAAAGGTCAAAAGATTGTATCTATATAAAAGTCTAAAACATTTTCACATGGGTAGGATTACTGCAAACTGTCTCAGGTGCCTAAAAGACTGTGCTCTGCAGCATCGTGCGCTGTATGGTATGGTACAGTACGTAAATCAATGGGTTAAAAATTTGTGTCCAAGGGTACCATTATACATATATTTAAAATAACATATATATAATATAAAAATAAAATAAAAATAAAAAATAATATTTTTCAAAATATTTTTTAAAAAATAATAATGTAGTAACGTGGGTTCAGTTACTCACTTCACGAGGGGGGCGGTTTACCAGGATAAGCATAAAACACCTGTAAACCAAGTACCCCCCCAGCCTGGATCGCTTCTAGAGTATTAACGGATGAAGGCAGCAAATCACACGGGTGCTTCTCTTCAAAGGTCTTTATTTGCATAAGTAAGTAAATCCGGCTCAACGCGTTTCGGGACAGGCACGTCCCTTCATCAGGAGCAATATTGTTCATGTCTATATTCCTGGGTATATATACCCTCAATGTCTTGTTTAATTGTTTGTTAAAATGGCCCCTAATTGGCAAAAGGGCGCCAAAAGACGAAAAATGGCGCCAAAATATCTTTGGGGGACCGCCCATGTGTGGGAGAAGGCATTTTTCAGCCTATCCGTGCGATCAGCCGCAAGTAGAGGTAACCGGCTGCGCTTTTGCGCATGACCGGAAGTAGGTGCGTTCCACGCTGGAGCGCATCGTAACGTCCGGTCTAGTCAGTGGTTTTCTTTTTCCTCTATTTCGTGCGCTGCGCATGTCCGGAAGTTCGGCCTTGCGTTCCAAGCTGGAACGCATGTTCTGCTTCCGGTATTTGCGATCCTTCTGTTCTCAAGTCTTTTGCTGTTGAGGCTACATGGGAGCGTTAGTTTTTTAGAGGATACCTGTGATGATTTAGTGTATTTGGTGGGGTGGGCTTATACCTGGGGTGAATCGGTTGGACTTTTGGGTTAGAATTCGTGTGGGGGTAGAATTAAAAAAGGAGAAGAGAGGTCTTTTCTAATGGCAAAGAGTGGTGTGCCCAGTGTAAAAGTCCTATAAAATCTGTCTTCCTTGGTTCTGGCTCTTTTTATGGGGTTTAGGGTGGAAGCAGTGTATGGTTAGTGTCAGTGGTAATGAAGAGGGGAAGGAGGAGGGGTTAATATTTATTAGGGTGTATAATAATTTATAGATATGTAAGGCAGGTTCTATTCAGATGGGGGTGAGTGGGATTAGATGTTATTGTCTCAAATAAATAGTAAAAAATATGTAAATTACATAACACATGTTATATGAAAGTAGTAATGCATAATAGATAATAAACCATTAAAAATATGTAAGATAAGGAAAAAATATATATATAGGATGAGGAAAGGGTGTTGTATCACTTGAAGATGGTACTGATGGTGGGATTATATCTCTTGGGGCAAAGGGGGGGGGATGGGTTCGGGTTAGGCGGTCAAAGACATATGTATTAAAATGTGGTAATACAATAAATACAATAAATACAATAAATAAATGTGGAATTGGTATGTTCTGTTTGTGTCGTTGTTTCCTTGATTCTTGTATGTGCATGTACATATACACACGTGCACATATATACACATACACATATATATACACACACACGCGCATGGACACGCACGCATCCTCTCCATGTATGGTTTGCTTTCATCGTTCTTGGTTAAAACCGTTTTTTTGAAAAACTTCTTATGTGTTTTTTGTTTATATATTCTTTTTCAGGTTTTTTCTTAGGCAAAGTGCTTGGATGTTTTTGTTTTTGGTCTTTCTAGTGGTTTAAAAAGTTGAATGTGCGTGTTAATTGAGTAGTGACGTGTGGTTGTGTTGGGTGCGGTAGTTGATGATTAGTGGTACTTGATGATTTAATAGTGGTACTTGCTGATTTAATAGTTGGTGTGTTCAAGTGCTTCGTTGAGTCCAAATGGGGTAAGGGTATTGAGTTTAAAAATCCAGAACATTTCTTTTCTACAGAGTTGTTGATAGGAAGTGGTTTGTTCTAGGGGGATAACTTTTAGATCGAGGGGGTTGCCTTCGTGAACTAGTGTAAAGTGGCGTGAAACGCTGTGTGTCGTGATTTTCCTCTTTATGTTTGATCTGTGTTCATTCATTCGTTCTCTCACTGAAAATAGCAGAATGAGCCATCTTGAGCATAAAAATGCAGAGAGAGACAAGAGAAGATGGAAGATATATTTGTTTCTTCTAACTGTATAGGACAATAGTAACTGTTAAGAGATGAGTGAATTTCTCAAAACTTCGATTTGGCCCGGTTTGCCGAATTTTCCAAAAAAATGTGGTTCGATTTGAATTTATTTGAGGCAAATCGGGTTAAAAAACGGCTATTGCCTGGCTGCAGAGAGCCTTTATAGTGGTGTAGAACACTGTGCCTTGCAGTAACATGTATAGGGAGTCTGAGTCAGTATGACATGTAGATGACAGAGGTCACACTTCACTTATTTGGGCAGTTTCGGGGCCAAAACTGACCAAATAACTCAAGTGTGAATCAGCCTTACAGGTCAATGTTAGCGCCAGGTATAAAGAAGTGTGCAGAGGCCCAAGATCCTACTATAGCGTGAAAGAGCGCACTCCTTTTACACCAATTCACTGATTCCACATAGATTTCTACAGAACCTGTTCTATTAAACGCTTATACAAGTAGAGCCAACAGAGTGGAGTGGGTGTCTGCAGCAATTTTGTATTGATGTCACACTCACTAATTATTTTGCCCTTCTACTGATCCGCCAGAACAATAACCCCCTAAAAACAGATCCTGTCTGTGGAGCATCCGCTTTCACTCGGTCAGCATTTGGTCAGTAATCAATCAGTATTGCTAAAGCCCAAAAAAACAGGAGTGGATCCAAAACAGAGATGACAAGTGAATGAAATATTTGCATGTCTTCTGTGTTTTGTACCCACTCCTGCTTTTGTCTACCAAATCATAAACCAATTCTGATGCAAAATAGGGACCATATCATGCAGGCCTTACAGCTGTTACATAGACAGGATCCGTTGTGCATCTAATTTTTCCTTCCTTCTGACAGATCAGAAGAAGGGTCAAATAAATTATGATGTCAGCCAGGCCGAAAGGCAAAATAGTCGCCCAATCATGAAGTAGGGAGGGTGGGAACAGCATGAGAAGTCCACAGAGTGGCCCTATGACATAGTGGTGAGGTGGAAGCAGCATTAGAAGACCACAGAGTGGCCCAATGACAGATCCTGGAGGTGGCAGCAGCATCAGGAGGAGGTCACAGAGTGGCATAATGACAGAATGTGAAGGTGGCAGCATCAGGAGGAAGCCACAGGGTGGCACAATGACAGTGTGGGGGTGGCAGCAGCATCAGGAGGCCACAGAGTGGCCCAATGACAGAGTGTGGAGGTGGCAGCAGCAGCATCAAGAGAAGGCCACAGGGTGGCACAATGACAGTGTGGAGGTGGCAGCAGCATCAAGAGGAGGCCACAGGGTGGCACAATAAGAGAGCATGGAGGTGGCAGTAGCAGCATCAGGAGGCCACAGAGTGGCACAATGAAAGAGTGTGTAGGTGGCCGCAGAAGCATCAGGAGGAGGCCACAGGGTGGCACAATGACAGTGTGGAGGTAGCAGCAGCAGTATCAGGAGGCCATAGACAGGCACAATGACAGAGTGTAGAGGTTGCAGCAGCATCAGGAGGAGGCCACAGGGTGGCATAATGACAGTGTGGAAGTGGCAGCATCAGGAGACCTGAGTGGTGAGGTGGCAGCAGCATCAGGAGACCACAGAGTTACGCATTGACAGAGTGGGGAGGTGGATGGCAATACCAGTACCAGCTGAAGATGGTGGGTGAAAGAAGGAGCACTTGGCATCAGAGGTGTGGCATCAGGCAGGTGGCAGCATCATAATAATAGCTGAGCAGACTTCCTTCTGTACTATAAAGCAATTCAAGGCCTAAGGGTCCTAGATTGGATGCGTAGCCCACCGGAAAGTTTGGATGTGGGGTTGGAACAGGATCTAGTGAACTTCCCTTTACGATCATTAGCACTACTCACAGACCACAGACAGATGATCATGAAGCAAATAACTAATCCATTAACGCGCAACACTCTTAAAGTATGGTTTGCAGGAATATCAGGAAAACTGGTCCCAGGACTAATTTCTCCACTTTTGCAAGTTAGGGATGTCTTATGGGATTCCTCCCCGGAATTTAGAGCCACCTTGGGTGAAGGGCATAAGGCAAATTCTACCCCAATACTTGACTTACTGAGTAACCCTCCTGAGGGAGATGATATGACCCTAGGTCAACCCCAATCTGGAAATCTAACCCAATTCCAATTTGCCTACATTTTAAAAGTCACTGCTGGGAGAGAGACACAGAACCGGAACACACCCACTCAATTTGAACAAATGTCCATGGGAAGGAGAGAACCAAGCAAAAAAATCTCCAAAATATACACCTCTCTGCTTGAGCCTTCTCAAGCAATTGCTCCCCCTTTCATCAAGGGTTGGGAAAAGGATCTGGATGCCACGTTTTCTCCTGATGAAATAAGAACACTCTTATCGCAAATCAACAAAATATCCAGATGTGTGCGATTGCAGGAAAACTACTACAAAATGGTCACTAGGTGGTATTACACCCCAGTAAGGCTACACAAGATTTTTCCCAACTCCTTGCCGTTGTGCTGGAGATGTCTTGACACTGTAGGCTCATTTAAACACATATGGTGGGACTGCCATTTAATAGAACCCTTCTGGAAGGGAGTGTGTGACATAATTTCCAAATTACAGGATAAGACCTTCCCTTTCTTACCACAACACTGTCTGATTGGCCTAAGACCACCAGACTGTCGATCTACGCATACCAATCACTTACAACAACAACTCCTGGCAGTAGTCAGACTCCTGATAGCCTCAAATTGGAAGTCAAGGAACGTGCCTAATATCCCTCAGTGGATGGCTCGCTGTGACCAGGTATATAGGTTAGAGCAGATAGCACACTGGGAGAGTAATAATAATGCTCTGTTTGACAAAGTTTGGGGGGTGTGGAAAACATTAAGAGATTTTACCTAAACTGGACTTGCCCTGCTAGGTGTATGTATATGTAACAGCTCACCACATTATGGTTACTCAGCCGAATGCGACGAATAACTCCTAGGAATATAACTGAGAAGGTTCATGATGCAAACGCCTGGCAATTATTCTCTGTCTTATGTTACTGTTAAATGTTTCACGTTGCTATACAAATTCAACAAGACTTGTATATGTAATTGTCAATACTATTCAGCATTGTGTGGGTGCACAATATGAAGCCATACATGTACTCAAAGTATGATTTTCATTATGACATGTACAATAAAATATTTTACAAACTAAACATATTAATAGCTGAGGCAGGTAGCCAGAAGAAACAGGTCTCTTTTGACAAAGTATTGGTGTGGCACCATAGATGATCTAGTCTGATGCATCAGGCATTGGTGGGTGGAAATCCTGGCTCATCCACGCCTTATTCATCTTGACAAAGGTCAGTTTCTCCTCATTTTGGGTGGACAGAAGAGTTCTTTTTGGGGTAACTATGGCCCCCGACGCACTAAACACCAGCTCTGATGCCACACTACTGGCAGGGCAGGACAGCTTTTCCAGGGCAAACTCTGCCAGTTGTGGCCACAAATCCAGTTTGGCTGCCCAGTAGTCCAGCAGATCTTCAATGTGGTGTGGCAGGGTGCTGACTAAGTATGCCACCAGGACATGCTTCAGGTCTACTGTAGCTGCTGCTGGTGAGTAGTTTATTCACTAAGAAGTGAAGAAAGCTACTCATCACCGACTCTAGACTCATGTTGCTGCAATTGGAGCTAGAACAGCACCTACCCCCTCCACCCTCCCGCAGCAGCCATGGCAGAGGAACGTGAGCGCAGAGGGCTCCCCCGGTCAGACCTGCGCGAGGATGGACGATGGCGCAGATAGGCAGCAGCCAACTGACTAAATAGGATATCTCTATAGTTCAGTTTGTTCTCCCTCTCAGCGGATGTAAAATAGGCTCCCATTTTGGACCAATAGCGAGGGTCCAACAAGGTGGAGAGCCAGAAATCATCCCTCTGCCGTATGCGGACAATTTGGTTGTCACTACACAAGCAAGTGAGCATGCATCGGGCCAATTGTGCAAGAGACTCGGAGGGACTCCCTGCCTCCATCTCCACTAAAACTGCCACGGTGTGTCTGTGTCCGCTGCCTCATCTTCCTCATTGCCCTGTAGCTCCTCTGACTGCTCCTGCTTCAACTCTCCTGTCACCTGTGTAAAAAAAAAAAAAAACATTTCGCTACACATTGCTTGTGCTCCAATGTCCTCCTCCTCCTCCTCTAGTTCAGCCCCCACAGGGCTCATGTGGCTGTGAGATCTAGGTGCCACGTCTCCAGTCCCCTGACCAGCCAGATTTACCAACATCTGTTCCAGGACATAAAGCAGTGGAATGACGTTGTTCATCCCGTAGTCCTGGAGACTAACAAATAACCTGACCTCCTCAAAAGGCCTGAGCAAACGGCAGGTGTCACGCATGAGCTGCCAGTGGAGTACTCCTGTCCGCTTGGATCATCAATAAATCGTTTATGGCCTTTCTCTGTTCGTATAGTCGGTCCAATATATGGAGGGTGGAATTCCAAAGGGTGGAAACGTTGCATATCAGCTGGGGGATTGGGGGATGCCGTTCTGCCACGGCAGCTCAAGTAGGGTGTGATTTGCGGTGTAGCTGAAGTGCATGTTAAGTTTCCTGGCCATGTTTAGGATGTCTTGCAGATGGGTGGAAGACTTCAGGAACCACTTGACAACCAGATTAAGCATGTGTGCCATGCAGGTCACATGGCTCACCCCTCCTTGATGCAGCGCCGACACTATGTTCTTCCCATTGTCGGTCACCATGGTTCAGATTTTGAGTTGCCACGGCGAAAGCCAGGATTCGATTTCTTAATGAAGGACACGGATCAGTTCCTCCCCTGTGTAACTCCATTCGACCAGGCAAACGAGGTGCAGAAAAGCGTGACACCGCTGTGCCCTGTACATGTGGTATGCTGGAGGGGCACTGTGAATTGATTCCGCAGTGGAGGCTGAGGACACGGTGGAGGATGAGGAGGCAGAGGCTGACATTGTCGCAGGACCAACATCGTGAGAAAATGGAGGTAGAAGCAGCGTCACCTGGCCAAATTGCTGGTGTGGCTGCCCAGGAACCACATTCACCCAGTGGGCTGTAAAGGAGGACATGTATTGTCCCTGTCTGTAGTTACAGCTCCACATGTCGGCGCAGCTGTGCACTTTGGCAGACACTGACAGGCTCAGGGACTGACCCACCTTCTGTTCTCCTGCTGGTACTGCCTTTTTGGCAAAGAAATGAAGGCTTGGGACTCTCCATCTCGGCTTGGTACAAGCCATCAGTTCTCTGAAAGGTGCAGGGTACACCACTTGGAAAGGGAGGGACTGCAGCACCAGCGACTTGGCCAGGAGCACATTCAGCTTCTGCACCGTTGGTTGAGTGCACGCATACTGTTGTCTCTTGGCAATCGCTTTGGTGATCGATTGCTCATGGAATGACTGTTGAGGAGTAGGAGGGGTAGCAACCACTCACCCTGGCTAGGAACAAATAACAACATTTCCTGTCAACCACCACCTATGAGCGCCTTCTCCCCTTTTCTTTTTGGCCATTTAATCACGAGGAGTAGGAGGAGGAGCAGGAGCACCAGGACCAGCAGATGATGGTAAGGACAGACAGTTCCCTTTGGCTGAGGTGGTGGAGCCTTGACTGCCTGAAATCGGGTGCATGCCACTGGTGATGCAGCGGTTGCTGCGGCAGGCTAGACCACCACATCGGAGCCACGGTTCTCCCAGCCCACTTTATGGTGACGCTGGAAATGTTGATGCAGGGCTGTGGTGCCAACATTAGAACCCCGGCCACCCTTTACCTTCTGCCCACAGATTCTACAAATGGCCATATTCACCTCCTCCGGCGGCTTAACAAAAAACTGCCATACCGCTGAGTAGGTGATTTTACCCTCAACACTTCGCACTGACTGACTGCTACCGCCGCTGCTTCCGTGAACCCCTGCACCACTACGATCCAGGCAGGTAGACTCCTGTGAAGCGAGTGCTCTACCCCAGGCACGTTTGGTTCCCGACCTCCCACTGCTTGCTGGCTCCGCCGCCGCCTCACGGGCAAGGTGCCACCCTCTTCTCCCGATGATGATGAAGCCCATAATTCACCCGGCTCCCAAGTGCGATCAGCTACATCAGCTACACCGCTCACCGAAACCAGCTCCCACGCAACTCTCCTCATCACTACTTGTCTGCCTACCAGAGGAAGCGGAGGATGTCTCCTCCACATCTTGGTTGGCCAGTAGCTGCTGACTGTCCTCTAGTAGCTCATCCTCACTGTATAGTGGAGCTGAGCCCACAGCATATAATACTTGTCTGGCTGAGGGAACAGAAAAGGACAGAGGCAGGTTGAGGACAAGTGAGGGCACAGGGCCTTCTTCCAGGCCATGCCAACTAAAGGTTGTCTCTGACAAACCCACCGACTCTTGGCTGGGGGTGTCTGATGTCACTTGGGACGAAGTGGATGACTGAGTCAACCATTTAAGAACCGCTGGGTTGCTGGTCAAGACACAACCGCTAGATAACACCGGGAGCTCAGGTCTCTCGCTGCGACTCCTGTTGTCACGCCCCCTTACACTGCTGCAACCGGTGCCTGCGCCAGAAACATTTAGGCCTCTGCCACTCCCCTTTGCAGGGCTTGGCAATTCTCTGTCTGACATACTGTTTGATCAAATAACTAAATAAAAAGGAAATTAAAACACCCCCAAAAAGTCTGTAATTTTCGAACTTCACTACATAACGACTAATAAGCTCTATTTTTCCCACTTATACACGCCAAAGAAAGCTTTAGAACATATAACTGCACCACTGAATGGCAAATAGGCCCTTACTTTTTTCCACTTATACATGCCACAAAGGGCTTTAGAACATATTACTGCACCGCTGAACAGCAAATAGGTCCTTGCTTTTTTCCACTTATACACGCCACAAAAGGCTTTAGAACATATAACTGCACCACAGAACAGCAAATAATATACATTATTTTTACCACTAATACACGCCAAAAAGGGCTTTAAAACATTTAACTGCACAGCTGAACGGCAAATAGGCCCTTACTTTTTTCCACTTTTCCACGCCACAAAAGGCTTTAGAACATATAACTGCACCGCTAAATGGAAAATGCTTTTTTTGTGCCACTAACACACGCCCAAAATGGTTTTAGAACATATAACTGCACCGCTGAACGGCAAATACTTTTTCTTGTGCCACTAACACACACCAAAAAAGGCTTTAAAACATATAACTGCACAGCTGAATGGCAAATAATATATATATTTTTAACACTTCATCACACAACGGCAAATCATTTTTTTTGTGCCACTAATACACGGCAAAAAAGGCTTTAGAACATATAACTGCACCGCTGAACGTCAAAAAGGCCCTTATATTTTTCCACTTATACACACCACAAAAAACTTTAGAACATATGTACCGCTGAACAGAAAATAATATATATTTTTTTGCTACTAATACATGCCAAAAAGGGCTGTAATTTTCACCCCAATAACAAGAACGGTTTGCTGGAATTACAGAGCTGTATAATGGCAATTTGGATCCCCAGTCAGTGCAGCAAGGTGTAATAGGATTGTTCCTATTACACAGGCTGTAAACTCCCCTACTGAACCCTGTTCTGCTTTAATACTATGGAATGATTCCTCCCTATCCTTTCCCTGAACTTCTATACAGCACAATACAAGTTTTCAAGTCTTTTGTACCACTGTCCCTAGTGCCTGCTGACATCTCTCCTTGCACTAAGTACACTAGAAAATGGTTGAATCCAAGATGGGTGAGGCTGGCTGGCTGCTGATTGGCTGCATGTGTGGCATCATGGGTGATCCCTCGTTCTCAGAGTTCCTTGCTCCATGTGCTTTCGTACAGCAGCCATTTTAGGAAAAAATTTGATTCGTTACCACGAAGCGTGAGGAAATTCGGATTCAGTGCAAATCAAATTTTTCCTGAAAATCTGATCGAATCCCACTTCGTCAACTTCGATTTGCTCATCTCTAGTAACTGTAACAGTACAGATTCATCAGTCACTTTGGTAGCTGTACATACCACCCTAAAAATGATCATCAGTATAGCATGGCAAAAATATTTAGAAGTCTAACTTTTGGGTAACACTATGTGGGTCATTTATTATCAGGTATACATCAATATCTGTCACAGATTCGGTCGCAAAGGGGATTTGGGGACAAATCTGCAACTTTTCCTCGCTCAAGCCAGGTCTAAAAAAAGGGGCGAAGGAGCTGGCGTAGATTTAGGTGGATGTGCCGGATGAGCCTCTACATAACTTTGGCTCATTCACTGCCAGTGCAGTGGGTATTAACACAGGGGTCTAAAACACCAGTCTTAATAAATGACCTCATATATGCTTACCAGAAAAACAACTGTAATGTAAAAAAAAAAACATTTTTTAACATTTTACTTTTTTACATTTTTTCCACTATAATCCTATACATTTTATAAAAAGCTAATATTATGTGCAAAATATGATATAAAAAAGAAACCCGTATTGCCCATGATAAAATGGCACAAAGTAAATGTTATTGCCATTAAACTAATGCATGTTAAAAAGGACTAAACCGGGTCTGGTCCCACAGACCCAAAATATTCTGGGACTGAAGCATTTAATGTGGTCGTATCCTAACAGGCACTGATATAGCATCCATCTGTATTTTGTATGCACTGAAGGTGTTAAATATGGCAGAAGAATTCCATACTTAAGCTGTAAGTCAAAAGTGTTACGTTATCATCACATCTAAATCTATCTAAAAATGGGGTTTTGTCAATATAATTAAGTCTTGCAGGTTATAATGTATCCAACTCTACAATCGAATGTGTCTCACGGACCATAAATATTTCCAGGAAATTGCTCCTATGGCTGCATAGGGATACATTCTCAATATTGCAGAGTCTCCCAGGGAAGCAGCCAGCCTTGAATGTTATTGACATAATGCTCCACGCCTGCATTCAGGAGACTTGTGACATTCAGCTTTATTTTGCACAATGCTTGTACTATATGTTTTTGTTTTCACTAATTGCTTGATTTGTTTGATCGTTTTATATATCCTTAACTTAGTTAACCACCAGCAAATGTATGGCCTACCATTATGAGCCATATTCTACTAATTCTACCATTCATTTATGTATATTACATTTATACAGTATAGTATAAGGCTAGGGTGAATAGGACCCGAAATCTCCTCAACCTTATATACTGTAGTTTAATAGCACAGTTAGGGTCATATAACAAACTGGTGTAAAATAGAACTGCCTTAGTTGTCCATAGCAACCAATCAGATTCCTCCATTTATTTTGGACAGCTCCTTTGGGCGACGGAAAATAGAATCTGATTGGTTACTATGGGCAACTAAGCCATTTCTACTTTACACTAGTTTGTTAAATGACCCCAAGTGTTGCTAAAACAGAAGACATTTAAAGGGGTTTCTGGTATTTTTCCTCAAGATAGCTCATCAATATCAGATGAGTGGGGGTTAGCTGTTTCTGGCAGCCACTGGCAGTGAAAACCATACAGTAGATGGGGTAAGGTAAAGCTAGGGGTCAGACCAGGGTTGCCAACTGTCCCAAAATTCCTGGATAGTCCGAAAAATAGGTGTCTTTTTTTATTCATGTGTCCATGAAAAAATAGATGTGTCCGTGATTTTTTTTTTAGGCTGGTGGTACATGATTAGAATATTTTGGTGCAGGCCATATCGGCGTATCCACCGTTGATGGTAAATTTAAGACAGCTTCCTTGCTGTCTTACATTTAGACCATTTTCTATGCCTAAAACAGTTGTAGAAAATGATGAATGAGATGGGCCTGCCAGCCTGTTCCCTTCCCGGCCCACGTGACAATTTTAGACCTGGTGTGAGCGGGGTGAAGTTGCACTCAGGCGCAACTAACCGCTGTGACGACATCTTCACCTGAAAAGCACCTAATTTTGGTGTATTTCAGAATAGTATATGACCTCCTATATGTCTGCTGTATGTACTATATACCTGTACATATTGCATCTATTATACCTTGTACCTCACTTATCAGTACACTGCTGTATATACTATATATATCTATGCCCACTGTTTATATAATAACTAGTACCTCACATATCAGTACACTGCTATATATACTATATATCTGTACACACAGCATCTTTTATACCTTGTACTTCACATATCAGTACACTGCTGTATATACTATATAGCTGTATATAGTGCATCTATTATACCTCATGCCTCACATATCAGTACACTGCTGTATATGCCATATATTTATACACACTGCAACTACTATACCTTGCACCTCACATATCAGTCCACTGCTGGACCATATATCTATACCCACTGTATCTATTATACTATATAATATATTCATTGTGTGTATATATAAATATATATACAGTACAGACCAAAAGTTTGGACAAACCTTCTCATTCAAAGAGATTTATTTATTTTCATGACTATGAAGGCATCAAAACTATGAATTAACACATGTGGAATTACATACATAACAAACAAGTGTGAAACAACTGAAAATATGTCATATTCTAGGTTCTTCAAAGTAGCCACCTTTTGCTTTGATTACTGCTTTGCACACTCTTGGCATTTTCTTGATGAGCTTCAAGAGGTAGTCACCTGAAATGGTCTTCCAACAGTCTTGAGGGAGTTCCCAGAGATGCTTAGCACTTGTTGGCCCTTTTGCCTTCACTCTGCGGTCCAACTCACCCCAAACCATCTTGATTGGGTTCAGGTCCGGTGACTGTGGAGGCCAGGTCATCTGGCGCAGCACCCCATCACTCTCCTTCATGGTCAAATAGCCCTTACTTTCAAAGTTTTCCCAATTTTTCAGCTGACTGACTGACCTTCATTTCTTAAAGTAATGATGGCCACTCGTTTTTCTTTACTTAGCTGCTTTTTTCTTGCCATAATACAAATTCTAAAAGTCTATTTAGTAGGACTATCAGCTGTGTATCCACCTGACTTCTCCTCAAAGCAACTGATGGTCCCAACCCCATTTATAAGGCAAGAAATCCCACTTATTAAACCTGACGGGGCACACCTGTGAAGTGAAAACCATTTCAGGTGACTACCTCTTGAAGCTCATCAAGAGAATGCCAAAAGTGTGCAAAGCAGTAATCAAAGCAAAAGGTGGCTACTTTGAAGAACCTAGAATATGACATATTTTCAGTTGTTTCACACTTGTTTGTTATGTATATAATTCGACATGTGTTAATTCATAGTTTTGATGCCTTCAGTGTGAATCTACAATTTTCATAGTCATGAAAATAAAGAAAACTCTTTGATCGAGAAGGTGTGTGTCCAAACTTTTGGTCTGTACTGTATATATATATATATATATATATATTGTAGGAGGGCGCAAAAGTCAGGAAGGTATGTGTCACCGAGATTCCTGACCTCTATGAGGTAAGAGTCGGTAATTTCATGTGCTGGCTGACATAGTTTTGCCATTTAGTATGGCTGTAAAGCCAATCCGGGACGGCTCTTACTGGGAGCAGCCAAAGTGCAGGGTGGGTGGCTTCTCCACACGTTCCAGGCCGGTTCTTGGTTTGGGCTATAAAACACAGGCAGCACTGTCAGGTGGTGGGAATTGACTCCTCTCTGATAGTGTTGATCACGAATATTCGAATTGCGAATTTTTATCTCGAATATCGGCACTTAGAGAATTCGTTAATATTTAGAATATAGTGATATACACTCACCTAAAGAATTATTAGGAACACCTGTTCTATTTCTCATTAATGCGATTATCTAGTCAACCAATCACATGGCAGTTGCTTCAATGCATGTAGGGTTGTGGTCCTGGTCAAGACAATCTCCTGAACTCCAAACTGAAAGTCAGAATGGGAAAGAAAGGTGATTTAAGCAATTTTGAGCATCGCATGGTTGTTGGTGCCAGACGAGTCGGTCTGAGTATTTCACAATCTGCTCAGTTACTGGGATTTTCACGCACAGCCATTTCTAGGGTTCACAAAGAATGGTGTGAAAAAGGAAAAACATCCAGTATGCGGCAGTCCTGTTGTCGAAAATGCCTTGTTGATGCTAGAGGTCAGAAGAGAATGGGCCGACTGATTCAAGCTGATAGAAGAGCAACGTTGACTGAAATAACCACTCGTTACAACCGAGGTATGCAGCAAAGCATTTGTAAAGCCACAACACGCACAACCTTGAGGCGGATGGGCTACAACAGCAGAAGACCCCACCGGGTACCACTCATTTCCACTACAAATAGGAAAAAGAGGCTACAATTTGCATGAGCTCACCAAAATTGGACTGTTGAAGACTGGAAAAATGTTGCCTGGTCTGATGAGTCTCGATTTCTGTTGAGATATTCAAATGGTAGAGTCCGAATTTGGCGTAAACAGAATGAGAACATGTATCCATCATGCCTTGTTTCCACTGTGCAGGCTGGTGGTGGTGGTGTAATGGTGTGGAGGATGTTTTCTGGGCACACTTTAGGCCCCTTAGTGCCAATTGGCAATCGTTTAAATGCCACGGGCTACCTGAGCATTGTTTCTGACCATGTCCATCCCTTCATGACCACCATGTACCCATCCTCTGATGGCTTCTTCCAGCAGGATAATGCACCATGTCACAAAGCTTGAATCATTTCAAGTTGGTTTCTTGAACATGACAATGAGTTCACTGTACTAAAATGGCCCCCACAGTCACCAGATCTCAACCCAATAGAGCATCTTTGGGATGTGGTGGAACGGGAGCTTCGTGCCCTGGAAGTGCATTCCCTCAAATCTCCATCAACTGCAAGATGCTATCCTATCAATATGGGCCAACATTTCTAAAGAATGCTATCAGCACCTTGTTGAATCAATGCCACGTAGAATTAAGGCAGTTCTGAAGGCAAAAGGGGGTCCAACACCGTATTAGTATGGTGTTCCTAATAATTCTTTAGGTGAGTGTATATTCGTAATTTCGAATATTCAATTTTTAGATATTTTTTTTAATCAGTACACATGATTCCTCCCTGATTCTAGCTTGTGCGCCAATGAGAAGGCTGCAATATCTTTGACTTTTGGAGTAGTGTTGATTGCGAATTTTCGCAATGCAAATTTTTGTAATGAAAATTTTTGTAAGGTGAATTTTTGTAATGATAATCTATGAGATCGTGAAAACTCAGATCGGATGGTATAGTCTAACCCCCAGGCATTCCTATGGTGACTTGGACTCTTGTAAGGGAGGAGTATGCCAAAGTGGAAAAACTGTACAGATTTAAAAAAAAAAAAGACGAATATTCTAAAAAACTAATATATTTGCTTTTTTGAATATTCGTAATATTCAAAAACAAGAATATATAGCAATATAGCGAATGTTCAAAAAAAATTAATATAGAGCAATTTAGCTAAAATAGTGCCATAATCTTCTTTGTCTAATAGTTGTAATTTTTTTCTCATCTGAAGTTCAGATTGGAAACAAATTACAACTATTAACTCTTTAAGAACAAAGCCTTATTTCACCTTAACGACCAGGCAATTTTTGGCAAATCTGACCAGTGTCACTTTAAGTGGTGATAACTTTAAAACGCTTTGACTTATCCAAGCCATTCTGAGATTGTTTTCTCATCACATATTGTACTTCATGACACTGGTAAAATGGAGTAAAAAAAAAAAAATCATTTTTATTTATTAAAAAATACCAAATTTGCCAAAAATTTAAAAAAATTAGAGAATTTCCAAGTTTCAATTTCTCTACTTCTATAATACGTATTAATACCTACAAAAATAGTTATTACTTTACATTTCCCATATGTCTACTTCATGTTAGGATCATTTTTGGAATGACATTTTTTGGGGGGGACATTACAAGGCTTAGAAGTTTAGAAGTAAATCCACCCAAAAATGACCCAATTCTAAAAACGGATTTTTCATTTTAATATTTTTTTTCCAGTTACAAAGCAAGGGTTAACAGCCAAACCAAACTCAATATTTATGGCCCTTATTCTGTAGTTTACAGAAACACCTCATATGTGGTCGTAAACTGATGTACGGGCACACAGCAGGGCGCAGAAGGAAAGGAATGCCATACGGTTTTTGGAAGGCAGATTTTGCTGGACTGGTTTTTTGACACCATGTCCCATTTGAAGCCCCCTGATGCACCCCTAGAGTAGAAACTTCAAAAAAGTGACTCTGCAGATCAGAGCCTGAAAGCCGATAGTGTTCCTCATGCCCCCCGATCCTCCAAGCCTTTGGTGCCCCTCTGTGGTCCCCCCCTACCCCGATCTGTGCCTCGCTGATCTGTTCCCAGCCGGCGCTCATGTCCTTCCTCCTGCCCTGATTGGCATGCGGTCCGCCCCCTCCCCGCCCCCTGCATTAATTTTCTGGCCGCCCCTCCTGCCCCAGCCTCCCTCAATATTGTCCCTACCCCCCGATTCCCCATTCTGTGTGTGTGATGGCGGCGGCTCCATTCCTGAGCCGCCGCCATCAGCAGAGTGTCAGCTCTATGCTGACACTCTCCTGTAACCCGATAGATGCTGCGGTTGCGGCATCCATCGGGTTAACAGAGGGAGGGGGCTCCCTCTCTCCACCATCGGGGCTGCAGCGCTGTGATCGCAGCGCCCGATGGTTGCCATGGCAACCGGACGCTTTGCAAAAGCGTCCGGTTGCCATGGCAAAGGCGTCCAGTGCTGCCACCTACAGGCAGTCTGGAAGTATTATACTTTGCAATGCAAGAGCATTGCAAAGTATAGTACAACTATCAGCCCCACTGGATCTTCAAGATCCAAGAGGGAACTGATAAAAAAAAAAGTGAAAATAATAAAAGTAAAAATAAATCAATAAATAAATAAAAATGTAAATAAAAAAAAAAGACTGCCTTTTCCTATAACAAAATGAAAAAATAAAATAAAATACACATATTAGGTGTCACCGCGTCCGTAACGACCGTCTCTATAAATATATCACGTGATGGACCCCGTCCGATAAACACCATAAAAATAAAATAAAAAAACTGTGCCAAAAAAGCTATTTTTGTCACCTTACATCACAAAAAGTGCAACAGCAAGCGATCAAAAAGGCTTATGACCCCCAAAATAGTACCAATCAAACCGTCACTTCGTCCCGCAAAAAATGATACCCTATTTAAGACAATCGCCCAAAAAATAAAAAAGCTATGGCTCTCAGACTATAGAGACACTAAAACATCATTTTTTTGGTTTCAGAAATACTATTATTGTGTAAAACTTAAATAAATAAGAAAAAGTATACATATTAGGTATTGCCACGTCCGTAACGATCTTCTCTATAAAACTATCACATGACCTAACTCCTCAGATGAACTCTGTAAAAATAAATAAATGAAAACTGTTCCAAAACAGCCAATTTTTGGGTCACCTTGCCCTATAAAGTGTAATAATGAATGATCAAAAAATTCTATGTACCCAAAAATGGTACCAATAAAAACCTCAACACTTTCTGCAAAAAACGAGCCCCTGCACAAGACGATCGGCAGAAAAATAAAAAACATATGGCGTTCAGAAAACCAATCCAGCAAAATCTGCCTTCCAAAAACCGTATGGCATTCCTTTCCTTCTTCGCCCTGCCCTGTGCCCGTACAGCAGTTTACGACCACATGTGGGGTGTTTCTGTAAACCGCGGAATCAGGGTAATAAATATTGAGTTTTGTTTGGCTGTTAACCCTCAACGTGTTAAAGAAAAAAAATATATAAAATGGAAAATCTGCCAAAAAAGTGAAATTTTTAAATTTCATCTCCATTTTCCCTTAATTCTTGTAGAACGCCTAAAGGGTTAACAAAGTTTGTAAAATCAGTTTTGAGTAACTTGAGGGGTGTAGTTTCTACAATGGGGTCATTTATGGGGGTTTCCACTATGTAAGCCCCACAAAGTGACTTCAGACCTGAACTGGTCCTTAAAAAGTGGGTTTTGGAAATTTTCTTAAAAATTGTAAGAATTGCTTCTAAACTTCTAAGTCTTCTAACGCCCTAAAAAAATAAAATGACATTTCCAAAATGATGCCAACATAAAGTAGACATATGGGGAATGTTAAGTAATAAATATTTTATTAGGTATCACTTTCTGTTTTAGACGCAGAGAAATTGAAATTTGGAAAATTGTGAATTTTTCCTAATTTTTGGTAAATTTGGGATTTTTTCATAAATAAAGGTGAAATATATTGACTCAAATATATGACTATCATGAAGTACAATGTGTCACGAGAAAACAATCTCAGAATGGCGTGGATAAGTAAAAGTGTTCCAAAGCTATTACCACATAAAGTGACGCATGTCAGATTTGAACATTTTGACCTGGACACTGGGGCATCAATGACCCTTGGTCATGAAAGGGTTAAAAGACAAAAACATGCAATGCGACAATAAACTGCAATATAGAGTACAAAATTGCATAATAATAACAAGTGCTACACGATAAGTGCGAGATACTTGGCAAATCGTTTTGTACAAAATGATTTGAGCCCGTCTGCCGAGCGTCAAGGCGATCTCTGTTAGACGGGTTCCTACGCTAAATTCTACCTGTTAGGTGCCATGACAGCTACCATACACTTCAGGGAGTGTAGGTTCCACGTTCCTGCATTGAATACTACCTGTTAGGTGCCATGACGGCTACCATACACTTCAGGGAGTGCAGGTTACACAGCAGGCCCACTCCACAACACCACCGGCACCAAATGGCTACCAAGGATTGCAGTGAGAGTACACAAACTATCTCACTCCTGGTGCCATGGCTTCAGTGAGTGAGGGGGAGCAGGCCTGACTATGTACTAACACTAATTAAAATCAGCCTATAGGGCAGACAGGGTGGTCAGGAGTGCATGACTGAGGAGGCATCCACACCTCCAGTACAAACTACAAAGAAAAGCCAAAAAAGGGGGTCAGTCAGCACATACCAAACCGCAGTAACACATTGCTATGGCAGGGAACAACATTGAAAGACAAAAACATGCAATGCGACAATAAACTGCAATATAGAGTACAAAATTGCATAATAATAATAGTTTGTACTGGAGGTGTGGCTGCCTCCTCAGTCATGCACTCCTGACCACCCTGTCTGCGCTATAGGCTGATTTTAATAAGTGTTAGTACATAGTCAGGCCTGCTCCCCCTCACTCACTGAAGCGATGGCACCAGGAGTGAGATAGTTTGTGGACTCTCACTGCAATCCTTGGTAGCCGTTTGGCGCCGGTGGTGTTGTGGAGTGGGCCTGCTGTGTAACCTGCACTCCCTGAAGTGTATGGTATCCGTCATGGCACCTAACAGGTAGTATTCAATGCAGGAACGTGGAACCTACACTCCCTGAAGTGTATGGTAGCTGTCATGGCACCTAACAGGTAGAATTTAGCGTAGGAACCCGTCTAACAGAGATCGCCTTGACGCTCGGCAGACGGGCCCAAATAATTTTGTACAAAACGATTTGCCAAGTATCTCGCACTTATAGTGTAGCACTTGTTATTATTATGCAATTTTGTACTCTATATTGCAGTTTATTGTCGCATTGCATGTTTTTGTCTTTTACCGAACTGTTTAAGTTAAAGACGTTGTCTTTGCCTCTATAATGCGTCCGCAAGCGTGTCTACCAGAGGAAATCCCCACAATTGGTGGAGGATGCGTTCAAGTGAGGCAGGCCTGAAGGCCGAAAAGTTTTTGTTTTCCCCGACACAAGTGCATGTTCTACATTAAGCTGGCAAGGTTACGACCCGTGTCCCCTGAGAAAATGGAGGCAGTCGTGAAGGCCCTCGTGGAGGCTAACTTGCAGCAGCGGGAGGATAACAAGCAGCAGCAAGGTGACTGCCACTTCGGTGTAAGAGGGAGAGACAACCCCGCTAAGTGTGATGGTGGAGACCTGGAGGATTTGCCGCCGGGTCCGGAGTTGGCAGACCTCAACGTCTCCGGAGATAATTTTGGTACAGCACAGCACTAGGACCTGACTCTATCCCAACCTGGGAGAATGTGGTAGTAGTTGAGGGTGAGCCGCAACAACCGGGTCTGTGTTCCCCCGTTTTGTGGTTCAACAAGAGATGCTGTACTGGGTAAATCAACTACAGGGTGAGCATATTAAACAGCTGGTGGTGCCCAAGGTGTATCGCAAGCTTGTGTTCTTGGGGGACTCCTGGGCCAGCATAAAATGCAGGACCAGATTCTACAGCGGTTCTACTAGCCCAGTGTGTTCAATGAGGTGGAAGAGTATTGCAAGCCTTGCCCAACCTGCCAGATAACCAGCCCCCGCCAGATTTGCGTAGTCCTCTGGTCCCTCTCCCAATTATTGAGGTTTAATTCTAGCGGAGCGCTATGGATCTCATAGGCCCAGTACCGAAGTCCGCTAGAGGGCACCAACAAATCTTGGTCATCCTCGACTACGCCACTCGGTACCTGGAGGCGGTGCCACTGTGTCATACATCAGCCAAACTCATAGCTAAGGATTTAATGGAGATGTTTGCCTAAGGAAGTTCTGACTGACCAAGGGACCCCGTTTATGTCCAATGTCATGAGGGAACTCTGTAAGTTGCTCCACATAAAACAGTTATAGACATCTGTGTATCATCTGCAAACGGATGGCTTGGTAGAGAGGTTTAATCAAACATAAAAAAATATGTTAAAAAGAGCGGTGTCTAAGGATGGGAGGGACTGGGATCTTCTTCTGACCTATCTCATGTTCGCAGTGTGAGAAGTGCCCCAGGCCTCTACTGGGTTCTCGCCCTTTGAACTGCTATACAGCAGACACCCTTGCGGTCTGTTGGATGCCGCCACAGAGGTGTAGGAACACCAACCCACACCGCACAAAAGTGTTGAGTAGATCACCCAGATGCAAGGACAGATGGAAACAGTGTTACATCTGGTTAGGGAGCATATAGAGGCAGCACAGCGAGCCCAGAGTAGGGTCTATAATCGGCAGGCTCGGGTCTGGAACTTTAACCTGGGTGATCGGTTATTGGTTCTGGTACCGACTGTAGACAGTAAGTCCCTAGCTAGGTGGCAGGGTCCCTACGAGGTACTTGAAAAAATTGGAGAGGTAGATTACAAGGTACACCAACCAGGGAGGCGAAAGCCAGAGCAGGTGTACCATGTGAATCTGCTCAAACCATGGAAAGATAGGGAAACCTGTACGGAAGACAGCCCTCAACCAGGGTTCTTAGGGGAAGTGGTTTTGGCCCCTCTGTCTGTAGCAAGGGAAGCAGCTGCCACTGTGAAAATTGCTGACAGCCTCTCCTCTAAACAGTCTCAGGAAGCAAGGGAGTTTATTAGTTGGAACACGGATGTGTTCTTGGACCTCCCTGGACGCACGTCCATAATCCAGCATGACATTATCACTGAGCATCAGACAAAAGTCCGGTTAAAATCGTACCGGGTACCCGAGGCTGGGCGACAATCCATCGCAGAGGAAGTGCAGCTAATGTTCCAGCTAGATGTCATCAAGGAGTCAAAAAGTGAATGGGCCAGTCCGATAGTCTTAATACCCAAGCCGGATGGGACATTGTGGTTCTGTAACGACTTCCGCAAACTGAATGAGGTGTCCAAGTTTGACGCATATCCCATGCACCGAGTAGATGAGCTTATTGAAAAGTTAGGCCAAGCCCAGTATTTTCCTGTGTTGGACCTCACCAAAGGGTACTGGCAGGTACCATTGATGGAGGCTGGCAAGGAAAAATCAGCTTTCATCACACCAGAGGAGTAGTATCTGTAAAAGGTATTACCCTTTGGCCTACCTGGCGCTCCCACCACGTTTCAAAGGCTAATGAACGTTGTACTAAACCCACATCGTCAGTACGCTTTGGCGTACCTGGACGATATCGTTATCCATAGCACCGACTGGGAAAGTCACCTATCTAAAGTACCGGCTGTATTGGACCCCCCTGGGAAGGCTGGCTTAACTGCTAACCCAAAAAAGTGCGCGATAGGGCTGAAAGAGACCAAGTACCTGGGATATGTAATTGGGCACGGAATGATCAAACCTAAGGTGAACAAAATTGAGGCAATTAGGAATTGGCCCTGACCTGTCACTACTCGGCAAGTAAAGTCGTTCCTGGGTATGGTGGGGTACTATATGAGGTTTGTCCCCAATTTTGCTACAGTCTTTGCACCATTGACAGACCTTTTGAAGGGACGCAAGTTAGTGACGGTTCAGTGGAATGAACAGGGGGAAAAGGCTTTCTCCGCTTTGAAGTCTGCCCTGTGTGAGTCCCGAGTATTGGTGACACCTGACTTCAAGAGGGAATTTGTGGTACAGACCAATGCCTCTGAACTAGGCCTTGGAGATGAATGCTCCAGTCACCAGATGGTTGTTGTCATTACAGAAGTTCTCAGTGGAACACAGGGCAGGCCGCTTACAGGGATATGCGGATGCCCTGTCCTGGGTGCACTGTCTGGCAAGTGTTCACCCCCTCAGGGTAGAACAAAGGGTGGAGGTATGTAGGAAGGCGCAAGGGTCCATCATTGACAGAAGGTATGTGTCACCAAGATCCCTGGCCTCGTTGAGGTAAGAGGTAATTTCATGTGTTAGCGGCAGCTAGTGCTGGCTGACATGGTTTTGCTATTTAGTAAAGCCGATTTGGGCCAGCTCTTACTGGGAACAGCCAAAGTGCTGGATGGGTGGCTTCTCCCCACGTTCCAGGCCTGGTCTTTGTTTGGGCTATAAAACACAGGCAGCACTGTCAGGTGGTGGGAATTTACTCCTCTCTGACAGTGAAGCTTTTTCAGTCTCTGTGTTGGGACCTGGGAGTTTGGGCCTGCGTAAAGGTCTGCTACCTTGTTGGCGTGAGAGCAGGTGGTTTCTGCTATGTCCAAGGACTTCTGCATTGCTGCATGGTGTGAACAAATAGCAGACTCAAAGTGACTGTTTTCCTTGAAACTGATGTTTTGTTTTACTTATCCTTATGTGTGAATAAACACCGAACTGTTTAAGTTAAAGACGTTGTCGTTGCCTCTATACTGCGTCCGCAAGCCTGTCTACCAGAGCAAATCCCCACAATATATATGTACAGTCGTGGCCAAAAGTTTTGAGAATGACACAAATATTAGTTTTCACAAAGTTTGCTGCTAAACTGCTTTTAGATCTTTGTTTCAGTTGTTTCTGTGATGTAGTGAAATATAATTACACACACTTCATACGTTTCAAAAGCTTTTATCGACAATAACATGCCATTTATGCAAGGAGTCAGTATTTGCAGTGTTGGCCCTTCTTTTTCAGGACCTCTGCAATTCGACTGGGCATGCCCTCAATCAACTTCTGGGCCAATTCCTGACTGATAGAAACCAATTCTTTCATAATCACTTCTTGGAGTTTGTCAGAATTAGTGGGATTTTGTTTGTCCACCCGCCTCTTGAGGATTGACCACAAGTTCTCAATGGGATTAAGATCTGGGGAGTTTCCAGGCCATGGACCCAAAATGTCAACGTTTTGGTCCCCGAGCCACTTAGTTATCACTTTTGCCTTATGGCACGGTGCTCCATCGTGCTGGAAAATGCATTGTTCTTCACCAAACTGTTGTTGGATTGTTGGAAGAAGTTGCTGTTGGAGGGTGTTTTGGTACCATTCTTTATTCATGGCTGTGTTTTTGGGCAAAATTGTGAGTGAGCCCACTCCCTTGGATGAGAAGCAACCCCACACATGAATGGTCTCAGGATGCTTTACTGTTGGCATGACACAGGACTGATGGTAGAGCTCACCTTTTCTTCTCCGGACAAGCCTTTTTCCTGATGCCCCAAACAATCGGAAGAGGCTTCATCTGAGAATATGACTTTGCCCCAGTCCTCAGCAGTAGAGTTGAGCGAACACCTGGATGTTCGGGTTCGAGAAGTTCGGCCGAACATCCCGGAAATGTTCGGGTTCGGGATCCGAACCCGATCCGAACTTCGTCCCGAACCCGAACCCCATTGAAGTCAATGGGGACCCGAACTTTTCGGCACTAAAAAGGCTGTAAAACAGCCCAGGAAAGAGCTAGAGGGCTGCAAAAGGCAGCAACATGTAGGTAAATCCCCTGCAAACAAATGTGGATAGGGAAATGAATTAAAATAAAAATTAAATAAATAAAAATTAACCAAAATCAATTGGAGAGAGGTTCCATAGCAGAGAATCTGGCTTCCCGTCACCCACCACTGGAACAGTCCATTCTCAGATATTTAGGCCCCGGCACCCAGGCAGAGGAGAGAGGTCCCGTAACAGAGAATCTGTCTTCATGTCAGCAGAGAATTAGTCTGCATGTCATAGCAGAGAATGAGGCTTCACGTCAGCCACCACTGCAACAGTCCATTGGCATATATTTAGGCCCAGCACCCAGGCAGAGGAGGGAGGTCCCGTAACAGAGAATCTGTCTTCATGTCAGCAGAGAATTAGTCTGCATGTCATAGCAGAGAATCAGGCTTCACGTCAGCCACCACTGCAACAGTCCATTGGCATATATTTAGGCCCAGCACACACACAGGCAGAGGAGAGAGGTCCCGTAACAGAGAATCTGGCTTCATGTCAGCAGAGAATCAGTCTGCATGTCATAGCAGAGAATGAGGCTTCACGTCAGCCACCACTGCAACAGTCCATTGGCATATATTTAGGCCCAGCACACACACAGGCAGAGGAGAGAGGTCCCGTAACAGAGAATCTGGCTTCATGTCAGCAGAGAATCAGTCTGCATGTCATAGCAGAGAATGAGGCTTCACGTCAGCCACCACTGCAACAGTCCATTGGCATATATTTAGGCCCAGCACCCAGGCAGAGGAGGGAGGTCCCGTAACAGAGAATCTGTCTTCATGTCAGCAGAGAATTAGTCTGCATGTCATAGCAGAGAATGAGGCTTCACGTCAGCCACCACTGCAACAGTCCATTGGCATATATTTAGGCCCAGCACACACACAGGCAGAGGAGAGAGGTCCCGTAACAGAGAATCTGGCTTCATGTCAGCAGAGAATCAGTCTGCATGTCATAGCAGAGAATGAGGCTTCACGTCAGCCACCACTGCAACAGTCCATTGGCATATATTTAGGCCCAGCACACACACAGGCAGAGGAGAGAGGTCCCGTAACAGAGAATCTGGCTTCATGTCAGCAGAGAATCAGTCTGCATGTCATAGCAGAGAATGAGGCTTCACGTCAGCCACCACTGCAACAGTCCATTGGCATATATTTAGGCCCAGCACCCAGGCAGAGGAGGGAGGTCCCGTAACAGAGAATCTGTCTTCATGTCAGCAGAGAATTAGTCTGCATGTCATAGCAGAGAATGAGGCTTCACGTCAGCCACCACTGCAACAGTCCATTGGCATATATTTAGGCCCAGCACCCAGGCAGAGGAGGGAGGTCCCGTAACAGAGAATCTGTCTTCATGTCAGCAGAGAATTAGTCTGCATGTCATAGCAGAGAATGAGGCTTCACGTCAGCCACCACTGGAACAGTCCATTCTCAGATATTTAGGCCCCGGCACCCAGGCAGAGGAGAGAGGTCCCGTAACAGAGAATCTGTCTTCATGTCAGCAGAGAATTAGTCTGCATGTCATAGCAGAGAATGAGGCTTCACGTCAGCCACCACTGCAACAGTCCATTGGCATATATTTAGGCCCAGCACCCAGGCAGAGGAGAGAGGTCCCGTAACAGACAATCTGGCTTCATGTCAGCAGAGAATCAGTCTGCATGTCATAGCAGAGAATCAGGCTTCACGTCACCCACCACTGCAACAGTCCATTGTCATAAATTTAGGCCCAGCACTAGTGTTGAGCGGCATGTCCCATATTCGAATTCGCGAAATTTTGTGAATATTCGAAAGAATATTCGTAAAATATTCGCGATTATTCAAATTCGTTATTATTTCGCATATGCGATAATTCGAATTATCGCATAATACATATGCTATGCAAAATTCACATGTGCGCTAATGAAATCGCCTTACGAAGATTCGCAACTCAATTCAATCACTAATGTATGAATGCAATGCCCTTTGCCTCTGTTCTGGGACAAGTGTAGATATTCGCATGTGCGCTAATAAAATCGCCTTACGAAGATTCGCACCTCAATCACTTTCTAGGGAATGTGAGACTTTTGGGAATCAATCGAGATACAGTGGGGGGTGATGACAGTAGTTGACAGAGTACAGATCAATGTAATCTGTAAGGTGGAAAGTAAAATAAAAAATACGAATATTCGTAAATCGAATTTTACGAAGTTCTACGTATTCGCGAATATGGTGCTATACTATATGAATGCACAGGCCTTTGCCTCTCTGTTCTGGGGACAAGTGTAGATATTTGCATTTGCGTTAATAAAATCGCCTTACGAAGATTCGCAGCTCAATTCAATCACTAATGTATGAATGCAAAGCCCTTTGCCTCTGTTCTGGGACAAGTGTAGATATTCGCATGTGCGCTAATAAAATCGCCTTACGAAGATTCGCAACTCAATTCACTAATGTATGAATGCAAAGCCCTTTGCCTCTGTTCTGGGACGTGCCGATATTCGCATGTGCGCTAATAAAATCGCCTTACGAAGATTCGCGCCTCAATCACTTTCTAGGCAATGTGAGTAAGATCTGAGCTGTTGGACCTTTGGGAAACAATCAATTATATGTGTACTGTAATTTTGTGGGGGGGGGGGGGGAAACAAAAAACGAATATTCGTTTTTACGAATATATAGCACTATATTCGAAATATTCGCGAAATCGCGAAGTTGCGATATTCGCGAAAAAAATTTGCTTTTCGAATATTCGCGCTCAACACTACCCAGCACCCAGGCAGAGGAGAGAGGTCCCGTAACAGAGAATCTGGCTTCATGTCAGCAGAGAATCAGTCTTCATATCATAGCAGAGAATCAGGCTTCACGTCACCCACCACTGTAAGAGTCAATTTTCATAAATTTAGGCCCAGAACCCAGGCAGAGGAGAAAGGTCCCGTAACAGACAATCTGGCTTCATGTCAGCAGAGAATCAGTCTTCATATCATAGCAGAGAATCAGGCTTCACGTCACCCACCACTGCAACAGTCAATTGTCATAAATTTAGGCCCAGCACCCAGGCAGAGGAGAGAGCTCCCGTAACAGAGGATCTGGCTTCATGTCAGCAGAGAATCAGTCTGCATGTCATAGCAGAGAATGAGGCTTCACGTCACCCACCACTGCAACAGTCCATTGGCATATATTTAGGCCTAGCACACAGGCAGAGCAGAGAGGTCCCGTAACAGACAATCTGGCTTCATGTCAGCAGAGAATCAGTCTGCATGTCATAGCAGAGAATGAGGCTTCACGTCACCCACCACTGCAACAGTCCATTGGCATATATTTAGGCCTAGCACACAGGCAGAGCAGAGAGGTCCCGTAACAGACAATCTGGCTTCATGACAGCAGAGAATTAGTCTGCATGTCATAGCAGAGAATGAGGCTTCACGTCAGCCACCACTGCAACAGTCCATTGGCATATATTTAGGCCCAGCACCCAGGCAGAGGAGAGAGGTCCCGTAACAGAGAATCTGGCTTCATGTCAGCAGAGAATTAGTCTGCATGTCATAGCAGAGAATCAGGCTTCACGTCAGCCACCACTGCAACAGTCCATTGTCATAAATTTAGGCCCAGCACCCAGGCAGAGGAGAGAGGTCCCGTAACAGACAATCTGGCTTCATGTCAGCAGAGAATTAGTCTGCATGTCATAGCAGAGAATGAGGCTTCACGTCAGCCACCACTGCAACAGTCCATTGGCATATATTTAGGCCTAGCACACAGGCAGAGCAGAGAGGTCCCGTAACAGACAATCTGGCTTCATGACAGCAGAGAATCAGTCTGCATGTCATAGCAGAGAATCAGGCTTCACGTCAGCCACCACTGCAACAGTCCATTGTCATAAATTTAGGCCCAGCACCCAGGCAGAGGAGAGAGGTCCCGTAACAGACAATCTGGCTTCATGTCAGCAGAGAATCAGTCTTCATATCATAGCAGAGAATCAGGCTTCACGTCACCCACCACTGTAAGAGTCAATTTTCATAAATTTAGGCCCAGAACCCAGGCAGAGGAGAAAGGTCCCGTAACAGACAATCTGGCTTCATGTCAGCAGAGAATCAGTCTTCATATCATAGCAGAGAATCAGGCTTCACGTCACCCACCACTGCAACAGTCAATTTTCATAAATTTAGGCCCAGAACCCAGGCAGAGGAGAAAGGTCCCGTAACAGACAATCTGGCTTCATGTCAGCAGAGAATCAGTCTTCATATCATAGCAGAGAATCAGGCTTCACGTCACCCACCACTGCAACAGTCAATTGTCATAAATTTAGGCCCAGCACCCAGGCAGAGGAGAGAGCTCCCGTAACAGAGGATCTGGCTTCATGTCAGCAGAGAATCAGTCTGCATGTCATAGCAGAGAATGAGGCTTCACGTCACCCACCACTGCAACAGTCCATTGGCATATATTTAGGCCTAGCACACAGGCAGAGGAGAGGTTCATTCAACTTTGGGTAGCCTCGCAATATAATGGTAAAATGAAAATAAAAATAGGATTGAATGAGGAAGTGCCCTGGAGTCCAATAATATATGGTTATGGGGAGGTAGTTAATGTCTAATCTGGACAAGGGACGGACAGGTCCTGTGGGATCCATGCCTGGTTCATTTTTATGAACGTCAGCTTGTCCACATTGGCTGTAGACAGGCGGCTGCGTTTGTCTGTAATGACGCCCCCTGCCGTGCTGAATACACGTTCAGACAAAACGCTGGCCTGCCGGGCAGGCCAGCACCTCCAAGGCATAAAAGGCTAGCTCTGGCCACGTGGACAATTTAGAGACCCAGAAGTTGAATGGGGCCGAACCATCAGTCAGTACGTGGAGGGGTGTGCACACGTACTGTTCCACCATGTTAGTGAAATGTTGCCTCCTGCTAACACGTTGCGTATCAGGTGGTGGTGCAGTTAGCTGTGGCGTGTTGACAAAAGTTTTCCACATCTCTGCCATGCTAACCCTGCCCTCAGAGGAGCTGGCCGTGACACAGCTGCCTTGGCGACCTCTTGCTCCTCCTCTGCCTTGGCCTTGGGCTTCCACTTGTTCCCCTGTGACATTTGGGAATGCTCTCAGTAGCGTGTCTACCAACGTGCGCTTGTACTCGCGCATCTTCCTATCACGCTCCAGTGCAGGAAGTAAGGTGGGCACATTGTCTTTGTAGCGTGGATCCAGCAGGGTGGCAACCCAGTAGTCCGCACAGGTTAAAATGTGGGCAACTCTGCTGTCGTTGCGCAGGCACTGCAGCATGTAGTCGCTCATGTGTGCCAGGCTGCCCAGGGATAAGGACAAGCTGTCCTCTGTGGGAGGCGTATCGTCATCGTCCTGCCTTTCCCCCCAGCCACGCACCAGTGATGGACCCGAGCTGCGTTGGGTGCCACCCCGCTGTGACCATGCTTCATCCTCATCCTCCTCCACCTCCTCCTCATCCTCGTCCTCCTCGTCCTCCAGTAGTGGGCCCTGGCTGGCCACATTTGTACCTGGCCTCTGCTGTTGCCAAAAACCTCCCTCTGAGTCACTTCGAAGAGACTGGCCTGAAAGTGCTAAAAATGACCCCTCTTCCTCCTCCTCCTCCTCCTCCTCCTGGGCCACCTCCTCTTCCATCATCGCCCTAAGTGTTTTCTCAAGGAGACATAGAAGTGGTATTGTAACGCTGATAACGGTGTCATCGCCACTGGCCATGTTGGTGGAGTACTCGAAACAGCGCAACAGGGCACACAGGTCTCGCATGGAGGCCCAGTCATTGGTGGTGAAGTGGTGCTGTTCTGTAGTGCGACTGACCCGTGCGTGCTGCAGCTGAAACTCCACTATGGCCTGCTGCTGCTCGCACAGTCTGTCCAGCATGTGCAAGGTGGAGTTCCACCTGGTGGGCACGTCGCATATGAGGCGGTGAGCGGGAAGGCCGAAGTTACGCTGTAGCGCAGACAGGCGAGCAGCAGCAGGATGTGAACGCCGGAAGCGCGAACAGACGGCCCGCACTTTATGCAGCAGCTCTGACATGTCGGGGTAGTTGTGAATGAACTTCTGCACCACCAAATTCAGCACATGCGCCAAGCAAGGGATGTGCGTCAAATTGGCTAGTCCCAGAGCTGCAACGAGATTTCGCCCATTATCACACACCACCAGGCCGGGCTTGAGGCTCACCGGCAGCAACCACTCGTCGGTCTGTTGTTCTATACCCCGCCACAACTCCTGTGCGGTGTGGGGCCTGTCCCCCAAACATATGAGTTTCAGAATGGCCTGCTGACGTTTACCCCGGGCTGTGCTGAAGTTGGTGGTGAAGGTGTGTGGCTGACTGGATGAGCAGGTGGAAGAAGAGGAGGAGGAAGCCGAGAAGGAGGAGGTGGCAACAGGAGGCAAAGAATGTTGCCCTGCGATCCTTGGCGGCGGAAGGACGTGCGCCAAACAGCTCTCCGCCTGGGGCCCAGCTGCCACTACATTTACCCAGTGTGCAGTTAGGGAGATATAGCGTCCCTGGCCGTGCTTACTGGTCCACGTATCTGTGGTTAGGTGGACCTTGCTACAGATGGCGTTGCGCAGTGCACACTTGATTTTATCGGATACTTGGTTGTGCAGGGAAGGCACGGCTCTCTTGGAGAAGTAGTGCCGGCTGGGAACAACATACTGTGGGACAGCAAGCGACATGAGCTGTTTGAAGCTGTCTGTGTCCACCAGCCTAAATGACAGCATTTCATAGGCCAGTAGTTTAGAAATGCTGGCATTCAGGGCCAGGGATCGAGGGTGGCTAGGTGGGAATTTACGCTTTCTATCAAATGTTTGTGAGATGGAGAGCTGAACGCTGGCGTGTGACATGGTTGAGACGCTTGGTGACGGAGGTGGTGGTGGTGGTGGTGTTGGTGGTACATCCCCTGTTTGCTGGGCGGCAGGTGCCAACGTTCCTCCAGAGGCGGAGGAAGAGGCCGAGGCGGCAGCAGCAGAATAGGCCGAGGCGGCAGCAGCAGAAGAGGTAGCAGGGGGAGCCTGAGTGACTTCCTTGGTTTTAAGGTGTTTACTCCACTGCAGTTCATGCTTTGCATGCAGGTGCCTGGTCATGCAGGTTGTGCTCAGGTTCAGAACGTTAATGCCTCGCTTCAGGCTCTGATGGCACAGCGTGCAAACCACTCGGGTCTTGTCGTCAGCACATTGTTTGAAGAAGTGCCATGCCAGGGAACTCCTTGAAGCTGCCTTTGGGGTGCTCGGTCCCAGATGGCGGCGGTCAGTAGCAGGCGGAGTCTCTTGGCGGCGGGTGTTCTGCTTTTGCCCACTGCTCCCTCTTTTGCTACGCTGTTGGCTCGGTCTCACCACTGCCTCTTCCTCCGAACTGTGAAAGTCAGTGGCACGACCTTCATTCCATGTGGGGTCTAGGACCTCATCGTCCCCTGCATCGTCTTCCACCCAGTCTTGATCCCTGACCTCCTGTTCAGTCTGCACACTGCAGAAAGACGCAGCAGTTGGCACCTGTGTTTCGTCATCATCAGAGACATGCTGAGGTGGTATTCCCATGTCCTCATCATCAGGAAACATAAGTGGTTGTGCGTCAGTGCATTCTATGTCTTTCACCGCTGGGGAAGGGCTAGGTGGATGCCCTTGGGAAACCCTGCCAGCGGAGTCTTCAAACAGCATAAGAGACTGCTGCATAACTTGAGGCTGAGACAGTTTCCCTGGTATGCATGGGGGTGATGTGACAGACTGATGGGGTTGGTTTTCAGGCGCCATCTGTGCGCTTTCTGCAGAAGACTGGGTGGGAGATAATGTGAACGTGCTGGATCCACTGTCGGCCACCCAATTGACTAATGCCTGTACCTGCTCAGGCCTTACCATCCTTAGAACGGCATTGGGCCCCACCATATATCGCTGTAAATTCTGGCGGCTACTGGGACCTGAGGTAGTTGGTACACTAGGACGTGTGGATGTGGCAGAACGGCCACGTCCTCTCCCAGCACCAGAGGGTCCACTAACACCACCACGACCATGTCCACGTCCGCGTCCCTTACTAGATGTTTTTCTCATTGTTATGGTTCACCACAACAACAAATATATTATTTGGCCCAATGTATTGTATTCAAATTCAGCGGGATATAAATTTGAGGCCTAGTATTTAGGCGCTGGGTGACCGGTATGGATTTAGTGACAGAATTAGACTTGGAAATGCACAGAAGCGTGTGTGTGTGAAGTTATTCTGAATGACCCAATGTGCACCTTGAATATTATATACCCTTTTAGGGATAGATTTCAAATAGCTCTGATATAGCAGAAACCACTAAATTATGAAATTGCTAAATTGGGAATTGTACTTCAACCCAGAACAAAAAATGTGCTTTGACGGACACTAAATATCTTGCCCAGCAACAACAGTACAGCGGTGGGTAACGAGAGATTTAGAGGGAATTAAATTTGAGGCCTAGTATTTAGGCGCTGGGTCACCGGTATGGATTTAGTGACAGAATTAGACTTGGAAATACACAGTAGCGGGTGTGTGTGAAGTTATTCTGAATGACCCTATGTGCACCTTCAATATTATATACCCTTTTAGGGATAGATTTCAAATAGCTCTGATATAGCAGGAACCACTAAATTATGAAATTGCTAAATTGGGAATTGTACTTCAACCCAGAACAAAAAATGTGCTTTGACGGGACACTAAATAACTTGCCCAGCTACAACAGGACAACGGGTAACGAGAGATTTAGAGGGATTAAATTTGAGGCCTAGTATTTAGGCGCTGGGTGACAGGTATGGGTTTAGTGACAGAATTAGACTTGGAAATACACAGTAGCGGGTGTGTGTGAAGTTATTCTGAATGACCCTATGTGCACCTTCAATATTATATACCCTTTTAGGGATAGATTTCAAATAGCTCTGATATAGCAGAAACCACTAAATTATGAAATTGCTAAATTGGGAATTGTACTTCAACCCAGAACAAAAAATGTGCTTTGACGGACACTAAATATCTTGCCCAGCAACAACAGTACAGCGGTGGGTAACGAGAGATTTAGAGGGAATTAAATTTGAGGCCTAGTATTTAGGCGCTGGGTCACCGGTATGGATTTAGTGACAGAATTAGACTTGGAAATACACAGTAGCGGGTGTGTGTGAAGTTATTCTGAATGACCCTATGTGCACCTTCAATATTATATACCCTTTTTGGGATAGATTTCAAATAGCTCTGATATAGCAGGAACCACTAAATTATGAAATTGCTAAATTGGGAATTGTACTTCAACCCAGAACAAAAAATGTGCTTTGACGGGACACTAAATAACTTTCCCAGCTACAACAGGACAACGGTAACGAGAGATTTAGAGGGATTTAAATTTGAGGCCTAGTATTTAGGCGCTGGGTGACAGGTATGGGTTTAGTGACAGAATTAGACTTGGAAATACACAGTAGCGGGTGTGTGTGAAGTTATTCTGAATGACCCTATGTGCACCTTCAATATTATATACCCTTTTAGGGATAGATTTCAAATAGCTCTGATATAGCAGAAACCACTAAATTATGAAATTGCTAAATTGGGAATTGTACTTCAACCCAGAACAAAAAATGTGCTTTGACGGACACTAAATATCTTGCCCAGCAACAACAGTACAGCGGTGGGTAACGAGAGATTTAGAGGGAATTAAATTTGAGGCCTAGTATTTAGGCGCTGGGTCACCGGTATGGATTTAGTGACAGAATTAGACTTGGAAATACACAGTAGCGGGTGTGTGTGAAGTTATTCTGAATGACCCTATGTGCACCTTCAATATTATATACCCTTTTTGGGATAGATTTCAAATAGCTCTGATATAGCAGGAACCACTAAATTATGAAATTGCTAAATTGGGAATTGTACTTCAACCCAGAACAAAAAATGTGCTTTGACGGGCACTAAATAACTTTCCCAGCTACAACAGGACAACGGTAACGAGAGATTTAGAGGGATTTAAATTTGAGGCCTAGTATTTAGGCGCTGGGTGACAGGTATGGGTTTAGTGACAGAATTAGACTTGGAAATACACAGTAGCGGGTGTGTGTGAAGTTATTCTGAATGACCCTATGTGCACCTTCAATATTATATACCCTTTTTGGGATAGATTTCAAATAGCTCTGATATAGCAGAAACCACTAAATTATGAAATTGCTAAATTGGGAATTGTACTTCAACCCAGAACAAAAAATGTGCTTTGACGGACACTAAATATCTTGCCCAGCAACAACAGTACAGCGGTGGGTAACGAGAGATTTAGAGGGAATTAAATTTGAGGCCTAGTATTTAGGCGCTGGGTCACCGGTATGGATTTAGTGACAGAATTAGACTTGGAAATACACAGTAGCGGGTGTGTGTGAAGTTACTCTGAATGACCCTATGTGCACCTTCAATATTATATACCCTTTTTGGGATAGATTTCAAAGAGCTCTGATATAGCAGGAACCACTAAATTATGAAATTGCTAAATTGGGAATTGTATTTCAACCCAGAACAAGAAATGTGCTTGAACGGACACTAAATAACTCGCCCAGCTACAGCACTAGGGACAGATTTAGCTGGATATAAATTTGAGGCCTAGTATTTAGGCGCTGGGTGACAGGTATGGGTTTAGTGACAGAATTAGACTTGGAAATACACAGTAGCGGGTGTGTGTGAAGTTATTCTGAATGACCCTATGTGCACCTTCAATATTATATACCCTTTTAGGGATAGATTTCAAATAGCTCTGATATAGCAGAAACCACTAAATTATGAAATTGCTAAATTGGGAATTGTACTTCAACCCAGAACAAAAAATGTGCTTTGACGGACACTAAATATCTTGCCCAGCAACAACAGTACAGCGGTGGGTAACGAGAGATTTAGAGGGAATTAAATTTGAGGCCTAGTATTTAGGCGCTGGGTCACCGGTATGGATTTAGTGACAGAATTAGACTTGGAAATACACAGTAGCGGGTGTGTGTGAAGTTATTCTGAATGACCCTATGTGCACCTTCAATATTATAAACCCTTTTTGGGATAGATTTCAAATAGCTCTGATATAGCAGGAACCACTAAATTATGAAATTGCTAAATTGGGAATTGTACTTCAACCCAGAACAAAAAATGTGCTTTGACGGGCACTAAATAACTTTCCCAGCTACAACAGGACAACGGTAACGAGAGATTTAGAGGGATTTAAATTTGAGGCCTAGTATTTAGGCGCTGGGTGACAGGTATGGGTTTAGTGACAGAATTAGACTTGGAAATACACAGTAGCGGGTGTGTGTGAAGTTATTCTGAATGACCCTATGTGCACCTTCAATATTATATACCCTTTTTGGGATAGATTTCAAATAGCTCTGATATAGCAGAAACCACTAAATTATGAAATTGCTAAATTGGGAATTGTACTTCAACCCAGAACAAAAAATGTGCTTTGACGGACACTAAATATCTTGCCCAGCAACAACAGTACAGCGGTGGGTAACGAGAGATTTAGAGGGAATTAAATTTGAGGCCTAGTATTTAGGCGCTGGGTCACCGGTATGGATTTAGTGACAGAATTAGACTTGGAAATACACAGTAGCGGGTGTGTGTGAAGTTACTCTGAATGACCCTATGTGCACCTTCAATATTATATACCCTTTTTGGGATAGATTTCAAAGAGCTCTGATATAGCAGGAACCACTAAATTATGAAATTGCTAAATTGGGAATTGTATTTCAACCCAGAACAAGAAATGTGCTTGAACGGACACTAAATAACTCGCCCAGCTACAGCACTAGGGACAGATTTAGCTGGATATAAATTTGAGGCCTAGTATTTAGGCGCTGGGTGACCGGTATGGATTTAGTGACAGAATTAGACTGGGATATGGCCAAAAAATGAACAGACTATTGCTGGTTAAATGCACTTGGTGTGACAGCTTCACCCTGATGTAGGCTTTAGCCAAAAAACAACCACACCATTGAGGGTTAAATGCACTTGGTGACAGGCGCAGCTTGCCCCTGATTTTGTATATGGCCAAAAAATGAACAGACTATTGCTGGTTAAATGCACTTGGTGTGACAGCTTCACCCTGATGTAGGCTTTAGCCAAAAAACAACCACACCATTGAGGGTTAAATGCACTTGGTGACAGGCGCAGCTTGCCCCTGATTTTGTATATGGCCAAAAAATGAACAGACTATTGCTGGTTAAATGCACTTGGTGTGACAGCTTCACCCTGATGTAGGCTTTAGCCAAAAAACAACCACACCATTGAGGGTTAAATGCACTTGGTGACAGGCGCAGCTTGCCCCTGATTTTGTATATGGCCAAAAAATGAACAGACTATTGCTGGTTAAATGCACTTGGTGTGACAGCTTCACCCTGATGTAGGCTTTAGCCAAAAAACAACCACACCATTGAGGGTTAAATGCACTTGGTCGCAGCTTGTGCTGGCGCACCACAAGACACAAAATGGCCGCCGATCACCCCAGAAAAATGAGACTGACAAACGGTCTGTGCAGCCTAAAAACAGTGAGCAATTGAGGATCAGCAGCTCAATGATCCACAGCTGCAGATCGATCAGTTAATCAAGTCCTTTGGAGGAGTTAATCTGCCTAATCTCGCCCTACTGTCGCAGCCGCAACCTCTCCCTACGCTAATCAGAGCAGAGTGACGGGCGGCGCTATGTGACTCCAGCTTAAATAGAGGCTGGGTCACATGGTGCTCTGGCCAATCACAGCCATGCCAATAGTAGGCATGGCTGTGATGGCCTCTTGGGGCAAGTAGTATGACGCTTGTTGATTGGCTGCTTTGCAGCCTTTCAAAAAGCGCCAAGAAAGCGTCACAAAAGCGCGAAGAAAGCGACGAACACCGAACCCGAACCCGGACTTTTACGAAAATGTCCGGGTTCGGGTCCGTGTCACGGACACCCCAAAATTCGGTACGAACCCGAACTATACAGTTCGAGTTCGCTCATCCCTACTCAGCAGTCCATTCACCATATTTTCAGCAGACGATCAATCTGTCCCTGATGGGTTTTTTTGGAGAGAAGTGGCTTCTTTGCTGCCCTTCTTGACACCAGGCCATCTTCCAAAAGTCTTTGCCTCACTGTGCGTGCAGATGCGCTCACACCTGCCTGCTGCCATTCCTGAGCAAGCTCTGCACTGGTGGCACTCCGATCCCACAGCTGAATCCTCTTTAGGAGACGATCCTGGCACTTGCTGGACTTTCTTGGACTGCCTGAAGCCTTCTTAACAAGAATTGAACCTCTTTCCTTGAAGTTCTTGATGATCCTATAAATTGTTGATTGAGGTGCAATCTTAGTAGCCACAATATCCTTGCCTGTTAAGCCATTTTTGTGCAACGCAATGATGGCTGCACACGTTTCTTTGCAGGTCACCATGGTTAACAAAGGAAGAACAATGATTTCAAGCATCACCCTCCTTTTAACAGGTCAAGTCTGCCATTTTAACCCAATCAGCCTGACATAATGATCTCCAGCCTTGTGCTCGTCAACATTCTCACCTGAGTTAACAAGACGATTACTGAAATGATCTCAGCAGGTCCTTTAATGACAGCAATGAAATGCAGTGGAAAGTTTTTTTTGGGATTAAGTTAATTTTCATGGCAAAGAAGGAATATGAAATTCATCTGATCACTCTTCATAACATTCTAGAGTGTATTCAAATTGCTATTATAAAAACTTAAGCAGCAACTTTTCCAATTTCCAATATTTATGTAATTCTCAAAACTTTTGGCCACGACTGTACAGTATTTTTTTTAAATTTATTTTATGCACTTATATAGCGCTGCTGAATCCTCTTTAGGAGACGATCCTGGCGCTTGCTGGACTTTCTTGGACGCCCTGAAGCCTTCTTAACAAGAATTGAACCTCTTTCCTTGAAGTTCTTGATGAGCCTTGTAAGCTTTGGGGTCTTTAAGCTCCGCGAGACAAGTGCGAAAAACCGTGTCAGTAAAGCAAAGGGTCTTTATTGGTGACCAAACAAAACAAAATAAAGCTTTTCTTCAGCATCCAAACCGTCACAACAAAAGTCCTGCTTGTTTCCAGCATAAATTAGGAAAACAGTCTTTCTTCAGAAAAAACAACCAAAAGAAAGGCACATACGTTTTTAGTAGAGGTCCTTCAGACCTTCCCTGCAGACACAGCTTCCCTTCCAAACTACTCAAAAGTCCTCTCTGAGCAGCTAGCAGACTTCCATCTTATCCTCACAGGTGCACTCTCCCAACCCACACCATCCAGCATCACTTCCTGCTTTAATGGGTGGTTGTCTGTGAGATCTTAACCCCTTGTGCGCTGGCTTCCAGGGTTTAGGAGTGGAGGCTTCATCCCACCCAAATAACACTTTGGAGCCTCCAAAATTCCAGGCCCCAAACTCCTTTACTAAGATAGAGAAGACTGCGAGCCAGTCCTCTCTGAATTAGCGCCTGCCTGGAACTTTTCACCCACTTTTGGGTGACCCCCTGAACCTTCTACCTCTATTTAAATGGACCATAGTCCAAACAGTGGTGCCGTATAGCACCCGTCCAGGACCCACCCCCGGTGTCCTGTACATATCCCCCCCCTCTGCCTCAACGCGGAGGTGTTGGAGGCAACAGTAGATACCATACAATGAACTCAGGAGAGGGCATCGGCATTCTGATGCTGTCTCCCGGGTCTGTGCTCTACCATGAAATTGAACTCCTGGAGAGAAAGGAACCACCTTGTTACCCTGGCATTGGTGTGTTTATTCTGTCTCATCCAGGTAAGCGGAGCATGGTCTGACACCAAGCGGAACTTTCTGCCCAGGAGGAAATATCGCAGGGAGTCTAGAGCCCACTTGATAGCCAGACACTCCCGCTCTACCACCGCATAGTTTCTTTCAGCTGCCGTCAGCTTCCTACTAAGAAAGACCACAGGGTGCTCCTCCCCATTGATTTCCTGAGACAGGACCGCTCCTAACCCTTCGCTTGAAGCATCTGTCTGTACTACAAAATCTTTTGAAAAATCTGGAGCTACAAGCACCGGATCTTGGCACAAAGCTGTCTTAAGCATTTGAAAAGCCGTCTCGGCCTCGGCGTTCCACTTTATCGTCACTGACTTTCTGCCTCTGGTCAGGTCGGTCAGTGGTGCAGCAACAGTGGCAAAGTTGGGGACAACCCTCCTATAATAGCCAACTATGCCCAAAAACGCTCTGACCTGCTTCTTGGTTAGGGGACGGGGCCAGTCCTGTATGGCCTCCACCTTACTCATTTGGGGCTTCACCAGCCCTCTACCCACAATATACCCTAGGTCAGTGATGGCGAACCTATGGCACGGGTGCCAGAGGTGGCACCCAGAGCCCTCTCTGTGGGCACCCGCACCCTGGAAAAAGTCTATGGTATACCAATATGCCTTAGACATTTCCTGCCATTCATCAGCGCAGGGAGCGCTATGAACAGCGCAGGCAGCGCACTGAATGTAGGCAGGCTATTATAGCTAAATGATAAAGTACATGGAAGATATACTAGATTGGACTGCAGTATCCAGGTTACATTCCATGTTGGCACTTTGCGATAAATAAGTGGGTTTTGGGTTGCAGTTTGGGCACTCTGTCTCTAAAAGGTTCACCATCACTGCCCTAGGTATTTTACTTCCTCCATCCCAATGGCACACTTCTCGGGGTTGATGGTGAACCCTGCTCTTCTTAAGTAGTCTACGACTGCCTGAACCCGGGGAAGGTGGGACTCCCAATCAGTGCTGAAGATGACTATGTCATCTAGGTAGACAGAAGCGTACCGTTGGTGTGGACGCAGAGTTTTGTCCATGGCCCTTTGGAACGTGGCCGGGGCTGAGTGTAGACCAAATGGCATCCTCTTATATTGGAAGTGGCCTTCTGGGGTAGAGAAGGCTGTCTTCTCCCTGGCTTCCTTAGTCAGGGGAATCTGCCAGTACCCTTTTGTGAGGTCTAGCGTGGTAATGTACCTGGCAGGCCCCAACCTTTCAATTAGCTCATCTACTCGTGGCATGGGATATGCGTCGAACTTGGAGACTTCATTAAGCTTTCTGAAGTCGTTGCAGAAGCGGAGGGCGCCGTTGGGCTTGGGTACCAACACAATTGGACTTGACCATTCGCTCTGCGACTCCTCAATGACTCCAAGCTCGAACATTCTTCTAACCTCTTCGGACACTGCCACCCTATGAGCTTCTGGGATACGGTAAGGCTTTAACCTGACTTTTACCTTGGGCTCGGTCACAATGTCATGCTCGATGACGTTGGTGCGACCGGGCAACTCTGAAAACATATCTCTATTTTTTTGTAGAAACTCTTTTGTTTGCTGGGTTTGAGGTCTAGTCAGGGTAGAAGCAACCTGCACCAAGTCGATCCCTGCATGGTCCCCTGACTGTACCCCTACTACCGCTGACACTTGTTCTCTGTCTCTCCAGGGTTTCAACAAATTGATGTGATAGATCTGGTATGGTTTTCTTTTCCCTGGCTGGTGTACCTTGTAGTCCACCTCACCGAATTTCTCTACTACCTCAAATGGGCCCTGCCATTTGGCCAAGAATTTGCTCTCTACCGTGGGTATTAGAACAGCCACCCGGTCTCCTACTTGGAACTGTCTAATTTTAGCCGACCTGTTATACACTCTTCTTTGGGCATCCTGGGCCTTCTGCATGTGCTCCTTCACCAGTGGCATCACCTTAGCCACCCTTTCTCGCATTTGAGAGATATGTTCTACCACCGTTTTGTGTGGTGAGGACTCACTTTCCCATGTCTCTTTTACCAGATCGAGTAACCCCCGGGGCCTTCGTCCATACACTAATTCAAATGGCGAAAAACCTGTGGATGCTTGTGGGACCTCCCGGATAGCAAATAACAGGGAAGGGAGTAACATATCCCAATCCTTCCCATCTTTCTGGACTACTCTTCTCAACATGGACTTTAGGGTTTTATTAAATCTTTCGACTAGGCCATCGGTCTGTGGGTGGTAGACCGACGTCCGCAACTGCTTAATTTGGAACAATTTGCATAAGTCCGCCATTACCTTTGACATAAAAGGGGTACCCTGGTCTGTCAGAATCTCTTTGGGGAACCCAGTTCGTGAGAACATTTGAAACAACTCCCTGGCGATGGCCTTAGAGGAGGCTTTCCTCAAAGGGACAGCTTCTGGATACCTAGTTGTGTAGTCTAGGATGACCAATATATATTGGTGGCCCCGTGCCGACTTTACCAGGGGTCCCACCAGATCCATAGCGATCCGTTCAAACGGGACTTCGATAATCGGCAAGGGCACCAGAGGGTTTCTATAGTGTGGCGCTGGGGCGGTTAACTGGCAAATGGGACAAGACGCACAGTATCTTTTAACCTCGGCCTTCAACCCTGGCCAGTAAAACCGGTCGTTTATCCTGGCCTCTGTTTTCTCCGCCCCCAGGTGTCCTCCCAGTGCATCGTTGTGGGCTAGATCGAGGAGCATCCGCCTATACGGTTGGGGAACCAGCAACTGCTCTATAGTTTCCCCTCGGCTCTCAGCCACTCGATACAGTAAGTCCCCCTTCAACGCAAAGTGAGGGAACCTCTGATCTGCATCTGGCATTTGTGGGACCCCATCAACAACCGAAACCTGCTCTCGAGCATTGACCAAGGCAGGGTCCCGTAATTGGGCGGTACCAAATGCACCTCTGGACACGTCTAGATCTGGATGTACTGGCCTTGAGGATGTTTCCCCTTCATCCTCCTCAACTGGGGAGAGCTCCTCGTCATCCTCCCCCAGCATGACTTGTAATGGGAAGACCTCCCCCCTCTCAGAGATCAACCCGGGTTTAAGACCTGGGTCAGCGGCATTATCCTCCACATCAGCATTCCCTGCGACTTCATTATCAATGGTAGGTATTTCTATATCAGAGGGGTGTATTTCAGCTCCGGACCCCTCGGACCCTGTCCCTTCCAGGCCCAGTGCCCCCAGTTCCCCCGGTGGTGCCATTTGCACCTCGTTCCATAGTTCCAGAAATAGTGGACAGTCCCGCCCCACTATGATGTCATGAATTAAACTGTTTACCACCCCGACCTCCTGTGTAACTGAGGCACGGCCATAAGAGACAGTCACCGGAACCAAGGGATACTCCTTGGTATCCCCATGAATGCATACCACCCGAAGAGTTTTAGTCACTGGTCTAAGCCTCCCAAGTACCCTGGCATGTACTAATGTTACCATGCTACCGGAGTCCAGGAGGGCCCTGGCAGGAAGGTGGTTCACCCACACTTCACACTCAAGCCGTCCTGCAGCCAGGTCAAGATGAGTGGTACACACACTTCGCACATAGAAGGAGCTTCTCCGACCGGTTCCGCACTCCATAGGCTCCTCCTGCAGTGGGCATTGTGCCCGGGTATGCCCCCAGGACCGACATCGCCAACATTGTATGTCTCCCATCTTTGGTACAGGAACCGACCTCCGTGGTTCTAGGGCAGATGGTGTAAACCTGCGGACGCCAACATCTGGCAAGGCTTCTCTCCTCAGGTTGGTGGTTGGTCTGGGTGTCCTTGGCGTGGGTTCTCGACACTTGGCAGGCCCAAGCAGGTCCTCCACCACGGTATACCGTTCAACCAGCTCGATCAGCTGGTCAGCATTAGTAGGGTTTCCATAGCTTACCCAGCGCTGTAGGTCATCTTGTAGGGACCGTAGGTACCGGTCCATCACCACTCGTTCCACCATTTGTGGACCTGACAACTTTTCTGGCTGCAGCCATTTTTTAACTAACTGAATTAGTTCATGCATCTGGGACCTGGGTGGTTGGTCTGATTTGTACCGCCAGCGATGCACCCTCTGGGCCCGGACAGCTGTGGTCACTCCCAGGCGGGCCAGGATTTCAGCTTTTAGACGTTCATAGTCTTTGATGTGCTCAGCTGGGAGGTCAAAATAGGCCTTTGCGGGTCACCAGTGAGAAAAGGCGATATAATGCCGGCCCATTGGTCCCGGGGCCACGCTTCTCTCTCTGCTATCCTTTCAAAGGTGGTAAGAAAGGCTTCCACGTCATCGCTGGGTGTTAGTTTCTGCAAAAAATGGCTGGCTCTAACAGACACTGGGTTGCTAACGGCAACGACCGCTTGCGCTTGTCCCTGAGCCAGCTGCTGTACGGCCTCCTGCAAGGCAGCCACCTGTGCTTGAGTGGACTCCTGCTGGGCCGTAAGCTGGGCGGATAGCAGCCGTGTATTTTCCTGCTGCGCAGCTATAGCCTGTGCCAGGGCCTGCTGCTGCTGAGCCATTGCTTCCTCATGGCGACGGTTTGACTCTGCTGACGCTTGCTGCTGGGCCACAGTGGCTTGCTGCTGGGTCACAGTGGCTTGTGCCAAAGCCTTAACGACCTACTCCATGCCTTTGTCTGCTGTTTGTAACGCCTGGGCTGACTTTACCCACGACATGCCATAAGTATACTGTCTCTTTAAATGTCAGTTTTAAACGGTTTTTTTGCTCCTGCAAATGCACTTTGCCCGCATTCTCCACCAGTTGTAAGCTTTGGGGTCTTTAAGCTCCGCGAGACAAGTGCGAAAAACCGTGTCAGTAAAGCAAAGGGTCTTTATTGGTGACCAAACAAAACAAAATAAAGCTTTTCTTCAGCATCCAAACCGTCACAACAAAAGTCCTGCTTGTTTCCAGCATAAATTAGGAAAACAGTCTTTCTTCAGAAAAAACAACCAAAAGAAAGGCACATACGTTTTTAGTAGAGGTCCTTCAGACCTTCCCTGCAGACACAGCTTCCCTTCCAAACTACTCAAAAGTCCTCTCTGAGCAGCTAGCAGACTTCCATCTTATCCTCACAGGTGCACTCTCCCAACCCACACCCTCCAGCATCACTTCCTGCTTTAATGGGTGGTTGTCTGTGAGATCTTAACCCCTTGTGCGCTGGCTTCCAGGGTTTAGGAGTGGAGGCTTCATCCCACCCAAATAACACTTTGGAGCCTCCAAAATTCCAGGCCCCAAACTCCTTTACTAAGATAGAGAAGACTGCGAGCCAGTCCTCTCTGAATTAGCGCCTGCCTGGAACTTTTCACCCACTTTTGGGTGACCCCCTGAACCTTCTACCTCTATTTAAATGGACCATAGTCCAAACAGTGGTGCCGTATAGCACCCGTCCAGGACCCACCCCCGGTGTCCTGTACAGCCTATAAATTGTTGATTGAGGTTCAATCTTAGTAGCCACAATATCCTTGCCTGTGAAGCCATTTTTATGCAACGCAATGATGGCTGCACGCGTTTCTTTGCAGGTCACCATGGTTAACAATGGAAGAACAATGATTTCAAGCATCACCTTCCTTTTAACAGGTCAAGTCTGCCATTTTAAACCAATCAGCCTGACATAATGATCTCCAGCCTTGTGCTCGTCAACATTCTCACCTGAGTTAACAAGACGATTACTGAAATGATCTCAGCAGGTCCTTTAATGACAGCAATGAAATGCAGTGGAAAGGTTTTATTGGGATTAGGTTAATTTTCATGGCAAAGAAGGACTGTGCAATTCATCTGATCACTCTTCATAACATTCTGGAGTATATGCAAATTGCTGTTATAAAAACTTAAGCAGCAACTTTTCCAATTTCCAATATTTATGTAATTCTTGAAACTTTTGGCCACAACTGTATATTTATATCTATATCTATATATATACAGGGAGTGCAGAATTATTAGGCAAATGAGTATTTTGACCACATCATCCTCTTTATGCATGTTGTCTTACTCCAAGCTGTATAGGCTCGAAAGCCTACTACCAATTAAGCATATTAGGTGATGTGCATCTCTGTAATGAGAAGGGGTGTGGTCTAATGACATCAACACCCTATATCAGGTGTGCATAATTATTAGGCAACTTCCTTTCCTTTGGCAAAATGGGTCAAAAGAAGGACTTGACAGGCTCAGAAAAGTCAAAAAATAGTGAGATATCTTGCAGAGGGATGCAGCACTCTCAAAATTGCAAAGCTTCTGAAGCGTGATCATCGAACAATCAAGCGTTTCACTCAAAATAGTCAACAGGGTCTCAAGAAGCGTGTGGAAAAACCAAGGCGCAAAATATCTGCCCATGAACTGAGAAAAGTCAAGCGTGCAGCTGCCAAGATGCCACTTGCCACCAGTTTGGCCATATTTCAGAGCTGCAACATCACTGGAGTGCCCAAAAGCACAAGGTGTGCAATACTCAGAGACATGGCCAAGGTAAGAAAGGCTGAAAGACGACCACCACTGAACAAGACACACAAGCTGAAACGTCAAGACTGGGCCAAGAAATATCTCAAGACTGATTTTTCTAAGGTTTTATGGACTGATGAAATGAGAGTGAGTCTTGATGGGCCAGATGGATGGGCCCGTGGCTGGATTGGTAAAGGGCAGAGAGCTCCAGTCCGACTCAGACGCCAGCAAGGTGGAGGTGGAGTACTGGTTTGGGCTGGTATCAGCAAAGATAAGCTTGTGGGGCATTTTCGGGTTGAGGATGGAGTCAAGCTCAACTCCCAGTCCTACTGCCAGTTTCTGGAAGACATCTTCTTCAAGCAGTGGTACAGGAAGAAGTCTGCATCCTTCAAGAAAAACATGATTTTCATGCAGGACAATGCTCCATCACACGCGTCCAAGTACTCCACAGTGTGGCTGGCAAGAAAGGGTATAAAAGAAGAAAATCTAATGACATGGCCTCCTTGTTCACCTGATCTGAACCCCATTGAGAACCTGTGGTCCATCATCAAATGTGAGATTTACAAGGAGGGAAAACAGTACACCTCTCTGAACAGTGTCTGGGAGGCTGTGGTTGCTGCTGCATGCAATGTTGATGGTGAACAGATCAAAACACTGACAGAATCCATGGATGGCAGGCTTTTGAGTGTCCTTGCAAAGAAAGGTGGCTATATTGGTCACTGATTTGTTTTTGTTTTGTTTTTGAATGTCAGAAATGTATATTTGTGAATGTTGAGATGTTATATTGGTTTCCCTGGTAAAAATAAATAATTGAAATGGGTATATATTTGTTTTTTGTTAAGTTGCCAAATAATTATGCACAGTAATATTCACCTGCACACACAGATATCCCCCTAAAATAGCTAAAACTAAAAACAAACTAAAAACTACTTCCAAAAATATTCAGCTTTGATATTAATGAGTTTTTTGGGTTCATTGAGAACATGGTTGTTGTTCAATAATAAAATTTATCCTCAAAAATACAACTTGCCTAATAATTCTGCACTCCCTGTAAATTCAAAAGGATATACAGTACAGACCAAAAGTTTGGACACACCTTCTTATTCAAAGAGTTTTCTTTATTTTCATGACTGTGAAAATTGTAGATTCACACGGAAGGCATCAAAACTATGAATTAACACATGTGGAATTATATACATAACAAAAAAAGTGTGAAACAACTGAAAATATGTCATATTCTAGGTTCTTCAAAGTAGCCACCTTTTGCTTTGATTACTGCTTTGCACACTCTTGGCATTCTCTTGATGAAAAGGTGTGTCCAAACTGTATATATAAAATAAAAAATAAGACTACAGCGGCACTTCCAATAAAGGGACAAGTGCTTTATTCACCAATAAGGCGCAACGTTTTTCAAGCAGTGATAACAAACAATGGTGCCAGTACAAGTATATAAGGGAGTGCAGTAATCAATTGATCAATTCCTCCAATTAGTGTGAAACAATCTATAAAATACTAAAATATATATAAAAAAACATGATCATATTACATATACATGATCCAATATTAGAAAAGTGCACACATGCTAAAGTATAAAGTTTAAATATATTCCATATAGTATAATTCCATGATTGTTCATAATTACATCATTAGTATCCATCGTGAAAGTGACAGGTGCAAAAATTTAAAACATGATTACATAAATTAAGATAGGATCAACCAACCAGCATGGAGGGGAACAGCATCTCACTTTGAAGAATGTGCATGCCCATGACTCACACCGGAACTGCTGCGACCCACTATCAGCTGATCACGGCATATCCGGTCTCGGTCTGTACCTGGAACGCAGAGACACGATGCACACACAGTGCCCAGGAAGGGAGCTGGGCTGCCAGAGATCACGCGGCCACTCACGGTCACCTGACCGCAGCACGCCCGTCGCTCTCCCCGAAGCCACCAGTCCCCATCACACATTCCGCGCCCCAAGACAGACTACAAGTCACGTGAAAGAAATACATGACTACATGGGTCAAAGAGCATATAAAATATCTATTACGCCCAATGCTGCTAATAACTACGCATAAAATGCATCAATAGTGTGTAGCATGTATCTCACCATCAAATCTATCAAATAATAAGAATTCAAAGTACATCAGTGAGAAAAGAACGAGCCCACCATTATATTGAAGACCTATGACAGGGGTACTCAACTAGTTTTATTAAAGGTCCACATACCTGGGTTTGCAGTCAGGTGAAGGTCCAAGCTGAATGCCAACAGTAAATATGAACGCCCCCATTAGTGCCCCAAGTAATAATAATACCCCCATTAGTGCCCCAAGTAAGAATAACGCCCCCATTAGTGCCCCCAGTAAGAATAATGCCCCCTTTAGTTCCCCTGGTAAGAATAATTCCCCCATTAGTGCCTACAGTAAGAATAATGCCCCCATTAGTGCCCCCAGTAAGAATAATGCCCCCATTAGTGCCCCAAGTAAGAATAACGCCCCCATTAGTTCCCCCAGTAAGAATAATGTCCCCTTTAGTGCCCCCGGTAAGAATAATGCCCCCATTAGTGCCCCCAGTAAAAATAATGCCTCCATTAGTGCCCCTGGTAAGAATAATGCCCCCATTAGTTCCCTCAGTAAGAATAATGCCCCCATTAGTGCCTGCAGCAAGAATAATGCCCCCTTTAGTGCCCCCAATAAGAATAATGCCCCCATTAGTGCCCTCAGTAAGAATAACGGCCCGATTAGTGCCCCCAGTAAGAATAATGCCCCCATTAGTGCCCCCCAGTAAGAATAATGCCCCCATTAGTGCCCCCGGTAAGAATAATTCCCCCATTAGTGCCCCCAGTAAAAATAATGCCTCCATTAGTGTCCCTGGTAAGAATAATGCCCCCATTAGTTTCCCCAGTAAGAATAATGCCCCATTAGTTCCCCCAGTAAGAATAATGCTTCCATTAGTGCCCCCAGCAAGAATAATGCCCCCATTAGTGCCCCCAGCAAGAATAATGCCCCTATTAGTGCCCCTAATAAGAATAATGCCCCCATTAGTGCCCCCAATAAGAATAACCCCCCCGATTAGTGCCCCCAGTAAGAATAATGCCCCCATTAGTGCCCCCCCAGTAATAATTATGCCCGCATTAGTGCCCCCAATAAGAATAACGCCCCCATTAGTGCCCCCGGTAAGAATAATGCCCCCATCTCTGCTTTTGCAACAAAAAAAACTTACCTCCTCCATTTGATGGTGTGACGAACTGCGACCGCCGCGGCCACAATACGTCACGAAACCGTCACAGCGCCCCTAGTGGTCAATCCGCAAACAGGCCTCCCAGCCACTTTCAGCACACCGACAGTCTAACTTGAGTCCGTACAGTCGATAGGCTGAAAGCGCAGGGAGTGGACCGCCGATTGACCGCCAGTAAGCGTGCGACGAACTGGACCGGAACTACACACAGGGTAGTTTAACTGCCACCACCTCGCAATTTATGGGAGCGAGGAACCCACTATCTAGATAACACAACCGAGTAGCTTTCTCTTCGGAGAGGCTAGGGTAAGTTTTTGCAGTGTTTGAAAACAGGCATATGGCTAGAGAAATGACTTGGAGGTCATTTATTATATATCTATATACAATACAAATTATCACGATGCACAGTAATTATAACACAATAATCAAGGAAAGTATAGTCCAATAAACAAAAGGGAGAAAAGAAAGAAAATACTTAGTTTCCGCAGAAAAGATGTCTGTTGGTGAAATAGTCCGTTGCAGGGGTAAAGTCCAAGAAGCCTTTGTCCAGTGTAATATGCCTACAGCCCACAGGTTCTCTGGCTGAGGCCCTCTTTAGGTGTTGTTAAAAGTGTAACAAGCACATATTCACATTCCCCACAAAATATGGAGTTCAGGGATACCAAATATTACTATTATAACTGGTTCTATGATGGGGTAACACCATAACTTTATCTGGGTACATCTTAGAGTTATGTTTGTCCTATGTAAACGTCCAGTGAATTCTGAGTGACACGATGATGTAATTTTTACGTCCGTAAGATGCATGGGCTCTCTTAAAAAGGTAAAAATCATATCTCAGATTCATGTTGCAATCTGGGAAACCTTGGTGCCGGACTGTCTGCAGCAAGCCAGCTTACAGACCCCTTATGGCAGCGACACCAAATGTCCAATATTAGAAAAGTGCACACATGCTAAAGTATAAAGTTTAAATATATTCCATATAGTATAATTCCATGATTGTTCATAATTACATCATTAGTATCCATCGTGAAAGTGACAGGTGCAAAAATTTAAAACATGATTACATAAATTAAGATAGGATCAACCAACCAGCATGGAGGGGAACAGCATCTCACTTTGAAGAATGTGCATGCCCATGACTCACACCGGAACTGCTGCGACCCACTATCAGCTGATCACGGCATATCCGGTCTCGGTCTGTACCTGGAACGCAGAGACACGATGCACACACAGTGCCCAGGAAGGGAGCTGGGCTGCCAGAGATCACGTGGCCACTCACGGTCACCTGACCGCAGCACGCCCGTCGCTCTCCCCGAAGCCACCAGTCCCCATCACACATTCCGCGCCCCAAGACAGACTACAAGTCACGTGAAAGAAATACATGACTACATGGGTCAAAGAGCATATAAAATATCTATTACGCCCAATGCTGCTAATAACTACGCATAAAATGCATCAATAGTGTGTAGCATGTATCTCACCATCAAATCTATCAAATAATAAGAATTCAAAGTACATCAGTGAGAAAAGAACGAGCCCACCATTATATTGAAGACCTATGACAGGGGTACTCAACTAGTTTTATTAAAGGTCCACATACCTGGGTTTGCAGTCAGGTGAAGGTCCAAGCTGAATGCCAACAGTAAATATGAACGCCCCCATTAGTGCCCCAAGTAATAATAATACCCCCATTAGTGCCCCAAGTAAGAATAACGCCCCCATTAGTGCCCCCAGTAAGAATAATGCCCCCTTTAGTTCCCCTGGTAAGAATAATTCCCCCATTAGTGCCTACAGTAAGAATAATGCCCCCATTAGTGCCCCCAGTAAGAATAATGCCCCCATTAGTGCCCCAAGTAAGAATAACGCCCCCATTAGTTCCCCCAGTAAGAATAATGTCCCCTTTAGTGCCCCCGGTAAGAATAATGCCCCCATTAGTGCCCCCAGTAAAAATAATGCCTCCATTAGTGCCCCTAGTAAGAATAATGCCCCCATTAGTTCCCTCAGTAAGAATAATGCCCCCATTAGTGCCTGCAGCAAGAATAATGCCCCCTTTAGTGCCCCCAATAAGAATAATGCCCCCATTAGTGCCCTCGGTAAGAATAACGGCCCGATTAGTGCCCCCAGTAAGAATAATGCCCCCATTAGTGCCCCCCAGTAAGAATAATGCCCCCATTAGTGCCCCCGGTAAGAATAATTCCCCCATTAGTGCCCCCAGTAAAAATAATGCCTCCATTAGTGTCCCTGGTAAGAATAATGCCCCCATTAGTTTCCCCAGTAAGAATAATGCCCCATTAGTTCCCCCAGTAAGAATAATGCTTCCATTAGTGCCCCCAGCAAGAATAATGCCCCCATTAGTGCCCCCAGCAAGAATAATGCCCCTATTAGTGCCCCTAATAAGAATAATGCCCCCATTAGTGCCCCCAATAAGAATAACCCCCCCGATTAGTGCCCCCAGTAAGAATAATGCCCCCATTAGTGCCCCCCCAGTAATAATTATGCCCGCATTAGTGCCCCCAATAAGAATAATGCCCCCATTAGTGCCCCCGGTAAGAATAATGCCCCCATCTCTGCTTTTGCAACAAAAAAAACTTACCTCCTCCATTTGATGGTGTGACGAACTGCGACCGCCGCGGCCACAATACGTCACGAAACCGTCACAGCGCCCCTAGTGGTCAATCCGCAAACAGGCCTCCCAGCCACTTTCAGCACACCGACAGTCTAACTTGAGTCCGTACAGTCGATAGGCTGAAAGCGCAGGGAGTGGACCGCCGATTGACCGCCAGTAAGCGTGCGACGAACTGGACCGGAACTACACACAGGGTAGTTTAACTGCCACCACCTCGCAATTTATGGGAGCGAGGAACCCACTATCTAGATAACACAACCGAGTAGCTTTCTCTTCGGAGAGGCTAGGGTAAGTTTTTGCAGTGTTTGAAAACAGGCATATGGTTAGAGAAATGACTTGGAGGTCATTTATTATATATCTATATACAATACAAATTATCACGATGCACAGTAATTATAACACAATAATCAAGGAAAGTATAGTCCAATAAACAAAAGGGAGAAAAGAAAGAAAATACTTAGTTTCCGCAGAAAAGATGTCTGTTGGTGAAATAGTCCGTTGCAGGGGTAAAGTCCAAGAAGCCTTTGTCCAGTGTAATATGCCTACAGCCCACAGGTTCTCTGGCTGAGGCCCTCTTTAGGTGTTGTTAAAAGTGTAACAAGCACATATTCACATTCCCCACAAAATATGGAGTTCAGGGATACCAAATATTACTATTATAACTGGTTCTATGATGGGGTAACACCATAACTTTATCTGGGTACATCTTAGAGTTATGTTTGTCCTATGTAAACGTCCAGTGAATTCTGAGTGACACGATGATGTAATTTTTACGTCCGTAAGATGCATGGGCTCTCTTAAAAAGGTAAAAATCATATCTCAGATTCATGTTGCAATCTGGGAAACCTTGGTGCCGGACTGTCTGCAGCAAGCCAGCTTACAGACCCCTTATGGCAGCGACACCAAATGTCTCCCCCCCCCCCCCCCCAGGTGCAGTCTTCACACCTAGCTGTGATATCTCTTCAGGAAGAGAAGTTCTTTTGTCAACCATAGGAAGCCAGCTGTAATTGCGTTATCTGCTGGGCATCTATTGACTGACTTGAACAAAAGGACTATGTTGTTCTCTGGGTACAACAGAAGGAGACGCTCTGAATAATCAAATTGTAGGTTCTGGGGCCTAGGGAAATAATTACTGTTTAATAAGGCAGAGTAATATTGATAATATTGGGAGGACAGTTCAATATTCTCGCGGATCATCCGTGACAGATGGCGCTGTGGTGAACACTCTCTGTTGACTGGAAGCTGAGGACCTGCGCTCCAGTGTGATGACGTCTCAGAGCTCCTGTCCTGAGCTTCCAGTCGGCGCGTTCCCTACTACGCAAACAAATGGAGGAGGTAGGTAAGTTCTTTTATTATTATTTTTTTATTAACACAAGTGGCAGTGGAGGTAAAGGCTGTACTAATGAGTGCTCTGCAATGGAAGCGCTCATTAGTAACAGTCCTTACAGAAAAATTGTGGGTATAAAGAAATTACCTGCACTGGCAGGGCCACTAAAATATCGGCCTTGTCGGTGAGATACTGGCCGGGTGGCAACCCTAGCCGCAGAACAGACATATGTATTTTTGTTCCACATCCAACTTCCATTATTGGTGGATTAGATGCAGACCCCTTCATTTCAATGGGGCCACAAAAGATGCAGACTGTACACAGTGTGCTCTCTACATCTTTTGCGGCCCCACTGAAATGAAGGGGTCCGCAGCCAATCCACCAATAATGGGGATTGGATGTGGAACAAAAATACCATGGTGTGAATGGAGCCTTACCTTTATTTAACCATTACAGAGAGAGGCACAGGTAACATGGGAACAGGCCACTGACACTGGAGTCCTTTCCTGCAGTCAGTGACCTGTTCCTGCTTGTCTGTACCCCTCAGTCCCCTCCCTTCCCCCCAAAATGTGGACTTTATTCCATTGGTGGCAGTGGTGATGTCCAGCCTCTTCTCCAGCAGCAGGTAAGTGTCCTTTGGAGCTTGAAGCTCCCTTATGTGCCGCTGCTGCAGGAGAGAAGGGACTGAGCCGCTGAGAGAGACTGCTTCCTCCACGTGCAGACGCCGATGTGAAAGCGCTGAGAGAGACAAGTTACCTGCATGTGGCGGAACCTGTCTCTTTCAGCACGCTCATCCCCTTCCATCCGGCGCCTGCATGGGGAGGAGCTTGTGCCCCAGCTCTTTCCGGCGCACTGTCAGATTAGGAAGCAGCCTAAAGTGCTGCTTCCAATGGAAGAGATGGCAGGGGTCCGGACAGCTGGTATCCACTGTTCGTATTTGGACCGCGGTCCGCCAGTTGAATATCCCTGACCTATGAAGTACAGTATGATTGTCATCACAAAGAAACTTCATGATCAAGGGGATGCACATGTAAAGCAACCTAGTAAACAGACTCTGTGCATATCGGTAGCCCCCATAATATAAGCAATATAAACTAATAAATTAAAATCAGTGAATTAAACCGAACCAGACTGATACACGTCCTGTGTGAAATATACCAGTCAGATCAGTATCATTACAAGTCCATTCATCCCCGTTCCCACAGGGATACCAATGCACTCATAACTCACTATTTGAGAAATAAATAAAATAAAAATAAAAGTAAAATAAACAATGATTGGCTCGTAACTCAGTCACCACTAGGTTAAAAAATACCATATTTTATTTTAAAAAATTTGAGAAAACATACAACACAATATGTCGATAGCTTGAAATATATGTAGCTTGAAATCTGCAGCCTGTCACCACCAGACATCTGAGAAGCTCTGACAGATGCCTTTCAGAACCTCCTCCTTGAGGTTCCTTTGTTTTGCTTTAATTTTCTCATCTCGTTAGCCTCTCTCCGCTGTCATCTAGTTGCACTGATTGCATCCCTTTAAATCCCTCCCCATAGTGCATCAGTTTGCGGTTTATATTACTTCCTGGAGTGTGTGCATGCTGATCCTACTTCTCAGTCTTCTACAAGATAAGTTTTGTTCATTCATTTGTGTTTTTCTGTTTGCTGGATCCCAGGTGACCCTGACTCCCTCCGTATCTAGTGTAGGGAGCCGGTGGTCGTGTCCCCTCACTATTATAGGGTGTTCAGGTGTTATACAGTCGAGGTACGAGGATATGCGATCATCTACCATTGGGATTTTAGCATAGGCTGAGCAGTAAGGGAGAGAGCCACAGGTCTGATGCAGGGCTCTCCCTTTTTGTTCCTTAGTTTTGGATCCAGTCAGTCGTATATTCATTTTGTGTTTTCTAGTTTCCTGCACACCTTCCGTGACACAGCCATGGGGAACTTGTAAAGCTTATAAAACACAAAAGATCCACGCTGGCTCGGTTGATCCCATCGAGTTCAACTGTACACTGCAAGTAAAACAAGAAAAATAAAAATAAATTTCAAAATAGCACTAAAAAATTATATAAACCATAGACAATATTATCATGCTAAAGTGGTGCGGATTAGGTTAGACCAAAATCCAATGTTTATAATCCACATTCAACTCTCCTGGTTTTAGTGTATTAAGTTTGGAGATCCAATAAATCTCACGTTTTTTAAGGGACAAGACTCTATTACCTCCTCTATGGGAGACTGGGACATGATCAATGATTATGCACCTGAGGTCACACTCATTATGCCCACAATCCGTGAAGTGTTTGGACACCAGCAAATCCATGCCTTTTTTACGAATGGTGTACCGGTGTTGATTATATCTTATTTTAAAATCTAAGGACGTCTCACCCACGTATTGCATGGACACCACAGAATATAAACAACAAAAGGTGAGTCACAAGTTAGGTGAAGAAATGAAAGGGGTAAAATCATTCCTACTGAACAAATCAAACTGAGAAAGACTCAATTCAGATAGCTTAGGTGTATTTAAAGGACTAGACCGTGTAGAGAACCATATCTTGAGTTTCAGCCTCCTAAAAAACTGGTGCAGATAAGCTTCATTATTAAACCTACAACACACCACCTGTATTACCATCTAATCTATAAGCAAAAAAAACAGTGGGAAAGATATATCAAAATATCACTTTATTCTCAGATATAATAAATAAGGGAAAAGACAGGATGGAAAACAGTATACAGAGAGCCGTAGGGCAGTATACACAATGCGGGACCATGTATGTCCACACAAATAAGCATGGATAGCCTACAGGTAAAAACAATTATGGTGCAAGAATATTCAATCCTGCATAGAAGATAGAGAAAAAATGGATAAATATAAAGCCCAGCAAGGGGATATATCCTATGCAGCAGGATCAATTAGATTACTGATTATTCATGGACCTCACATCAACAGAAATAATGTATACATATATAGACTTCCAAGACTTCAGCATGTATAATACAATGAATCTCACATATAAGTGCAGTCACTGGATGTCGGATTACAACAATATCCCACAGATGATATCATGGACCTAATATGGATGTGAAGTGAAACCATGTCTAGATACACCATAGTACTATACATGGAACGTACCTGAGGACATGATAATCGCAAGTGTAAGCCCGAGAGCGCAGACCTCGACGCGCGTTTCACCTCAGCGGCTTCGTCAGGAGGTATCAAGTGACAGACTAGCAGGGTATATATAGTCTAAATAAGAGTCTAATTTGAATACCTGGATTGCGGGCACCTCTGGTCCAATACAGCGGGCGTGGAAACATCATGATGAGCGGCGCCATCTCTCAGCGCGTCACCGATTACACACCGCGCATGCGCGGTGCATGTGGACGTCACGGAGCACATTGAGATGACGCCGCGCGCCGCATGCATGGTCCGCGGCCCAATGGAACGCATGTGAACCGCAAATCGCAAGGGGCGGATCGTGTTTGACAGGAGGACTATAAACAATATAGTATTTATACAAATTCGCAGACCTTGAAAAGAATGAATCGTATAACTGAACAGACATCCATATTAGGCCGAGACACACCCAGACATCTACACATTAAAACCGCGAATTATCGCGGTATACCAATAGAATACTAAATGCCAGTGCCCAGGGAGACATGGTATTATAATGCATATATTACAAAAATAATAACATGACCCAGTGAGATTAAATCAACAATTTACATACTATGTGAATCAATCACAGATATACTAATAAGAAGCACTAAAAACAGTGCTAAATAGACATACATCAATTTTGCAACAGCTCACGCCCCATATACAGTGCATGAGTAACTAATAGCCACAACACCGAGTGATAGCCATATGTGTTATACATATAATAATAATGCAATAATAAAAATATAATAGTGTATAATTCAAGATAAAAAAGTACAAATAAAAATAAAAATTAAGAAGGTGCATCCTGCTGACAGTGCATCTCAAAGTGATAATGTTGTCTACACCCTGAAAGAGTGCCAACATACATATGAAACCGTGACATGTGTAAAACACCGACATATAGGGGGGGGATGCCGAGGATGGCCCCGCCGGCAGCAAAAGCCGCCCGCGGGGTCAGCCGAGGCATCCCCAGCCCACCAGGCACAAGAACAGTCTCAGGTAGTCATGGGTGTCAGAGACCAGCAATGCAGACAAGACATGATGTAATACAAAGGGAGAAATGCCAGCCACGATTACAGTAATGGCATTACCGGCCCATCACATAATAGAGCGGGACACCAACATAATCATGGTGTTCTCCACAAGAACAAAAGTCAGCATTAGCAAGCCTCGAAAAAAAGAGGGAAAGAGAACAAGAAGAACCCTATCCAAATATGGATAGGCAGAGAGTGTCCAGGGCGTCACCACCTGCGGCAATGGTTGCCAATGGGGACGACCGGGACACTCCCTACCAAATCCAACAGTACACACTATACCCACCTAAGATAAAAATGTCAGATATCACATCGATTGTAATGTGGGAAATGTAAATACACAAAGTGCATACACAAGGAATATGACATAAAATACAATTTCTTAAAGACACATCATAGAATGTCCATCCATGGTCTGCCCTTCATCCCAAAAGTATCTTCTCCAGATAGATGGTTAGATCCACCGACGTATCCCAGGCACACAAAAAAAAGACAATCTCGAAAGAAAAGAAAAAATATTATAATACAAAATAAAAGTAAAACTTACTATACCCTGTTGATTAAAATTTGCGCAACTTATAAGAAGGAGGAGAAGCTGTTAGATTCATTCAAGCCATATGGGGTGACAGTATCCAAGATAACAATCCATCTCGTTTCTCTGCGAAGCAGAGCTAATTTAACATTACCACCCCTAGATCCCAAATGGATTCTATCTATACCTCTTACTGTAAGACCCCGCGGATCAGACCTGTGAAATCTACGAAAGTGCCGTGGAACTGCTTGCAATGTATCATAATCTTTTTTGGGTACTTCTGCAGCTGCTTTAATTTTATTGACGTGATCCAACACCCGAACCTTGAGAGCCCTAGTCATCATGCCGATATAAATAAGTTGGCATGGGCATGTGATCAGGTATACGACTGCTTCAGTATTGCAGTTGATATTGTGCAAAATCTTGAAGTTCTTATTACCAGATGAATTACTGAAGACAGAGGAACGAACCATATATTTGCATGCAGCACATGACCCACATGAAAATGATCCCCATTTAGGACCTTTACTACCAAATATGCCTCCTGGTATTTTAGGGACATAATGGCTTTTGGTCAGAATGTCTTGCAAGTTACGAGACCTTCTCCATGTAATCTGGGGATATGGTGTCAGACACACTGCCAAGTCTCCATCCGTTTGCAAAACCGACCAGTGCTTGCGCAGGACATGTTGGATGAACCGCCATTTATTATTAAATGGGGTAATGAATCGAACCTCTGAGTCCCTATTATCTTTCCTTTTGATTTTACTTACCAGCAAGGAATCTCTTGTTGTCTTTCTGGCTCTCTCATAGCCTTGCTGAATCATATTCGCATTATATCCTCTATCAAGGAATCGCCGTGACAACATAGATGCCTGCTGTTCAAAATGTTCATCGCTGGAACAAATCCTGCGTGTTCGTAGAAATTGCCCTGTGAGTATTGCCTGAATTGTTTTTGGGTGATGCGCAGAAGAGGCGTGGAGAAGAGCATTGACAGCTGTGGACTCCCTAAAAAGGTTAGTGGACAAAAATCCATCAGGGCCCTTCGTGATCATAATGTCCAAAAATTCAATATTAGTGAGACTGTATTTCCAAGTAAGATAAGATAAGCTTCAACCTGCACCCAGTCTGTTCTCTCATTGGGGCAAAAACTCAAGCCTTTGGTTAGTACATCCAATTGTACTGAGGATAAAACATGAGAGGAGATATTTACCACAATGTCCTTGTTTTCTAATTTTTCTTCTTCATTGGTCGCCTGTTCCTGGTTTTCTTGCCGTTTTCTGTGTCTTTTACGCCCATATATATTATATGCATCAGTGTAATGATGTGAGAGGTCCAAGGTATAATAGATGCAGTGTGTACAGGTATATAGTTAATAGCATATACTACAGTGCACTGATATGTAAGGTATGAGGTATAATAGATGCACTATGTACAGATATATGTAGTCAGTTATACATTATGGTACATGAGATATTTTGGGTTGTAGTTTACTGCAGTACTATATATGAATTAGATATGAGGTACTCAGTTACAATGTATAATGTGGCACTTTTGAGGTCTGAGAATCAACGAGGCATGAGGTACTACTGGTAAGAGTGAATGGAGGAGAGAAGGAGGAGAAAAGTGGAGGACCTCCTTTTACCACTCCATTCTAGAATCAATGGAAGGCTTATCTTGCAGTTCTTCTCCATGCTGGTGGGAGTTGAAGGACCAGTGATGATGTCATCACAGGTTCTGGCAGATGCAGCATTCTAAACTGGGAACTACGCCATTTTCTGTGCAGTTCCTTTACTAGATGGTGCAGGACCTTTAATGATGATGGTGATGTCATCACAGGTTTTGTCATCTAAACTTCTTAATGTGGGAATAGTGCTGAGCGAAGGGAGCTTCAGATGCTACATTCGATGCTACATCTGTCTCCGTACAGTATTAAAATTTAAAGGCTCCGATCACCTGAAGTCAGTTATTAGCGAAGTCGCTCGCGACTTCGTTGAATAACTTCAATGGTTTACTTTTAAAGTGGAAAACCACTTTAAAACTTGGAACCAAAATTGGCTTTTTTTCCGAATGGTACCTCACTCCCAGGTTGCATTATCTATTCAGGTGCTTCAGTACTGATAGGACTAGGGATGAATTTTGATCACTCCACCCAGGCTGAATTTAGGTAGTAGCTAAGACTAGAAGTTAGGTACAAAAGTACTAAATGATACATATATCCAGTGTCTGGAGCTTACTGGTCCATGACTGTCTTTCCTAGATAATTGCAGTTAGTTAAATTTGTGCCAAGATTTGTACACTACATGATAGGAACTGCTGGGGACAAATACAATCAAGGATAGTAATAACTACACAGTCGTTTTATTCTTACTCAGAAATCAAGAATTCATTGTTGACTGCATCCCTGGCTGGAAGTGGGGATTTAGGAGAAATGGATGAAAGAATTGTCACTGACTTATATAATGAGATCTAAATGAGCTAGTGTGCGCAATCAGGTGTTAGGCAAGTGAAAAGTAGATACAAATAGGAAGAACCCATAAAAACACCAGAAACAAAAAAAAAAGAACGGCTGTAATGTTATGTGACGCTACCACCATTGTCTTCAGCTGTCACAGTTTTAGTGTTCCCTTTTTTCCTTTCACATCAATATATTTTTTCTATAGGTTTAGTCTCTTAGCTAGAACCAGTGGGACTATGGGACACAGCACTACTATAAAGAAAGACCAGGCTGTGAATTTTTTGCCTGTAAGAAGATGGGGGTTGGAGATCAAGATAATCAGTCTCTATCTCCATCCACCACATAACTGTTTACGAAGAGTTATAGCATTTTTTTTTTCTTCACATTACATTATACAGCCTATGAACAAGTAGAGATGATGCTTCTGGGAGCTGTAGTTCAAGAGACCTGTCAGAAAGAGAAATTAATTATATCAACTGTATATGAGGAACATATAATAGTAATACACTATACATTACTGACTTATCTATAATGGAAATGTATGCCTTTACAACTGGATGTGCTTAGAAAGCCTCTCTCACCAAAATAAGGTTTTATTATATTACAAGCGTTTGTCTTGTCTTATTATGAGCCTTTTTTCATCAGGACAATACCTATTGTAATGAGTAAAATTAGCATTTCAATACTGGCAGCTCACCCTCGCTCACTCTTTATTTCAAATTTATTTTCTGGCATGCTTTATGTTTACTCTGAATGCAAGTGCCCAACAAGAGAGTAGAGAAAAACTGGAAATGTCTGATAGAGCCTGCTGCAAGATAAAGGCATAAAATGATATAAAATTACTTAATTTAATATCTTTTACTTTCATGTGTTAAAATTTCTAGGTGGTTATTTAATTTTTCAGGATTTCTGAACACTTCAGTTTATCGTACATGTAAAACGCCATCGTCATACATGGTAAAGCTAGTTTTACACTATTGTTATGAATTCCGGCAGGCTGTTCCTGCTGTTCCTGCACACAGAGGTTTTCGTCCAGACAATTCCCGGTATATTTGTCGGGTAGCTGCCAGATCTCTGCCGGTTCCTATTACAGTTAATGAGATCGGCAGGCATTGTGGTAACATTCGGAAATGCCGGATCCAGAGAGCTCCGGTAGGCTGTTTTCTGCCGGAACAGCCTGGAGGAACTAACAGCGTTAGTGTGAAAGAAGCCTAACACAGTTTGTAAGTCTGAAAAAAAACTATCCATCCAATTCAGCCTGTTATCCTGCAAAGTTGATCTAGAGAAAGACAAAAAAACTTTTTCCCTTCCTGACTCCATTAAGGCAATCAAAATAACTCAGGGGATCAATAACCCTTCTCCAGAAATCTAATAACTATGAATATATATTATTACACTGCAGAAATACATCCAGGCACCTCTTGAATTATTTTATTGTACTCACCATCACCACCTCCTCAGGCAGAGAGTTCCATAGTCTTACTGCTCTTACATCATATAACGCATAGTCGCTTATGAATACCTCAAAACAAGATGATAAAGCGGATCCAAATACAAGATAGATGGGTTACAGGTGAGGTGTGGAAGATCTAGTCCATGATTAGACCCAAGAAGAGAGACTGGAAGTAGTTTGAAGTATGAAGGCTGAGTAAGGGACAGTGGATTCTGATTGGCTAGCGTTGGTGCTGGAGAGGACACTGGGTAAAGAAAATTCTGCAAATGTGAGAATTTATAGAGAAAATATCAGACAGTACAGCCATTTGATTTTTGTCTGTACAGCAAGACTGCAGGTGACCTTTAGCAAACACAGGCACCTCAGAGCTTTGGTCAAATGTGTTGGCAACTGTGCTGACTGTATCTTGTGTAATGTAGAAAAACCTTGTAAAATGTAATTATGCAATCAAACACTTCTTACTAGAAAGTTGTAAATATTCCAAAACCCATACTTTTCTTTTATTCATGATGCCTACATATGATGTGGTCATAATCAAAATTACAACCCATATATTTATTAAAGGGAAAGTTAACTCAATATCTCCTTCACATATAGTGAGAATGACAACTTATCCAAGTCTTCTGAATTAAACAAGTAGACCTAAATGGTAACATTTAAGCCATATCCTTTACAAATGAATGGCTCAAGAAATGATTCACCTTTAGAGAATGGATGAACATATAACTGGTTCTAAAGCATCTTCAGATATGTATTTAATTTGGTTTGACTTTCCATTCCAGATTAGAATACAAAAGGGTTAATTAGCCTTAGAAAGCATAGGATCTTTTAATATAACAAATACAAATACTGATGTCTTCTACTCTCTTTTACCCACTTCAGCAACTATGACACCCAACATTTATGCAGTGTGAGCCTTGATAACTTTCATTATTTATTGTGGCCTGGTATCCTTGGTTATGAACAGGCTTGAGCAAAATGAGCTTCGGATCATAGATCTGAAGTCAATTTGTTCAATAACTTCGGTTTTAATGCTGTTTCTGTACAGTATTAGAATGTATTGGCTCTGTGGAGCCAAACTTCATGTCGGAGTGGCGCGGGACATGGGTGAATTACTTCGGTATTCCTCCACTTAGTTCTAGATGAAGTTTGGCTCCACAGAGCCAAAACATTTTAATGCTGTATGAAAAAAGCATTAAAACCAAAGTTTCTGAACAAATCGTCTGGATTCAAGCCTAGTTATAATAGCTCCACTTCTCTTATTCCCTTAATCATACTTGAAGACATATGGTCTAATTAAAGTGCCTTTATTTCTGCCACACTGTGACCTTAACCACCTATATTGGTACCTTTAACCTTGCTGTGTCCAGTGTTTTATAATCTCTTGTATTCATCGTTATACACCCTTTTAGTCTTTTCTCCCTTTTTATGCTAATTTTCCAAAATAGCAAAATGTTGTGGAAAAAAATCAAGATGAAAAAGCTGCTCCGGATTAAAGTATATTGTCAATTACTTATTGTTGAAGTTACAGGGTTACAATAAAGTGAAATTAAGTATTCACTTACATATAACATAAAAAGAGTGCTCTGAAAATCAGATAAAAATAGATGCGCCGGTCTTGATAACCTCTGTGCTGCCAAAGGATGCGCCCAATTTATAAGGGGCACACCTCGTCATAAATTAGTCGCATCCTCTGGCAGTTCAGGTGCCAAATTAGAAATCTATAGCAGCTCTGCCATAGATTTCTAGATTCTTTTGCACCAGAAAAAATTGAGTAAATGAAAATACACTTTTTGCCCCTTTCCCGACCTTGCCACAATCCCTTTAGGAAAGTGATAAGTGCAGCATAAAAATGCCACTTGAGACAATAGAGCAAGTATAAGCCATGCCTATTATATCCTCAGAAACTAATGTACTTAGAACAACAGACTAAAACTTGTTAAAATGAAGCAACTCCATAGGTTGGGAACATCTCATATATACATTTGAGAAATTCAAGAACAAAAAATGTAATAGCCTAATAGGTTGTGGGAAAATAGTCATGCTCATGTCTTCTAATTTTCAGCACCATTGAGGATTGTAGGCCCTTGTCAAATACAGGTAAGCTTCTGAAAAAAAGCTTAAATCATCACTGGAAACTGCCAGCATTTCTATTTAATTTCCCTTGTATTAAAAAAAATGTCCTTGAAATTGGTGACCTTTATTTAAAATGATAAATGCAAGTTCTTTAAAACATGCAGGCCCATAACTTTGCAGGTAATATGCCGGACCATGGGTCTCTCTATGCAGATGTTATAGAAACATAGATACAATGAGCTACAAATTTGAGAATAGATCAATATCTCCAAAAAGGTATATAAGATGTACTCTGATCTGTAGGTACCATGGCCACCTCTCAATCTGAACACCAAAAAAGCAGAAATCATGATGTTAGTCTTATTTACGAGTAATAATTTGAAAGCTGTAGATAAGAAAATGTAGATGGAAGAATCTGTTATGGGAGAATAGCTTCCCTTCAAAAATGGTTCATTCTTCTATGGGGTGAAGGAGTTAGAGTCTTCACCATTACCTGTGCCGCCGCTGCTCACTGGTGAATTTGAACAGAGTAATAGACAACCAATGCACCTCTATCATATAAAACAGACTTCTGCATAAAGTGAAGGTGCACTCCCATGATTACATCTAATTAACACTTTCTTTGCTGGACTCATCGCTGTAGGAACACACACTATAGTGTCTTTATTACTAAGCTGAATACCGAAGTATTCAAGGTGACTATGACCAAATGACTTCAGAGAATGCTGACAAGCAGAGATGAGCGAATCGAAGTTGACAAAGTTGAATTCGATCTAAATTTCAGGAAAAATACAATTTGCACCGAATCTGAATTTCCTCACGCTTCGTGGTAACAAGACGTATTTTCTCCTAAAATGGCTGCTACACGTGTTAGGACATGGAGCAGGGAACTCTGGGAAGGAGGGATCACCCACAATGCCATGCATGCAGCCAATCAGCAGCCAGCAAGCCCCTGTGATGTCACAGCCCTATAAATAGCCTCAGCCAACTTGGATTCAGCCATTTTACAACGTACTTAGTGCAGGGAGAGACGTCAGCAGGCGCTAGCGACAGTGCTAGGAAAGACTTGATAACTTATATTTTGCTCAATAGAAGTTCAGGGAAAGGATAGGGAGAAATCAATCCGCAGTATTGAAGTAGAACAGGGTTGAGTAGGGGACGTGACAGCCTGGGTAATAGGAACAATCCTATTACACCTTGCTGCACTGACTGGGGATCTAAATTGCCATTATACAGCATTGTAGTTCCAGTAAACCGTTCTTGTTCTTGGGGTGCAAGTTCTGTTTGATATAGCCATAAACAGGGTTTATTACAAGGAAATAAGTTTTATTTGACGTTCAGCGGTGCAGATATATGTCCTAAAGCATTTTTTTGCTTGTATTAGTGGGAAAAAAGGGCTTATTAGTCGCTGTGTGGTGAAGTGATAAAATTACAGCCCTTTTTGGCGTGTATTAGTGGCAAAAAAATATATATTATTTGCCATTCAGTGGTGCAGTTATATGTTCTAAAGCCCTTTTTGGCGTGTATTAGTGGCAAAAAAATATATATTATTTGCCATTCAGTGGTGCAGTTATATGTTCTAAAGCCCTTTTTGGCGTGTATTAGTGGCAAAAAAATATATATTATTTGCCGTTCAGCGGTGCAGTTATGTTCTAAAGCCTTTTGTGGTGTGTAAAAGTGGAAAAAAGTAAAGGCCTATTTGCCGTTCAGTGATGCAGTTATATGTTCTTAAGCCCTTTTAGACATGTATAAGTGGCAAAAAATATATATTATTTGCCGTTCTGCAGTACAGTTGTGTGTTCTAAAGCCCTTTTTGATGTGTACTAGTGGCACAAAAATATATATTATTTGCCGTTCAGCGGTGCATTTATATGTTCTAAAGCCCTTTTTGGCATCTATTAGTGGCACAAAAAAAAAAGCATTTGCTGTTGTGTGGTGAAGTGAGAAAATTAAAGCCTTTTTTGGCATGTATTAGTGGCCAAAAAATATATATTTGTCATTCAGCGGTGCAGTTATATGTTCTAAAGCCCTTTCTGGCATGTATTAGTGGCACAAAAAAAAGTATTTGCTGTTGTGTGGTGAAATGAGTAAATGACAGCCCTTTTTGGTGTGTATTAGTGGCAAAAAAATATATATTATTTGCCATTCAGCTGGGCAGTTATATGTTCTAAAGCCTTTTTTGGCATGTATTCCTTTTTTGTCATGTATTAGTGCCAAAAAAGATATATTATTTGCCGTTCAGCGGTGCAGTTATGTTCTAAAGCGTTTTGTGGTGTGTATAAGTGAAAAAAAGTAAAGGCCTATTTGCCGTTCAGTGATGCAGTTATATGTTCTTAAGCCCTTTTAGGCATGTAGAAGTGGCAAAAAATATATATTATTTGCCGTTCTGCGGTACAGTTGTGTGTTCTAAAGCCCTTTTTGATGTGTACTAGTGGCACAAAAATATATATTATTTGCCGTTCAGCAGTGCATTTATATGTTCTAAAGCCCTTTTTGGCATCTATTAGTGGCACAAAAAAAAGCATTTGCTGTTGTGTGGTGAAGTGAGAAAATTAAAGCCTTTTTTGGCATGTATTAGTGGCCAAAAAATATATATTTGTCGTTCAGCGTTGCAGTTATATGTTCTAAAGCCCTTTTTGGAGTGTATTAGTGACACACAAAAAAAGTATTTGCTGTTGTGTGGTGAAGTGAGAGAATTACAACCCTTTTTGGCATGTATTAGTGGCAAAAAAATACGGTATATATTTGCCATTCAGCAGTTGTCACGACCCTTGGTCATGGTCGTGACTCCTTGGGAGCCACATGCAGTTGCCCTGCGGTTTGGTGTTGTGTCAACTGCAGCTGGGGGCACTTAGTAGTTTGCCTCAGGTGCGGTTGCCGCGGACAACAGGCATGCGTGCGGTTGCCCTTGGCAACGTGTGTTTGTGTGCACCTCCTTTGTCTGTTTGTTGTGCATGAGGTCATGTTTGTATGCACTTAGACACCTCCCTTCACTTGTGGTTGTCCGCAGCAACGTCTGGTGTTGGGTGCATGTGGTGGCAGTGTCTCGGCCTGCTGGCTGTTTTTTCAGGACACGGTTGCCATGCATGCCGTTGCCGGCGGTAACAGGTGAGTGTGTTTGTGTGCTTTTCATTTTGTGTGGCTTCACTACCCTGCCTGGTGTAGGAAGGGTTAACTCCCTTCTTTCTGTGTGAACCCTGGGTGTGTCTGACTGTTGGGTGTGGCTTCTTGGCCCTATAAAGCCTCAGTGGAAGGCAGTAGTCAGAGAGGGTGCTTCAGCCATGCTTGCTGGAGACATCCTCCTGGTTACTTTACCATCTGCCAGTGGGGGCCACCCTTCTGGTCATAAAAATATTGTTACACGGTGTTATCAAGGTGTGTGTGGGGTTTCCTTATTATTGCAGCTTATGGTCCTGGGTTCCTGTGTGATGTCTGGTGTGTGCTGTGTTCGTTGGTGTTCTGAACAGCAGCACCTGCACATGGGTTCCAGGCTTTGTTGTCTGTGGCAGGTGAGTGTTGTGTTGGTTGCATTTGCCTGTCACTGCCATAAGGTGTTTCTGTTCCCCTTGTAGCTTGGCCTCTTTAGACTCCTGTTTCTCCGTGTCCAGGAGGAACGGGCTGTCTACCCAGCTCCTAGCTCAGGGAACGACAGAGGGTCAGTAGGGATCCGAGGTTCCTGAGTATGGGTCCTGCTACCTTTAAGGTCGGCCCATGCAGTTAGGAGTTAGGGTCAGGTTAGGGACGCTTTAGGAGGTGACCTGCTCCCTAATTCTGTGGTTCTGGCCAAGTAGCAACCTTACCATCACCTGGCAACGCACGGCCGAGGGTTTTCCACATCCACAGCCGTGACAGCAGTGCAGTTATATGTTCTAAAGCCCTTTCTGGCATGTATTAGTGGCACAAAAAAAAGTATTTGCTGTTGTGTGGTGAAATGAGAAAATTACAGCCCTTTTTGGTGTGTATTAGTGGCAAAAAAAAAATATATTATTTGCCATTCAGCTGGGCAGTTATATGTTCTAAAGCCTTTTTTGGCTTGTATTAGTGCCAAAAAAGATATATTATTTGCCGTTCAGCGGTGCATTTATGTTCTAAAGCCTTTTTTGGTGTGTATAAGTGAAAAAAAGTAAAGGCCAATTTGACGTTCAGCAATGCAGTTATATGTTCTAAAGCCCTTTTAGGCGTGTATAAGTGGGAAAAAATATATTATTTGCTTTTCTGCGGTGCAGTTATGTGTTCTGAAGCCCTTTTTGATGTGTATTAGTGGCAAAAAAATATATATTATTTGCGGTTCAGCTGTGCCGTTACACGTTCTAAAGCCCTTTTTGGTGTGTATTAGTGGCAAAAAAATATAGTGGGGAAAAAAGGGGCTTATTAGCCGTTGTGGTAAAGTGAGAAAATTACTGACTTTTTTGGGGTGTTTTAATTTCCTTTTTATTTATCTATTTGATCTAACAGTATGTCAGACAGACAAGTGCTAGGCCCTACACAGGGAAGTGTCAGAGGCCTAAATGTTTCTTGCGCAGGCACAGGTTGCAGCAGAGTAAGGGGGCATGACAGCAGCAGCGAGAGGCCTGAGCTCCCGATGTCATCTAGCGGCCGTGTCTTGACCAGCAACCCAGCAGTTCTTGAATGGTTGACTCGGTCATCCACTTCGTCTCAAGTGACATCAGACACCCCCAGCCAAGAGTGGGTGGGTTCGTCAGACACAACCCTTAGTTGGCATGGCCCGGGAGCAGGCCCTGTGCCCTCACCTGTCCTCAACCTGTCTCTGTCTATTTCTGTTTACTTAGGGAGACAAGTATTATATGATGTGGGCTCAGCTCCACTATACAGCGAGGATGAGCTACTAGACGACAGTCAGCAGCTACTAGCCAGCCAAGATATGGAGGAGACATCCGGCGCTTTCTCTGGTAGGTGGGCAAGTAGTGATGAGGAGAGTGGCGTGGGAGCTGGTGTTGCGAGCGGTCAGGCTCTTGACACAGAGACCCATTGAGTAGGACATCAGTGACGTGCAGACAGTACTAGATGATGATGTAGCTGATCGCACTTGAGAGCCGGGTAAAGTAGGGGCTTCATCATCTTTGGGAGAAGAAGATGGCACCTTGGAAGCAGTGGGAGGTCGGGAGACAAACGTGCCCAGGGTAGACCAACCGCTTTGCAGGGGCCTACCTGTCGGGAAAGTAGTGGTGCAGGGGTTCATGGAAGCAGTGGCGGTAGCAGTGAGTCAGTGTGGAGTGTTGGGGGTAAAATCACCTACTCAGTGGTATGGCAGTTTTTTGTTAAGCCGCCAGGAGGTGAACATGGTCATTTGTAGAATCTGTGGGCAGAAGGTGAAGAGTGGCCAGGGTGCTAATGTTGGCACACGGTCCTGCTTCAACATATTCAGTAACACCATAAAGTGGCCTGAGAGAACCGTGGCTCCGATGTGGTGGTCCAGCCTGCCACAGCAACCACTGCGTCACCCAGTGGCACGCACTCGATTTCAGGCAGTCAAGGCTCCACCACCTCGGCCGAAGGGAGCTGTCTGTCCTTCCCATCATCTGCTGGTCCTGATGATCCTGCTCTTCCTCCTCCAACTCCTCGTCAGTCATTCCGTCAGCAATAGATCACTGAAGCGATTGCCAAGAGACAACAGTCTGGTTTTCTCAGTGAAAACTCAAAATCAAAACCATGGTGACCGAAAATGTGAAAAACATGGTGTCGGCGCTGGGTCAAGGAGGGTTGAGCCATGCGCCCTGCATGGCACACATGTGCAATCTGATTGTCAAGTGGTTCCTGAAGTCTCCACCCATCTGCAAGACATCCTAAAAATATCCAGGAAACTTTGCATGCACTTCAGCCACTTGTACATAGTGATGAGCGGCAGGGGCTATATTCGAATTTGCGATATTTCACGAATATTTTGTAGCATATTCGTCATATATTCACGAATTTTGAGAATTTGAGATTATTTTATTCAATGCGAAAAATCGGCAATGTAAAAATCGCATAATGCAATTTCGTAACGCGAAATTCAGGCGTGGGTCACTTTGGCTAAATTTTTCAAGCTGCTAGAAGTTTCATGAGTTTCTCCCGAGACTGGAGAGAATGGTTGGCATGGCAGAACATTAGAATAGCTTTATATGCAGATAGAGTCAAGTTCTCCAATATATTCGCTATTGCGCTAATCGGCAGTGATTAGAATATTTTTTCGCACTACGTGCAACTTCACATTTTAGCAGGTCTGACTACAGATTACTGATTGGTGCACTAAGTATTGTTGTGAACTTGACATTGCTTCTTTCTCATTGGCCCACAAGCAAGAAGCAGAGTTCAGATGGAAAAAAATGCGGAATATTCGATATAACAAATATATAGCACTATATTCTAAATATTTGTGAATTCTAGAAGTGGCGATATTCGTGAATAATATTCGCTATTCGAATATTCGCGATCAACACTACTCGTACACAGCAAAGCTTACCCTACTTGAGCTTCAGCAGCAGAACTGCAACCCCCAACATAGGCGACGTTTCCACACTTTGAAATTCTACCCTCCATATGTTGGACCGACTAGACGGTCATAAACGATTTGTTGATGATCCAAGCGGACAGGAGCACTCCAGTGTGTAACTTCGATGTCAGCCAGTGGCAGCACCTGCCGTTTGCTCAGGACCTTTGAGGAGGCCACGTTATTTGTCAGGACTACGGGATGAACAACATCCTTCACTGCTTTATGTCCTGGAACAAATGCAAGTAAATCTAGCTGGTCTTTGGCGTCTGCATGGTTCTTTATATCTGGCGCTAAAAGTGACCAGTAAGGTTGAGTTCACACTTGAGTTATTTGGTCAGTTTTGGCCCAGTAACTGCCCAAATAAGTGAAGTATGCAGTGATTCTAAGAGTGACGCCTGTCATCTACATGTCAAACTGACTCACAGTATTGTTTCACTACCATAGCAGACTCCCTATGCGTGTTACTGCAAGGCACAGTGTTATACACCACTATAAAAGGCTCTATGCAGTTAGGAAAAAGCCATTTTTTAACGCAATTGGCCACAAATAAATTCTGATCGAACCAAATTTTTTCAGAAAATTTGGCAAACCAGGCGAATCAAATCATTGAGAAATTCGTTCATCTCTACTGACAGGCTGTTTTCTGTCTAATTCCATGGAAGGATTGTGTAAAGTTATGAAGTGGGGTTATGAACGTTGCCTTCTTAATATCCAGTGTCAAGATGAAAATCATCATTTTAAGCTGTCCTGTACTTCAGCAGTTCCTGTAAAAGCCAAGTGATTTTTTTTACAGCTTTTTCTTGTGATGAATGGTTCAAGCTGTTTACAACTCTTGTGCATAGAAAGCAACTATGTAGTAGTATTTATTCTAAAGTCTTCTGTCTATACTAGAAACGTGCAGAGATCTTGAAATTTATATTGTGTTGGAAAATGTAAAAAGAAACATCTTTGATTTGTGGCTGAATCAATTCTACACGTATAAAAAGTCCTCTAAATGGCCTGAAAATTGGTATATGGTATATTGGTATTTGACTATATAATTGGTATATGAGTTGAGTGGACACCTAGAAGTTCGGGTTCGACAGGTTCGGCCGAACTTCGCAAAAAAGTTCGAGTCAATGGGGACCCGAACTTTGGAGCACAAAAATTGCTCTAAAAAAGTCATAGAAAGTGCTAGAGGGCTGCAAAAAGAAGCGAAATGTGGTTAAGAGCATGGCAAGTGCTCTGCAAACAAATGTAGATAGGGAAATGACTTAAAATACCATAAAATACTAGATCTAGGAGGAGGAGGAGGTCCATGTGGAGTAGGAGGTTGAGGAGGTGGTAGATGTGGCGGAGTAGGTGGGGCGGTGGAGGAGAAGGTAGCCAACACAGTTTTTTAGTTTTGTTTTCATTTGATTAATTTTTTTTAATTTTTTTGTTTACATTTGGGTAGATAAAAAATAAAACAAAGAGAAAGTGCGCTGGAGTACAACAATGGCTGGGTGAGGCTGGTATGCATGTCTATTCTGCACAAGGTACAGACAAGGCCTGTAGGATCGCTGTCTGGTTCATTTTAATGAATGTGAGCTTGTCCACATTGTCTGTGGACAGGCGGCTGCACTTGTCTGTGATAACCCCCTCCTGCCGTGCTAAACAAACGTTCAGACAATACACTGGCTGCAGGGCAGGCCAGCACCTCCAAGGCGTAAAGGGCAAGCTCAGGCCATGGGCCCAATTTAGAGACCCAAAACTTGAAGGGGGAGGACCCATCAGTCAGTACGTGTAGGTGTGTGCACACATACTGCTCCACCATGTTGCTGAAATGCTGCCTCCTGCTAAGACGTTCCATATCAGCTGGTGTGCTGACAAAGCTTTTCCACATTTCAGTCATGCTAACCCTGCCTTCTGAGGTGCTGGTGGTGCCCCAGCCGCGTTGGCGACCTCTTCCTCCCCCTCTGCCTTCGCCTTGTGATTCAACTTTGCCCCCGCTGTCGGGTGGGAATGCCATCAGCAGCGCATCTATCAGCGTGCGCTTGTACTCGCGCATCTTTCGATCACGCTCCAGTTATGGAATTAAGGACGGTACGTTGTCCTTGTAACGGGGATCCAGCAGCGTGGCCACCCAGTAATCAGCACAAGTTAGAATGTGGCCAATTCGGTAGTCGTTGCAGAGACACTGCAGCGTGTAATTGCTCATGTGTGCCAGGCTGCCCAGAGGCAACGACAAGCTGTCCTCTATAGGAGATGTATCGTCTTTGTCCTCTGTATCCCCCCAGCCATGCACCAGTGATGCCCATGGGCTGTATTGGGTGCCACCCTGCTGTGAACATGGTTCCTCCTCCTCCATCTCCTCCTCCTCCTCCTCATCCTCCACCTCGTCATCCTCCAGAACTGTGCCCTGGCTGGACAATTGTGTAACTGGCGAATGTTGGTGCAGGAACCCACCCTCGGAGCCACTTGTAAATGACTGGCCGGAAACCCTTGTAAATGATCCGTCTTTCACCTCCTCCTGTGCCACATCCTCTTCCATCATCGCCCAAAACGTTTTTTCAAGGAGACATAGAAGTGGGATAGTAACGTTGAGAACGGCGTCATCGGCACTGGCCATGTTGGTGAAGTACTGAAAACAGCGCAACAAGTCACACAGGTCTCGAATGAAGGAGGCCCACTCATTAGTGGTGAAGTGGTGCTGTTCCGCAGAGGGACTCACCCGTGCGTGCTGCAGCTGAAACTCTACTATCGCCTGCTGCTGCTCGCACAGTCTGGCCAGCATGTGCAAGGTGGCATATGAGGCAGGCGGTGAGCGGGAAGGCCGAAGTTATGCTGCAGCACTAACAGGCTAGCAGCAGCAGGGTGAGAACGCCGAAAGCGCGCACAGATGGCCCGCACTTTCTGCAGCAGCTCTGACATATTGGGGTAATTTTCAGGAATTTCTGCACCACCAAATTCAGCACATGCACCAGGCAAGGGATGTGCGTCAAAACGGCTAGACCCAGAGCTGCTATGAGATTTGGCTCATTATCACACACCACCAGGCCGGGATTGAGGCTCACTAGCACCAACCACGCATCGGTCTGTTGTTCCATGCCTGTCCACAGCTCCTGCGCGGTGTGGGGTTTGTCCACCAAACAGATACGTTTCAAAACTGCCTGCCGTCGTTTACCCTTGGCTGTGCTGAAGTTGGTGGTGAAGGTGTTACGCTGACTGGATGAGGAGGCGGTAGAGGATGAGGAAGCGGTTTAGGAGTAGGAAGCAACAGGAGGCAAAGAGAAATGCCCTGCAATCCTCGGTGGTGGAAGGACATGAGCCAAACTGCTATCTGCCTTAGTCCCAGCCACCACTGCATTTACCCAGTGTGCTGTTAGGGATGTTAGGATATAACATCTCGACCATGCTTACTGGTCCACATATCCTTAGTTATGTGGACCTTGCCACAGATGGCGTTGCACAGTGCACACCTGATTTTGTCCCCCACTTGGTTGTGCAGGGAAGGGATTGCTCACCTGGAAAAGTAGTGGCGGCTGGGCACAGCGTACTGGGGAACAGCCACCTCCATCAGATTCTTAAAACTGTCCGTGTCCACAAGACGGAGTGACAGCATTTCAAAGGCCAGGAATTTGGAAATGCTGGCATTCAGGGCTAGGGATCGCGGGTGGGTAGGGGGGTACTTCCGTTTTCGCTCTAGTGTTTAGGAGATAGACAGCTGAAGGCTTCCATGAGACATTAGGGAGATGCTTGGTGACCGAGGTGGTGACAGGTGCCACTGTCACTCCAAAGGGGGATGAAGAGGCCGAGACTGCAGCAGAAGAGGAAGCAGGAGGAGACAGAGACCTTTCTTGGTTTTTGAGGTGTTTACTCCACTGCAGCTCGTGCTTTGCACTTAGATGCCTGGTCATGCAGGTTGTGCTCAGGTTTAGAACATTTATGCCTCGCTTCAGGCTCTGATTGTACAGCGTGCAAACCACTCGGGTCTTGTCGTCAGCACATTGTCTGAAGAACTCCTTGGAGCTGGCTTTGGTGTGCTCAGTCCCTTGGTGCGGTGGGCAGTAGCAGGCGTACTGTCTAAGGGACGGCCTCTCCGCTTTTGCACCCTGCTCCCTCTTTTGCTTTGCTGGTGGCTCTGTGTGACCACTGCCTCTTGCTCTGAACTACACAGGTCACTTGCATGACCTTGATTCCATTTGGGGTCGAGGACCTCATTGTCCTCCACATCATCTTCCACTCAGTCTTTACCCCTGCCCTCCTTGTCGGTCTGCAGACTGCAGAAAGCTTCATCCGAAACATGCTGCGGTGGTCCTCCCATGTACTCATCCTGAAACATAAGTGGTTGGGCATTGGTATCTCTTTACATATAAGAAAAAAGGACGGCACTCACCCCTTCTCTGCGCTTAATCAAATCTTCTTTTATTTGCAGTGGTGAGCGGACACAAACATAGAAATGCAACCAGGTGAATGGGCGACGGCCGTTTCGCACCGAAGTGCTTCCTCTGGCCCGTGATCAGGTGCTCAGTTGACCAGGTGAACTGAGCACCTGATCACGGGCCAGAGGAAGCACTTCGGTGCGAAACGGCCGTCGCCCATTCACCTGGTTGCATTTCTATGTTTGTGTCCGCTCACCACTGCAAATAAAAGATTTGATTAAGCGCAGAGAAGGGGTGAGTGCCGTCCTTTTTTCTTATATGTATTGACATTTACTGGAGGTAACTGGCTAGTTGCACGTCGGACAGAGCACCGCCGTCCAGCGCTCTCAAGTCACACAGCAGACATACTTGATCTTATTCTCACTGACCTGTCCGTGACATCAGAGAGCAAGGGGTATTTTGTCGGCACTGCAGTGCCACTCTGCTTCTTTTCCTTTGTATACAGTGCACTCAATCTCTTTTACTTCTGGGGCAGGGCTATGTGGATGGCACTGGGAAACCCTGCCAGCAGAGTCATCAAAAAGAGACGGCTGCATGAATTGGGGCTCAGACTGCTTGGCTGATTTGCAAGAGGGTGAGGTGAAAGACTGTTGGCCATGGGCTGCAGGTGCCAACTCTGATCTTTCAGCAGTTGACTGGGTGGGAGACAATGTGAATGAACTGGAGGCACTGTCAGCCACCCAATCTACTATCGCCTGTACTTGTTCGGGGCTCACCATTCGTACAGCCGCATTTGGCCCTACCAAATAACGCTGAAGGTTCTGTCGCCTACTCGCACCTGGGGAAGGTGTTTTACTTGGGCGTGTAGCTGGTACAGATCAACCACGTCCTCTCCCTGCAGCAGAAGCCCCACCAACACCAGCAGCACCACGACCAGGGCCACGTCCCTTGTTTGATGCTCTCCTAATTTTTTGCAGTCACCCACCGAAGTAACAGACATTTTTACTAAATTAAGTTCTTTGTGAACAATGCAGAGCAGGGTTTTTTTGATGGCCAAAATGGGTTAATGTCACCCAACAATGGAACAGACGAGTTTTTTTAAACTTATTACCTGATCTGCTATGCAGTGCAGGTAGCAAAGATATTTTATTGCCCAAAAAAGTTTTTTTCTCATACACAATGAAACAGATGGATTTAACTGTATTTCTTTAACTGCCAGAAATGCAGCACAGGGTAAAAAGGTACCGTACTTTGTTGCCCAAAAAATGTTTTTTTTTAACCCTAAATTATGGATTTACCTGAGATTATATTTCACTCTCACAAATGAAGCACAGGGGTTTTTTACATAAAAAATGGTGGATATGTCACCCATACAATGGAATAGATGGATTTGTTGAATTTATGTACCTGTCTGTCACATGTGCAGGCCTCAGAGGTACTTTACAATTAAAAATGGGAATTTGAAGCCCAAAAATGTAACAGCTGCATTTAATGGTTTTATTTGACTGATAGGAACGCAGCGTAGGCCGCAAATGTAGAAATGCAGTACAGGGCAAAACGGTACTTTATTGTCCCAAAAAAAGGGTTTCTTTAACCCTAAATGAAACACATGGATTTAACTGAGAACCCCTACAATGGAACAGATGGATTTGGTGAATGTATGTGCTTGCCTGTCACATGTGCAGGCCTCAGAGGTACTTTACACCCAAAAATGGGAATTTGAAGCCCAAAAATGTAACAGCGGTATTTACTGGTTCTATTTGACTGACCGGAATGCAACGCAGGCTGCAAATGTACTTTCTAGTAACAAAAATGTGAATTTTTCACCAACATTTTTTATTACAGTATTTGGCGGTTTTATTGGACTGTCAGAAATGCAGTACAGGGCAAAACAGTACTTTATTACCCCCCACAAAATAGTTTTTTTTAACCATAAATGAAACAGATGGATTTAACTGAGATTATATTTCAATCTCACAAATTAAATACTGGGTATTTTTACTTAAAAAGTTGTGGATACGTCACCCCTAAAATGGAACACATGGATTTGCTGAATTTATGTGCCTGCCTGTAACATATGCAGGGCAAGCCTTAGAGGTACTTTACAACAAAAACCCCCACAAGGGAACAGATGGATTTAACTGATTATGTTTCACTCTCAGAAATGCACCACAGGGGTACTTTACAGAAAAAAATGGGTTCCTGAACTCACAGATGGTATTATTTTCCCTTCCCCTGGCACATATGCAGTGCAGGTGCACTTTAAAAATGGGTATATGTTGACCACTGAACTACAAGAACAGGATTAAATGATTGTCCCTGCCACATATGCAGTGTTGGTGCACTGTTGTTGCACAAAATGGCCGCTGACGCCCACCTAACTAACAGACAGATTAAAACGTTTCAGTATCACTGGGCTCAGGGCATGGTACAAAAATGTTGCATTGCACCCCAAAACAAAAAACACTGTAGATCGCTGACTTACACCAAGTGCGGATATCAGAGTATTTCCTAATCTCTCCATCATAGCAGCAGCATCCTATCCCTACAACTAGTAAGAGCCGAGTGACATGCGGCACTATGTGACTCCAGCTTATATAGAGGCTGTGTCACATGCTGTACTTGGCCAATCACAGCCATGCCATTAGTAGGTATGGCTGTGATGGCTTCTAAGGGCACACTAGTTAAACGCTTGTTGATTGGCTGCCCTGCAGCCTGTCAGCAAGTGGCATTAAACCAAACTCGAACCCGAACTTTTACGAAAATGTCCAGGTCCAGGTACAAAAAACCCTAAAGTTTTGTACGAACCTTATATGACACTCTCCCAGGACTCTTTCTCACCACTCCCCTTTTAATCTATTGAACTAAATTAAAGCAATAGCAAATAATTTCAAAATGCCAATGACATATATAGCTATGGATAAAACATAGTTGACGTTGTTAGCAAACATCCTGTTTAAAAACGCAATGTTGTGTATATTATTCTTGCAGAGCTTGCAAATGTCTTCCGGCAACATGGGTAAAAAAAAAACGATGGCACATGTTTTACTCACTTCACATAGAGCTAGCTGCCACAAAGCTTGCCGTAGACCTGGCACATTTGGGGCCTGCTGCCCCCATAGTGTTAGCATCATCCTCAGTTTCCAAAGCAGATCTGGCCCTGGCAGTACTTTGGGAGGTTGTGGCAGGGCATCATTTCTGCTTTTTATTGTTCCCACTGCCTTCCTCCTTTGATGATACCTCCTCCTCAGCACCCCAATGCGTCTCCAAGGTTCAGTGGAGTGGAGGATATCTGAACAGCGGTGGTCAGAAAGTAACTCTTTTTGTATCGATGCATCAAAAGCTTTTTAGATCTTTCCTAAAGTTTTGCTTTGAATGTGTACTACAACCACTGAAGTCTTCTTTCTGTTTATGCTCTCTCTAGTAGTTATCAATTGCCTGTACATTGAGCCCCTGAGGAGCCTGTATACAGGAGTGGGAGTGGTAGTGGCCCTGATGAGATGATGTGTCACAGTGTCTCTCTTTACTTGAAGAATAGGAGTGCAGAATAGGAGTTGTAGTGCATCCAGCAGTAGTTGTACACAGTGCAACTTCTCTCCCCAGATGATGAGGCGGCTGGCGAAGTAGCTGATAATGGCACCTCTGGTATGCAATATTTCTGATATCTCTCTCCTGAAATTGTGGCTAACAGCTATAAGCTGGCACTTGTGGCAGGGTGTCCACTGAGTGAAAATGTAGGCCTTGACTTGGTCTGGCTTGGATGTAATCTAGGTGATGGGTCACTCTGCTGACTGTAAAATGCTGTAGCTTTTCAGGTTTCTGTATCTTTATTATTCTTGCAGTCTCTCTGGAGTAGTGATCTCCCAGAAGAGTAGGACCAAGAACTAGTCCCTAAGACCTTTGGAGCAGGAGCTCAAACACGTGCTTCCTTCCTCCTCATTAGTCTTGCTAAACTCCTCCTCCTGGCAGGAAGCAGGACCAGCCCTCTTCAACCAAAAGGGGAGGAATGGGATGGTTAGTCCCATTCCTAATGCCAGGGATTCACTGACAAAATTGATAATGGACTTTACGTTTCAATATTACAATATGTCACTGCCTTGGCAAACGTTGAATTAAAAACACTACTTTATTAGGTATACATAAAAAAAAAAATATGACAGGAGGACCTATGTGTAACATCCCAGAGTATGTTACTAAACTCTGTTTCCCTGCTACAACATGTCAGGTGTACATTTATTGTCATCTTGTGTAATCTAACATTGCATTTTCCTGTATATACATTTTCTAGGCCTGTTTTATGTATTATGCTGTAATTTCCATGTGCACCAGCAGGTGGCAGCAATATGCTCAGCAGACCATAGATAGTTTAGTATTGCTAGACTGGAATAGGTCATTCCAATCTAGTCTCCCCTGTGTGAGCAGAAGTGGGCTGTTCACATGTCCTGTCTCATGAGGAGGAGAAGGAAGTTAGTTAGTGTACCAGCCACCCCTGCTTGGGGAAGGCTGTGTTAGTAGGCACTCCCAGAACCAGGGATCCCAACCTAGGATCCAGCCTCAGCTGAGGCCAAGGATCACTCTTCCCAGTCTGAGCCCTTCAGCCTCGACTGTGGACAAGCAAGCACCACCTCCAGAACTACAGATCTCCAGGAAGAATCATTCCCTGCGAGCAGTCCTGTGAGTACTTATCCAGAGTCCAGGAGAAGCCAAATTCCTCCTCAGCTATTCAGGCCCATACTAAGCAGAAGACAGACAGAGCAGAAGATAGATACCTGCCAGATCCACTAGGCATATGACAAGAAGCAGAATATATATAGATTCCTGCCCCATATTGCCAATACCTGCTGGGACCCAGGACTAAAGCTGTAACAATTATGGATTTCTGTTGCCATTAAGTAAAGACAAGTTGGATTATATCTCCTGTCTGGATCTCAATCATTCCTCCAAGTGAGCTAGGATCCAGGAGTCCAGCCGTACCAAGGTAGGAGACACCGTTGACACTACCATATCTGATACTTGATACACTGCACGCCAATATACAATTTAGCTATGTATCTGGTCTCACTCCATACCCCATCTGCTGTAGCGCATGAAGATGGATGGAGTGCCAGTAGCTACTAGGTATTATCAGGTCAATGACATGAATTGCCAGAGTGGACTGAGCCCAGGGTCTAAGGCTCAAATCTGGATGCCAATAGTAAGTGGTCTATTTGTCTACCACTTCGGGTGTGCACACCCTATTTCTCTCTGGTACTCAGGCACACTATTCACTCCCATCGGCAATTACAACGGCTATGCGCTCTATGCATACTGCAACCAGATTCACTATGTCTGCATACTCGATCCTGTCTGTAGCTCATACTGTTTTGCCTGCCACCTGCATTAACTACTGGACCTGTCCGACCCTGAGCCTGTCTGATCCTCTGTACCACGCTACTATCTGATACCGGCTTCTCCTGTCATTTTTTCTTTTAATGTATACCTAATAAAGTAAAGTGTTATTAATTCAGTGTTTCCCGAGGCAGTGACAATATCATTCCTAATGCCAGCCATATCCTGTCTGCTGGTGTACAGTGTAAACAGGAACATGATAAACACATAGCATAAACCAAACAATTGCAGATACCCCCAGGTCGGGGGTGTTGCACCTGTCTGTCTATATTGTAATGTACTAGTCGTGTTCTTTTATGTTTCTACTGCTGTCAATGTTAGAATTAAGCATTCATAAAGAACAGTACTGCACATTAATTAGATTAAAATTAGTTGCATCACATTATTGCTTTTCTAAAGAACATATTCTATGAGTCAATAGGTTATTGAAGTTGATTAATCGTGACCTAAAGTACTCCAAACAAGTTTTAAAATGTTTTGTTCGTCGACATCTGGTATTTGCTAACTTGTACATTTTTTATAATGCATAATTACTGTTTAAAAAATGCAACATGTGTGTTCCAGGCTTGTGAGGTTCGAGCCAGAAAACATGCGGATGTATGGTGGTTTATAGCTGAGCACCATTTAGACACAGTAAACTAACATATACATGTCTCTGCAAGAAGCAGGAATTTTCTGTTACCTTATTTCTTTTTTTTCTAATTTGATTGTACAATATCTGCGGTGGAAATGTAAAACAGTCTTGCGGTACTTGACACACAATATGAGGAAATTGCATCAAATTTTTTAATACTTTTTTTAACAGATTTGTTCCTGATGGCAGGAAAAGCAATCCAAACGCACAGCAGGAGAACTGGCGAAATGAAGTAGTCTGCCAACATAGCAGCCAGCAAGAGACTAGATGCAAAAAAGTTTTAACCTAATTCAATATTTCTTCAAACATTGTGCACCTATAATGATTATTTCTTGTAAAATATACATTGTCAAAATCTTGATACAACACCGAGGGGGGAGGCAGAAACCATTTATAGCCACATCCCTGCTGGTAGTTGTAAGTACCTGTGTAGTACAGGTGAAACTTGAAAAATTTGAATATTGTGCAAAAGTCCATTTATTTCAGTAATGCAAATTAAAAGGAGTTGCATTAATGCAGCTTAAAATTAGAATTTTGTGAAAAGGTTCAATATTCTAGGCTCAAAGTGTCACACTCTAGTCAGCTAATTAATCCATACCCCCTGAGCAAAGGGTACCTCAAAATTGTGACTTTGGGGTTTCATAAGCTGTAAGCCAAAATCATTCAAATTATACCAAATAAAGGCTTGAAATATCTCGCTTTGCATGTAACGAGTCTATCACATATGTTAGTGTCACATTTTAAGTTGCATTACTGAAATAAATGAACTTTGCACGATATTCAAATTTTCAAGATTCACCTGTATATGCAACACGCCAGACCTGCAGGGTATAGCGATGTGAGGTCACGGTTATGGGCAATCGAGGGTTGCTCACTGTACTGGAGAACCCTGGGCAGGCGCGTGGCAGTGAATGAGAGGTAGACACAGTTCCTCTGGGGCACACTCGGTATGTAGGGACCAGGCCTGATGGTGGATGAGGTGCCCTGGATGTAACAGGTATTTTGAGTGCCTGGGGCAAGGTCCCTGTTGGATTCGTGACGCCAGTGCCTTTGACGGTGGCACACCGGTTGGTAGTTGGAATGATGGAGGTACACAGGTAGTATAGTGAACCAAACGTTACTTTACTGAACAGTCCAACTTTGTACAAGCAGGTGGTAACACAGTCCTTAAATCACAGTTTCACAAGTAGGCTTTCTCCACAAAATGGCAGGTATTAATTATGCAAGATACGCAGAGGGTAAATTCACAATGCACTCAGAAGCAGGTTGTACCTTTCCTCAGAAATAGTGTACACTGTTCTTTCTAGAACCCCTGTCTGGCTTTCTATCCCAAGGCCCGGATGCCTAAAGGGTGGCTTAAATCCTTGGTAATTATATCTTCCTCAGGTATTAGATTCTTGCTTTACTTTCTAAAGCATCTGCCCATCAGGGTTACTTATCTTTCCCTGGGATCTCCTTACTTGTTTGGTGGATGACTGTGGGTTTCTCCCAGGAGGTTCTGTCCTGCGACTGGGGTGTCTCTACTGAGCTAATCCTAGCCTCAGGAGCTTCAGGTGGACAAAGTAACTCCTCTAGTCCCCTGGAATGAACTAACTCTCCCCTGTCTGGGCCTTCCTATATATAACTAGGGCTCTCCAGCTCCCTCTAACGTCCGGGAGGCTAAACTACACCCTGACAGGCCTGACACCCAGCTAATACAGGGAAAAACATGCACATGACATTCAATGCAATGAAACACATTAACCTGTGCAGTGCCCACCTTTACCTAGTAAGACACTACATATACTATGTGTACAGCCATAAGTAAAGGCATGGCTGTTAATGTCCTATACTCTACTTTCCTACTTAGCTGCCAGTACCTAATAACCACTGTGAACTGCAACATTTTGGCAGCTACTGTATATATCACTGCATAAAAGCAAAAGCAAGGGTCTATCCTGTTTATGATGATAACCAATTATGCCTCATTCACACGTCAGTGTTTTGGTCAGGGATTTCCAAAACCAGGTGCGGCTCTAGACACAGAACAGGTGCTGATCTTTCCCTCAGGCTGGGTTCAGACCTGAGCGTTTTCGCGCTGTAAAACGCTCAACAGGCAAGAATCAATGATTCCCTATGGGAATGGTTCTCACCTGAGCATTTTACAGCGCGTACGATCGCGCTGTAAAACGCCCGACGCCCCAAGAAGTACAGGAGCTTCTTTGGGGCGCCTTGTCGCGCGTTCCTATACATAGACTTCAGCGGGAACGCGTGACAGTGGGCGTTCGCTTGTCTCTGTATGCGCGATTGCAAACGCCCGTACAATCGCGCATACAGAGCGTACGTTCAAGTACGCTCAGGTCTGAACCCAGCGTTAGGCCTCCCGCAAACGACCATATGGTTTTGCGGTTCGTTTTAAACGGATCAGTTTTTCAGTTTTTTTTTGTTTCCATTCCGTTTTTCCGTTTGGTTTTCATTTGTAATTCGTTTTTTGCAGATCGCAAATGGAAACGGAAGCATACAATACATAAAAAAATTGGGATGGGCATAAATTTTCAATAGATGGTTCCGCAAAAATAGAACGGAATGGAAGACATACGGATGCATTCCGTATGTATTCCATTTTTTTTTTTTTGCTGACCCATTGACTTGAATGGAGCCACAGATCGTTATTTGTGGCCAATAATAGGACAAGTTCTATCTTTCAGTGGAACAGAAATATGGAAACGGAATGCATACGGAGTACATGCTGTTTTTTTGGTGAAACCATTGAAATGAATGGTTCCGCATCCGGACCGCAAACGGAACCCGCAAAAATGGAACAGAAACTGAAAAAATTTCACTTTAGTGTGCAGGAAACCTTACATCTTATGTCTGTGGAGGCTCCAATCCTGGTTTTGGCTCACAATCACTAGTGTTTGGCCCGAATATTCGAATCGCGAATATCGCCACTTCGAGAATCCACGAAGATTTAGAATATAGTGCTAAATATTCGTATTCGCAAATATTCTACATTTTTTTTCATCTGAACCCATGATCCCTCCCTGCTTCTTGCTTGTGGGCCAATGAGAAGGCTGCAATGTCTTTGTCTGAGCTTAGCAACATCCCTAGTAACCAATGTGAGTTGACAACGCCTTACTATATAGGAACCTCCCAAGCAGCCATTTTCTGCAGTTTTTTGCAGTTCTGAGAGAGACAGCAGTGTCATTGCTGTACTCTGTGCATTCCACTCATTACATTAGATAGATAGTTAGAAAGCTTATATATATATAATACAGTTAGTGGGAGATAGTCAGTGTAGGTTATATCCTGATATAGTGGTTCCAGTGCAGGGTGTTAGGTAGTGTGATAGGAATTACTGTTTCTCTGCTGTCCATACATACATGTACAGACAGTGCTGTGATGTCACAACAATACTTAGTGCACCAATCAGTAATATGTAGTCAGACCTGATAAAATGTGAAGTTTCACGTATTGTGTAAAAATATGCGCATCATTAATTGTCGATTTGTGCAATCGCAAATATATTGGAGCATTCTATCTGCATATAAAGCTATTGTAATGTTCTGCCATGCCAACCATTGTCTCCAGTCTCAGAAAACTTCTAGCAGCGTGAAAAATTTAGCAAAAGTGACCCACGCACGTATTGCGTGCGCATATTACATTGCCGATTTTCGCAATCAAGAAAATAATGGCGAATTCTCGAATTCATGACGAATATTCACCCAAATATTCGCAAAATATCACAAATTCGAATATTGCCCCTGCCACTCATCACTACCAATTACTGATGTAAATCACTGATCAAATCACTGAAGTGTGAATGAGGCTTTAGTTAACTCAATTCATGCCAGTATTTCAAAGGGTCGTCTACAATTAGGAAGATATGAAAACATGGCTGATTTCTTCCAAAAACAAAGGAATGGAGTTGAGCTGCAATATCACATACTGTTGCAGTGTTTGCAGCTTTTATGAACAGCTCTCAGACATTGTGGGTGAACAAAAACTAGTTTACTTTAATTTGGACAAAAAAGCAACCATTAACTGTAACATTAACATCAAGATGGAACAGTTACTGGACAAGTGGGCACTTTAAGATCCTTTTTTAGGTTTCGTTGCTGTAGTTTCTGTATGCTGTCTGGATGTCTGTGGCCTAAGTGTCTATGCCACGTATGGATGCAATCATTGTGTCCATGCATGCACATCCTCACCTGTTCTTTCACAATGTTGAGATTATATAAATGTTCATCTGCCTTAGCACTGACTTTCACCTGCTTTTCCATGTAAGATGATGCAATTGTTGCCTTGAAACTTCACAGTGAGTCCTTTAGTCCAAACGTTTCACGGATAACAGTCCTCTTTTTGGACAGGGAACATACAGCACATCTTTCACTGGTACAACTATATTATGTCCATTTTGACTGGTGCACACTAACAACCCAGTTGTGATATAATTGTTATTTCAGTGATTTTTTTTTTAAATACATAAATACATCAAAACCAAGGTCACAACATGTAGGGCTGCTAAATGATGGTAACGGGATGTTGGTCACTGGGGATCAAGAGAAGGTAGAGCTCTTAAATGGGGTTTTTAGCTCTGTTGTATACAAAAAAGGAAAGGGTATCTCATGAGTAGTGATGAGCGGCAGGGGTCATATTCGAATTCTTGATATTCCACTAATATTTTGTAGAATATTCGTTGAATATTCGCGAATTCGAATATTCGTTATATTCATTTTTTTATCCAAAACCGCCAAGGTAATGATCGCGTAATATGCGAATAATACGCAATCAATACAGGCGTGGGTCAAAAATGAATATATAGCACTATAGAATATAGTTTTTAGAATATTCTGAATTTTTTCCATCTGAACACGATTCCTCTCTGCTTCTTGCTTGTGGGCCAATGAGTCATTGGCCCACAAGCAACTTAAGCAGGGAGGAATCATGAGTTCAGATGGAAAAAAATGACGAATATTCTAAAAACAAATATATACAGATGTAGTTAACACACATGCTTTATGAGACGTGTTATCTAAACTAAATGCATTAAGCAAGCACCTTTAATTGCTTTTCAATGGCTTTTGTTTCAAGATAACGAAATAAGTTAAGAAATTTGAGTTAAAGGGATTCTGTCACCAGGATTAACGCTATAGCATGTGTTAGATTATTGATATGTAAATTACCTTGGTCAGGAGCCCAAGGGGTTGTCCCACGATCTGTTGGAGCCCAGCTGCGCCCATCGATCTGGAGCCCAAGGTAATTTACATATCAATAAGATCGATTTTTATAAGAATCTAGTACACACAGAGCAGTAACAGTGGGATCATTTTTAACACAGCAAGGAGACTGATGGGCACATATAAATATAGCTATAGCGTTAATCCTGGTAAAAGAATCCCATCAAGAATTTGTGTGTTAACCCTGCTACATCTGTAGAACTATATTCAATATACAGGGAGTGCAGAATTCTTAGGCAAATGAGTATTTTGACCACATCATCCTCTTTATGCATGTTGTCTTACTCCAAGCTGTATAGGTTCGAAAGCCTACTACCAATTAAGCATATTAGGTGATGTGCATCTCTGTAATGAAAAGGGGTGTGGTCTAATGACATCAACACCCTATATCAGGTGTGCATAATTATTAGGCAACTTTCCTTTGTCAAAATGGGTCAAAAGAAGGACTTGACAGGCTCAGAAAAGTCAAAAATAGTGAGATATCTTGCAGAGGGATGCAGCACTCTTAAAATTGCAAAGCTTCTAAAGCGTGATCATCGAACAATCAAGCGTTTCATTCAAAATAGTCAACAGGGTCGCAAGAAGCGTGTGGAAAAACCAAGGCGCAAAATAACTGCCCATGAACTGAGAAAAGTCAAGCGTGCAGCTGCCAAGATGCCACTTGCCACCAGTTTGGCCATATTTCAGAGCTGCAACATCACTGAAGTGCCCAAAAGCACAAGGTGTGCAATACTGAGAGACATGGCCAAGGTAAGAAAGGCTGAAAGACGACCACCACTGAACAAGCTGAAACGTCAAGACTGGGCCAAGAAATATCTCAAGACTGATTTTTCTAAGGTTTTATGGACTGATGAAATGAGAGTGAGTCTTGATGAGCCAGATGGATGGGCCCGTGGCTGGATTGGTAAAGGGCAGAGAGCTCCAGTCCGACTCAGACGCCAGCAAGGTGGCGGTGGAGTACTGGTTTGGGCTGGTATCATCAAAGATGAGCTTGTGGGGCCTTTTCGGGTTGAGGATGGAGTCAAGATCAACTCCCAGTCCTACTGCCAGTTTCTGGAAGACACCTTCTTCAAGCAGTGGTACAGGAAGAAGTCTGCATCCTTCAAGAAAAACATTATTTTCATGCAGGACAATGCTCCATCACACGCGTCCAAGTACTCCACAGCGTGGCTGGCAAGAAAGGGTATAAAAGAAGAAAATCTAATGACATGGCCTCCTTGTTCACCTGATCTGAACCCCATTGAGAACCTGTGGTCCATCATCAAATGTGAGATTTACAAGGAGGGAAAACAGTACACCTCTCTGAACAGTGTCTGGGAGGTTGTGGTTGCTGCTGCACGCAATGTTGATGGTGAACAGATCAAAACACCGACAGAATCCATGGATGGCAGGCTTTTGAGTGTCCTTGCAAAGAAAGGTGGCTATATTGGTCACTGATTTGTTTTTGTTTTGTTTTTGAATGTCAGAAATGTATATTTGTGAATGTTGAGATGTTATATTGGTTTCACTGGTAAAAATAAATTATTGAAATGGGTATATATTTGTTTTTTGTTAAGTTGCCTAATAATTATGCACAGTAATAGTCACCTGCACACACAGATATCCCCCTAAAATAGCTAGAACTAAAAACAAACTAAAAACTACTTCCAAAAATATTCAGCTTTGATATTAATGAGTTTTTTGGGTTCATTGAGAACATGGTTGTTGTTCAATAATAAAATTAATCCTCAAAAATACAACTTGCCTAATAATTCTGCACTCCCTGTAGTGCTATATATTCGTATTTTAGAATATTCCTAATTTTTTTCCATCAGATGGAAAAAATTAAGAATATTATAAAAAATTTATATACAGTGGATATAAAAAGTCTACACACCCCTGTTAAAATGTCGGGTTTCTGTAATGTAAAAAAAAATGAGACAAAGATAAATAATTTCAGAACTTTTTCCACCTTTAATGTAGCCTATAAACTGTACAACTCAATTGAAAAACAAACTGAAATCTTTTAGGTAGAGGGAAGAAAAAATATGATCATTTAAATAATAGGGTTGCATAAGTATGCACTCCCTTAAACTAATACTTTGTTGACGCACTTTTTGATTTTATTACAGCACTCAGACTTTTTGGGCATGAGTCTATCAGCATGGCACATTTTGTCTTGGCAAGATTTGCCCACTCTTGCAAAAACACTCCAAATCTGTCAGATTGCGAAGGCATCTCCTGTGCACAGCCCTCTTCAGATCACCCCACAGATTTTTCAATGGGATACAGGTCTGGGCTCTGGCTGGGCCATTCCAAAACTTTAATCTTCTGGTCAAGCCATTCCTTTGTTGATCTGGGATGTATGCTTTGGGTCGTTGTCATGCTGAAAGAGGAAGTTCCTCTTCATGTTCAGCTTATTAGCAGAAGCCTGAAGGTTTTGTGCCAATATTGACTGGTATTTGGAACTGTTCATAATTCCCTCTAGCTTAACTAAGGCCCCAGTTCCGGCTAAAGACAAACAGCCACCACCATTCTTCACTGTGGGTATGGTCTTCTTTTGGTGATGTGCGGTGTTGTTTTTGCGCTAAACATATCTTTTGGAATTATGGCCAGAAAGTTCAACCTTGGTTTCATCAGACCATAACACCTTTTCCCAAATGCTTTTGGGTGAGTTCTGATGTGTTTTTGCAAAATGTAGCCTGGCTTGAAAGTTTTTCTTCATAAGAAAAGGCTTTCGTCTTGCCACTCTACTGCAAAGCCCGGACATATGAGGAATATAGGAGATTGTTGTCACATGTACCACACAGCCAGTACTTGCCAAATATTCCTGCAGCTCATTTTATGTTGCTGTAGGCCTCTTGGTAGCCTCCCAGACCAGTTTTCGTCTCGTCTTTTCATCAATTTTGGAGGGACGTCCAGGTCTTGGTAATGTCACTGTTGTGCCATATTTTATCCACTTGATGATGACTGTCTCTACTGTGTTCCAAGGTTATATCTAATGCCTTGGAAATTCTTTTGTACCCTTCTCCTGACTGATACCTTTTAACAATGAGATCCCACTGATGCTTTGGAAGCTCTCTGTGGACCATGGCTTTTGCTGTAGGATGCGACTAAGAAAATTTCAGGAAAGACCAACTAGAGCAGCTGAACTTTATTTGGGGTTAATCAGAGGCACTTTAAATGATGGCAGGTGCATGCTGGTTCCTATTTAACATGATTTTGAATGTGATTGCTTCATTCTGAACACAGCTACATCCCCAGTTATAAGAGGGTGTGCACATTTATGCAACCACATTATTTTAGTTAGTTTTTTTTTCTTCCCTCCACCTAAAAGATTTCAGTTTATTTTTCAATTGAGCAGTTTATAGGTCACAATAAAGGTGGAAATAGTTATGAAATGATTTATCTTTGTCTCATTTTTTTACATCACAGAAACCGGACATTTTAACAGGAGTGTGTAGACTTTTTATATCCACTATATTGAATATATTGTTATATATTCGTATTTTAGAATATTCATACATTTTTTTTCCATCTGAAGTCATGATTCCTCCCTGCTTAAGTTGTTTGTGGGCCAATTACTCATTGACCCACAAGCAAGAAGCAGGGAGGAATCATGTGTTCAGATGGAAAAAAATTACGAATATTCGATATAACAAATATATAGCACTATATTCGAAATATTTGAGAATTCTCGAAGTGGCGATATTCGAGATAAAAATTAGCTTTTCGAATATTTGTGCACAACACTACTCATGAGCGTGGTGCCACTGGTGTAAATACTTCCGAAGGATCTGCAATATGCGTCATGATGTAACCAAGTGGGTGACGTCATAACGCACATTGCAAGTCCGTCGGCAGGTCCTGTTTAATGAAGAGAGTAGAGACTGCTGCAGCGTGATCAAGTAAATGAGTTGAGTTTTTTTTGTCAAATAAACTAAAAAAAAAACTGCTGGGGGCCACTATGGGGGCATTTTTTACACCATGGGGAAAATTATTTAAGCTGGGGGCCTACATTGGGGCATTATTACAGCTGGGGGCAATAAAAAAATTACACTATAGGGGAAATTATTTTAGCTGGGGGTCTACATGGGGGCTTTATTAAAGCTGGAGCAGTAAAAAAATAATAGCTACACTATGGGAGACATTATTTTATCTGAGGGCCTACCATCCTGTGGGTGTTCTTAGAAGGGTGGGTCTAGTAATAACTGCCAATCAAATTCATCCATTTTTAATGGACATAAAAACGGATGCAAAATGGACAATAAAATCGGACACGCTGCCAGAAAATGGATGCACACACTGATGCAATGGCCATGAAAAACTGACAGTGTGTCGGTTTTTAACTGACACTTTTTTTTTACTGTTGTGTGCATGGAGTCTAAAAGTAAACAAGGCCCGAGTCATGATGGATTACATCCTAGAGTTCTAATGGAGCTCAGTTCAGTTATTGCTTTGCCTCTGTTCATAATATTTACAGATTCATTAATGACAGGCGTTGTACCAAGGGACTGGGACAAGGCGAATGTGGTGCCCATTTTCAAAAAGGGTGCTAGGTTTTCACCGAGAAATTATAGAGCAGTAAGCTTAACATCCATTGTGGGAAAACCTTTTTTGAGGGTCTTTTACTAGACTACATACAGGATTATGTACATGTAAATAATATAATATAAGATATAAGAAATTGGCCTTTTTAAAATTCTGTGTTTTTGCCCTCCCAGCTGGAGTTTGTATTTTACAGTTCAGGAGAATATAATTATATTGTGATCACTATTACCTAGTATTTCACTAACACGTACAATCCCAACAATCACTGCACTGTTACAAGTTACCATATGCAACATATCATTGCACCTCAGTGACATTAGGGGGTCTACAGATTACCCCACGTATTATTTTCTCAGTGTATATTTCCCTTTGTAATTCCACCCATATGATATGGTTTTAACATCCTCACCCACAGCTGCCTCTTTCAAACTTGCTTTCATATTATTCCTAACATACAGACACACGCCAGCACCTTTTCTATTAATCCTGTCTTTCCTAAAGAGTGTAAAACCCTGAACATTAACAACCCATTTGTGTGAACAGCATCCATTTCTCGGCCACACCAACACATCTATGTGTTTCTCTAGTACCAAGGACTCCAGCTCTCCTATGCATGCTAAGCTTCTGGCATTTGTGAACATGTATTTCAAGTTACTCATTCATTTTCCACATTCAGCTTCTGCAATGTGAATTCTTGAGATTTTGTGGGCACCTAAGTTTTTATTGTTGGTTTGTAACATGTGGATCTTCCCTATTAATTCACCCATAATTAATTTCTCCACCCTTAAGCTTGCAACCTAAATCCTTAAGACTCTCCACCTTGCATATATTCATTGGTTCGAACATGGACCACAACACTGGGTCATTACCAGCCCCTCCAAGTAATTTATCCACCTGTTCCACCACATGCCGAAACCTAGCACCAGGGACACTGCAAACTATTTATTTAAGGTGGCAACAAATTATTCTATCTGTCTACCTGATTATAGAATCTTGTATAACTACTAAATGTCTAGGCCTACCCGTGCTACCATCCCCCTGACAACTAGCTGGGCTGTCCTCCAGCTGTTAGGGAGAGCAGTATCTGCTAGGGATGCCATTTCTGACACCCTTTCAGCTAACATCTGGAGCTGGAATTTTTGTTACAAAAATGCATAAAACATTTCAGATGCAAAAAATACCACTAAAAACTCAAAAGAGCCAAATCCAGTCTAAGGAAAATTTCAGTCAGTGTTTGATCAGTTATTTTCATCAATGATTTTACCAAAACCAAGTACTTTCCATTATACCTTATCTGTGTGTCAGCTTCACTCCTTAGGAGTATGGGTACCCTGTGGGGTGAACTTTTATCCCTATGATTTGATGGTGAAGAAATGCATACTTAAGTATATACTATGTCAATTCCCTTTCTAGCTTACTTCCACTATGCAAAAAGGTGTAGACTGATAGGGTACAGCCACACGGTCAAGTTTGCTGATGTACTTTTGAAAGTCAAAACCAGGAGTGAAAAACTAGAGAATTTGAATCTTTGCTTTATACTTTTATGATCCACTACTGATTTTGGCTTCTAAAACTGAATCAGGGAACCTCGCTGTGCCCTTTACCCATTCTAAAACCCTAGCTTTTCAAAGCTTCCATCAAAGTGTTTTCATGATATGTATATGTGTATTTTTTATGGTATTCTTTGTCCTACTGATCCACAAGCACAGTTGTATATGACGGTTTTAAAATATATTTAAATAATTATTAAATATTCATATAATACAATTCTGATTCCAAAATAAAAAACAGAATGTAAAGATAAGCAAATCAGGTCTGGACTGCGGGCAGGCCAGTTCAGCAGCTGGACTCTTCTATTGCAAAACCATGCTTTTGTGAAGGATACAGTATGTGGTTTTGAATTGTGTTGCTGAAATATGCATGGCCTTCCCTGAATGAAAATTTTCCTGGGAGAGAGTATATGTTGTTCTGAAACCTCTATATACTGTCCAGAATAAATAATATCTTTCCAGATATATAAGCTGTTCATGCCATAGGCACTAATGCAACCATATACACTAGTTGCAGAATTATTAGGCAAATGAGTATTTTGACCACATCATCCTCTTTATGCATGTTGTCTTACTCCAAGCTGTATAGGCTCGAAAGCCTACTACCAATTAAGCATATTAGGTGATGTGCATCTCTGTAATGAGAAGGGGTGTGGTCTAATGACATCAACACCCTATATCAGGTGTGCATAATTATTAGGCAACTTCCTTTCCTTTGGCAAAATGGGTCAAAAGAAGGACTTGACAGGCTCAGAAAAGTCAAAAATAGTGAGATATCTTGCAGAGGGATGCAGCACTCTTAAAATTGCAAAGCTTCTGAAGCGTGATCATCGAACAATCAAGCGTTTCATTCAAAATAGTCAACAGGGTCGCAAGAAGCGTGTGGAAAAACCAAGGCGCAAAATAACTGCCTATGAACTGAGAAAAGTCAAGCGTGCAGCTGCCAAGATGCCACTTGCCACCAGTTTGGCCATATTTCAGAGCTGCAACATCACTGGAGTGCCCAAAAGCACAAGGTGTGCAATACTCAGAGACATGGCCAAGGTAAGAAAGGCTGAAAGACGACCACAACTGAACAAGACACACAAGCTGAAACGTCAAGACTGGGCCAAGAAATATCTCAAGACTGATTTTTCTAAGGTTTTATGGACTGATGAAATGAGAGTGAGTCTTGATGGGCCAGATGGCTGGATTGGTAAAGGGCAGAGAGCTCCAGTCCGACTCAGACGCCAGCAAGGTGGAGGTGGAGTCAGGGCCGGATTAACGTAGGGGCTGATGGAGCTGCAGCTCCAGGCCCCTACCATAAAATAGGCCCATCCGTGCCAGGCAAAAGGCCGTCGGGAGCGGCGCTAAAAGTCCTCTTAGATTTGTACAGGCATCGCATGGTGCAGGAGGGATAACAGCGGGCGCACTGAGTTCATATCCGGCAGGCCGCGTCATTACAGGAACAGCACCAGCTGCTCTCACGTCCTGCCACTGCCACCGGATATACGTCACAGCCGGATATCCGGAGGCAGGACGTCAGAGCAGCTGGTGCGGTTCCTGTAAATAATGCCGGCCCGCCAGATATGAACTCAGTGTGCCCGCGATTATCCCTCCTGCACCACAGTTTCGACCAGGCCAGCACAGGACGGTGACGGCCCACAGCCAGTCAGCCACAGCGCTTGGCCACAGGCAGCCCACACCACACGGAGAGTCGGAGACAGCAGGCAGCAGCAGGAGCTTCTGGAGGCAGGCTGCAGCAGGTGTGAGATGCCTTCCCTTCCAACTAGTCAACTAGATGAGTGTATCAGGGCAATCATAGTGCTGTTATGATTTATGGACACAGCTCTCAGCAGGCTCAGAAACAGCCTGTGGACTGTGACTCTCAAGAAGCACAGCCAGATAGAAGGCTGGCTAAGCATGCTGAGAGCTGTGTCCATAAATCATAACAGCACTATGAAAATTACTGACTGGCTAAGGCTACTTTCACACTAGCGTTCAGAGCGGATCCGTTCTGAACGGATCCGCTCATATAATGCAGACGGTGGCTCCGTTCAGAACGGATCCGTCTACATTATATTGTCAAAAAAAATGTCTGTGAAATTAGCCTGAACGGATCCGTCCAGACTTTTACATTGAAAGTCAATGGGGGACGGATCCGTTTGAAGATTGAGCCATATTGTGTCATCTTCAAACGGATCCGTCCCCATTGACTTACATTGTAAGTCTGGACGGATCCATTTGCCTCCGCACGGCCAAGCAGCGTTCGGGTGTCCGCCTGCTGAGCGGAGCGGAGCCTGAACGCTGCCAGACTGATGCATTCTGAGCGGATCCACGTCCACTCAGAATGCATTAGGGCTGGACGGAAGCGTTCGGGTCCGCTTGTGAGCCCCTTCAAACGGAGCTCACAAGCGGACAGCCGAACGCTAGTGTGAAAGTAGCCTAAGCATGCTGAGACTGAGCTCAGTCTAAATAACATAACACATAAAAAGAAATTACTGTTTCTAGCTGCTAGTCCACAGCAGCTAGAAACAGTAATTTATTTAAAGGGATTCTGTCACCAGGTTTCACCCCTCAGCTAAAAATATGCTGATGTTCAGGGCGTCTTCACGATTCCTAATGTGGGCTTATAAATGTAATCTGTGGGCTTATTTAGCTAAAAAAACAGCTTTTACTAACCTGTCAGTCAAACAAATAAGGTGCCCAAGGGGATGTTAATGGATGCAAGCTGCCGTCTGCACCCGCCGCCGTTCGTGCCCAGCGCCACCTTTCCGGACTTCTGCGCCGCCTCCTAATCCTCTGTGCCGCCTCTCGCCCTCCCTCCCTCTTCTTCTGCTGTAAGATTTTGCACACAGGGCTCTGCCTGATGCGACGTGCGGACTTCTCCATTTGGCTTCTTACAGCGAAGTGCTCATGCGCCGGCACTTCGCTCAACCCCTGTATGCGCGAGATCTTACAGCAGGAGGGGGAGGACGGGAGGCGGCGCAGAAGTCTGGAAAGGCGGCGTTGGGCACGAACGGCGGCGGGTGCAGACGGCACCTTGCATCCATTAACATCCCCTTGGGCACTTTATTTGTTTGACTGACAGGTTAGTAAAAGCTGTTTTTTAGCTAAATAAGCCCACAGATGACATTTATAAGCCCACATTAGGAATCGTGAAGACGCCCTGAACATCAGCATATTTTTAGCTAACAGGGGTGAAACCTGGTGACAGAATCCCTTTAATGTGTTATGTTATTTAGACACAGCTCTCAGCCTTCTATCTGACTGGCTAAGCATGCTGAGTGCTGTGTCCATAAATCATAACACAGCTCTATGAAAATTACTGTTTCTAGCTGCTGTTGTCCACAGTCCACAGCAGCTAGAAAACAGTAATCTTCATGTTAAATGATTATGTATATATTTCCATAAAAAGGCCCGGCAAAATCCTCAGCACCAGGCCCATGATGCTCTTAATCCGGCCCTGGGTGGAGTACTCGTTTGGGCTGGTATCATCAAAGATGAGCTTGTGGGGCCTTTTTGGGTTGAGGATGGAGTCAAGCTCAACTCCCAGTCCTACTGCCAGTTTCTGGAAGACACCTTCTTCAAGCAGTGGTACAGGAAGAAGTCTGCAAGGTAAGAAAAACATGATTTTCATGCAGGACAATGCTCCATCACACGCGTCCAAGTACTCCACAACGTGGCTGGCAAGAAAGGGTATAAAAGAAGAAAATCTAATGACATGGCCTCCTTGTTCACCTGATCTGAACCCCATTGAGAACCTGTGGTCCATCATCAAATGTGAGATTTACAAGGAGGGAAAACAGTACACCTCTCTGAACAGTGTCTGGGAGGCTGTGGTTGCTGCTGCACGCAATGTTGATGGTGAACAGATCAAAACACTGACAGAATCCATGGATGGCAGGCTTTTGAGTGTCCTTGCAAAGAAAGGTGGCTATATTGGTCACTGATTTGTTTTTGTTTTGTTTTTGAATGTCAGAAATGTATATTTGTGAATGTTGAGATGTTATATTGGTTTCACTAGTAAAAATAAATAATTGAAATGGGTATATATTTGTTTTTTGTTAAGTTGCCTAATAATTATGTACAGTAATAGTCACCTGCACACACAGATATCCACCTAAAATATCTAAAACTAAAAACAAACTAAAAACTACTTCCAAAAATATTCAGCTTTGATATTAATGAGTTTTTTGGGTTCATTGAGAACATGGTTGTTGTTCAATAATAAAATTAATCCTCAAAAATACAACTTGCCTAATAATTCTGCACTCCCTGTACAGTCAGACATGCAGACTTTTGAACTGTGTGCAGATAATAAGCTGGATGGTCCTTCTCCTTCTGAGTCCCCAGAACACGGCATGCATAAGCTTCATAAAGAATTTCAAATTTAGAGAGTCATCTGCTACATGCTTGCAATTGTGGATTACACAGCAAACTGTGTTCGCAGACAATGATTTGTAGAAGTGATCCTGTCCTATGCAGGGATTCTATGTACAAAATCATGCCCGTTTTTAATGCAGTGCAACCTGAGGACCCGTAGATAAACATGGATTTCTTCAGATTCTCTAAATCTTTTAGTGAGTGATATTATGTACTGTAGATGATAGGATATTCAAAGTCTTTGCAATTTTAGACAGAGGAACGTTTTCTGAAATTTGAAAATCTTTAGGCGCAGTTTTTCACAAATTGATGAACCTTTGCCCATATTGCCTCTGAGAGACTCTGCCTCTCTGACATTTCCTTTTTATACCCAGTCACATTAGTTGCAAATTACTCCTCTGGCTGTTTTTTATTAGTACTGCTTAGTTTCCCCAGCCTTTTGTTGCCCTGTCCCAACTTTTTTGAGATGTGTTGCTATCGAATTGTAAATATAATTTATTTAATGAAATAGCAAAATGTCTCACTTTCTACATCTGATATGTGTTCTATGATATATTGTGAATAAAATATTGGTCTATGTGATTTGCAAATCATTGCATTCTGTATTTACTTACATTTTACACAGTGTCCCAACTACATACCAACTTCGTACCAACATCATGTAAGCATGACATGGTAAAGAAATAGAAGAATCAGGGAGAGGAAGAGTCCAGCTTATATATAGTATTTTGCTTCCCCCAGTTTTATATCTAGATATTTTCTGTCTGCATGTTGTAGTTCTAAATACTAATATCAGCCTTTTGTAAACCAGAGCCTGAATCATCACATATGTACTAATGAAATCTATTAATACATGAAAAGCGCTGCCCATTTTATCTGGACATCAGATGTGTGGGACATAAAACGGCTTTGCTTTGAAGAGCACCTTCTATTATTGGTTTAGAACATGCAAAATGCTTTGATGTGAACACAACTGATTTACCTTTACTTAATAAACCCACCAGGAACCCGACGAGTCTTTATAACTGTAGAAAATAGGCATGTTTTCTGCACCTGGACGGATCTCTTTAAAATATTCCTCTGCAGTGTTTAACCCTGAGATATATGCTCTGTTTACAGATGGAGCATTCATATTGCTTAAACCCGTTCATTTACTTTAGCTTGTAGGACATAATTCAGCTTATTTTACATGAATTGATTTGTACACTTTAAATTATATCATGTTTTAATGTGGAATTAAAGTGTGCTCTATGGCGTTTCAATAGATACATGTTTTATTGAGACCATTGGCTAAATGCCTAATTCTGCATATATGTTTTATAGCCTGTGAGCACTAGGACATTCATTATCAAGATCAAAGAGAAAGAGAAGACATCACCATACACCATATCAAGATTCAGCTTGGATCATCTTCATATGGGTTTTCTGTTTTACAATATAGATTGTGTATTTTTAGATGTAAATTACTTAAACATGTCCCGAGTATTAAGTAAGTAAAATAAAATAGAAAAATTCAAGAATGGATGTACTAATAGAATTGAACTAATAATTAAAGTCAGTGATAATTTTTATGTTTCATTTGCTGAAATTGCTAATTGATAATTATGTTGGTCTTTAAAGAGTAACAATGTCAAATTTATGGTATTTCTGAATTATTTCCAGAAATATAGAGCACATGGGAATAGGGTGGACCAAATAATGATTGTGTCTCGTTTTTTTCCTACTTATAAGTGATGTCTGTAGTCCCAGCTATAATATGACATAAAAATCAGACATAAAGTTGTATAATAATATTTTAGTGAGTGTGTAGCATCTAAAAAGTTAGACGGCCATATAAGATTAGGAACTGCACAAATGCCGTCAGTCACTTGTATGTTAGAAGTCAGAGCCCAACAGCATATATACAACTCCATTAAACCACTTGGCGCATGCATTGGTGTATTTTCTCAAATAGTTTATTTACATTTAGTCATAAGACTACTGAATGCCTAACTTTTACATGTACCTAATTTTTTATATCAAACTTAACTTTTATTTTTAATCATAAAAATAATATAAAGAGGTGATTTTAAAATTATCAGTGGGTGGCACAGTCTTGTTTCTCTATATTATCACTTCAGCTGTACTCCGCTATTACATATCTGCAGTGGCAAAACAAGAGTTCTCTGGTGATATGACTGTATGCTTCCACAATAGTATCGCTTACTATTCATGTTTCTCTTAACTATCTAACACTGCTGTGCCCCTATCCTGATCTAAAAGCATTCAAACGCTGCCCCCTGACATGTTTCACCGGAACACTGACGTCTTCAGGGGATCGCTGCTGCAGATACGTAATAGCAGAAGTGAAAACATAGAGAAACAAGACGTTGCCACCCACTGATAATTTTAAAATCACCTCTTTGTATTATTTTTAAGGATTTAAATAAAAGCTAAAGAGCAACTAAACCTTTGAATCTAAATTTTATATGATGTCTCTAATGCCCTAAAAAAGTTTCTAACATACTTTATTTATTAATTTTGAACTTTTCTTAGTTTTTTCCCTAGCTAAAGTGCACCATTCACTGTGCACTTAAAGGGAACCTGACATGTGGATTGATTATAATCTAACTAATTATATACAATCATTAACTACTAAAAAGTGCCTTAGATGTATTCACTTACTGGTGTGACAGATGGTTACCTCATAATATACACACAAAGATGCTGCATGCTAATGAGCTGATTTGAGTACAGCGTGATGTCATTGAGTCCAGCGTATATTCAATTCAGAGTTATAGCTACTCCCCTGCCCACCTGCTGCTGATTCATATGGAAAATAACTGTCATTCAGCAGCAGGTGGGCGGGGAGAGTCAGGAGCTCATAAATATTCATGACTCATCATTATCAGCTGGAGCTTTTCAATACAAGATGTTGGCAGATTGACTGGGTCAATTAAAGAAAGTGACCCAGCATTTTGAAGAGAATCAGTCACTTATTTATGTTGCCCTTAGTTAGGACACCATAAAACTGGTGACAGGTTCATGTCCCTTAAGGACTCAGCCCTATTTCACCTTAAGGACTTGGCAATTTTTTGCAAATCTGACCAGTGTCACTTTAAGTACTGATAACTTTAAAACGCTTTGACTAACCCACGCCGTTCAGAGTTTGATTTTTCGTCACATATTGTACTTCACGACACTGCTAAAATTGGGTCAAAAAAGTTAAATTTTTTGCATAAAAAATACCATATTTACCAAAAATTGGGAAATATTAGCAAATTTCAAAGTTTCAGTTTCTCTGCTTCTGAAATACATAGTAATACCCCAAAAAATTGTGATGACTTTACATTCCCCATATGTCTACTTCATGTTTGTAGCATTTTGGGAATGATATATTATTTTTTGGGGATGTTACAAGGCTTAGAACTTTAGAAGCAAATTTTCTAAATCTTCAAAATTCCATTTTTATGGACCAGTTCAGGTTTGAAGTCATATTGTGAGGCTTAGATAATAGAAACCTCCCAAAAATGACCCTATTCTAGAAACTACACCCCTCAAGGTATTCAAAACTGTTTTTACAAACTTTGTTAACCCTTTAGGTCTTCCACAAGACTTAATGGCAAATGGACATAAAATTTAAGAATTTTGATTTTTGGGAAAATTTTCCAACATAATCAATTTTTTCCAGGGAAAAAAACAAGGGTTAACTGCCAAACAAAACTCAAAATGGGTTGCCCTGATTCTGTAGTTTGCAGAAACACCCCATATGTGGTCGTAAACTACTATTTGGCTCAACGGCAGGACATAGAAGAAGGGGAAAGCCATATGGTTTTTGGAAGGCAGATTTTGCTGGACTGGTTTATTTACACCATGTACCCTTTCAAGCCCCCTGATGCACCCCTAGAGTAGAAACTCCATAAAAGTGACCCCATCTAGGACACTACCAGATAAGGTGGTTGTTGTTTTGGGACTATTTTAGGGGTAAATATGATTTTTGGTTGCTCTATATTACACTTTTTTGAGGCAAGGTAACAAAAAATTTAAATTCTAAAATTGTTTCTACATTCGCTATTTAGTTTAGTGGAACACCTAAAGAGTTAACATAGTTTGTAAAGTAACTTTTGAATACCTTGAGGGGTGTAGTTTCTTAGATGGGGGTCACTTTTTTGGAGTTTATTATAGTCTAGGCTACATCAGGGGGGGCTTCTAATAGGACATGGTGTAAAAAAAAAAACAGTCCATCAAAATCTGCCTTCCAGAAACCATATCGAGTTCCCTTTGTTCTATGCCCTGCCGTGCGGCTATATAGCCATTTACGACCACATATGGGGTGTTTCTGCAAACTACAGAATCAGGGCAATAAATATTTAGTTTTGTTTGGCTGTTAACCTTTGCTTTGTAACCGGAAAAAAGGATTCAAATGGAAATTTTGCCCAAAAATTGGTGTTTTGGCACCATTTTTATGTTATTTTTATGGCGACAACTTTTACGCACGCGACGATGCCCAATATGTATGGCTCTCAGACTTTGGAGACACTAAGCAGGCATCCTAAAAATGCGCCCTCCAGATGTTGTAAAACTACAATTCCCACCATGCCCTGCTGATGGCTGTAGGTTATCTGGGCATGCTGGGAGTTATAGTTTTACAACATCTGGAGGGCCGCAGTTTGAGGATGCCTGCACTAAAACTAATATTTTTTTTGGGAAAAAAAATTGTTTCCGTGTCTCCAAAGTCTGAGAGCCATAGTTTTTTATGTTCTCTAGGGGACTGTTGGGGATTATAAAAATGTAGTACTCCATGGAAGTGTGATACTCCCTGAAGCAATCGATAACACAGAGGCCGGATGATCGGGGCACGTGTCGCACTGAGTGGTGGTGTCCTTCCGTATCCCCCTCCTGCGACACACTCTGCACTTTTTTTGGGTTCGTCCCTTCTTTCCAGTATGGGGGACCACACCTGGAAAGTGTTGTCCAGGGACTATCCGGGTGCCTCCAGTTCCCGAGGTACTCCGGCCTGCTCTTTCCCGGTCTGAAAAGATCAGGTCCTTGAGGACTGCCTCATAGAATTGGAGGAATGTCCCTGTGCTGCAAGCGCTTCGGGATAGTACAAAAGAGTTGTACAAGGCAACCTGTACCAAGTAGACCGCAACTTTTTTGTACCATGCCCGGGTTTTACACATGGCGTTATATGGCTTGAGGACTTGATCAGAGAGATCAACTCCTCCCATATACCGATTGTAGTCGACGATACAATCGGGCTTGAGGACCGTTGCCGCGGTACCTCGCACAGAGACGGGGTGGTGCTGTTACCGTGGATTGTGGACAGCATAAGGACATCCCTCTTGTCCTTATACCTGACCAGCAACAGGTTTCCACTGGTAAGGGCACGGGTCTCACCCCTGGGGATAGGTACCTGGAGGGGGTAGGCAGGGAGGCCGCGTTGATTTTTCCGCACGGTCCCACAAGCGAACGTGGATCTGGCGGCAAGGGACCTGAACAAGGGAATGCTGGTATAAAAGTTATCCACGTAAAGGTGGTAACCCTTATCCAGCAGTGGGTACATAAGGTCCCACACGAGTTTCCCGCTAACACCCAGAGTGGGGGGACATTCTAGGTGTTGAATACGGGAATCTCGCCCCTCGTACACACAAAATTTGTAAGTGTACCCTGAGGTACTCTCACAATTTTTGTATAGCTTCACGCCATACCTCGCCCGCTTAGTGGGAATGTATTGGCGGAAACTGAGTCTCCGCTTGAACGCAATGAGAGACTCATCAACCGCAACCTCCCTTCCAGGTACGTTGGCCTGCTCAAATTTGGCCCCGAAGTGATTGATGACCGGCCGTATCTTATACAGACGGTCATGGGCAGGATCACCTCGGGGGGGACATGCTGCATTATCGGAATAATGCAGACATTTCCGGATGGCCTCAAACCGGGGACGTGTCATGGCCATACTGTACAGTGGGGTCTGGAAGAGGACGTCCCCACTCCAGTATTGCCTGACACTGGGTTTTTGCACTAGACCCATATGCAGCACGAGGCCCCAAAATGTCCTCATCTCGGCTGCACTGACCGGCGTCCAGCCACCGTGTCCAGCCAAAAATGAGCCCGGGTTTTGAGCGACGAACTGTTGGGCAATTTCAGTAAACCCCACTTCGGGAATCTGGATTCCTGGATTGCCAGCAAAATCTGGAATCTTGGGCTCAAAGTCCACTGGGGGACACCAGCTAAGTTCATCGGCATGGGGCTCCGGTGGGCTTATTTGGTGGGATGGGGAAACCAGTAAAAACCCCAGGCGGCTCGTACTAGGGTGGGCCACAAGATCCCTAGCATGTGGGGCCCCTGGCTCCGCCTGGAGCGTCTCCGCCACCTTGGGGGCTCATCGTCATCAGATGATGATGATGAGGATGCGGATAACAAAAGGAATGTGGGGGGGGGGCTGGTGGTGGGGGGCAAGTGGCAGGGGGGCTCTGGGGTCTGAAAGATGGAACAAAGAAAGTTTAGATAAAAAAATTTTTTTTCCCTAACTAACTTTTCCCTTCTATCCCTGCCTAACAGTGCCTCTCCCTCACTGACCCTAAGCTACCTGGATGGCGATGGGTGCAGGAGGGTGATGGATGCCGATTAGGGGGACTCAGGAGCTGGTGCTGGACGGTGCTGCAGGGTGCTCGTGCAGAACAGGAAGAGGAGGGGAGAGAGGAGCGCAGGAAGTTTGAATCTCGCCCCTCTCTCCCCTGCACCAATCAGCACCCTGAGCAGCAGCATAAACCACCAGGGCCAGCACCGCCTCTCCAAATCTTCGGACTGTGATTGGTGGTGTATAATCACGCCACCGATCACAGTCTTTTTCCGGTTCATCGGGTCACCAGAGACCCAAATGGACCGAAACGCAGCAAACCGCAGGTCTGAATTGACCTGCGGTTTTCTGTGATCGCCGATACGGGGGGGGGGGGGGTCAAATGACCCCCCCTGGCGTTGTAACAGGATGCGGGCTGAATGATTTCAGCCGGCATCCCGTTCCAATTAACCCCCGCGGTGCCGGAATCACGATTTAAAGTTAGGACATACCGGTACGCCCTGAGTCCTTAAGGATTTGGGAAAAACTCAGTTCTCTGTACACCGCTGACAGCTCGCGGTGTATGGAGTATGGGCCGCAGCAGCGCAGGGAGAACTGGCAGGAGCGCACATTGCTGCTCCTGCCTATGCCCTCCGGAGGATTACTAAATTCTGGCATAGCATATGGGTACCCTGTACCCATGTACTATGCCATAATTAGCTGCTCCGCTAAGCTAAGAGGTGACATGCAGGACTCTTATTGCAGTTCTTTGTATGAATTATAATAATCTGTCAGACCGGTCCCCTTTTCTGCCACTTTAGAAAAGTTGCAAATCATGGCACAAACATGGTATGCATCATAATTCGTGACTTTTGTGACCAAAAATGGGCAAAACTTTCCAACATGATAGATCACTTTTTGGCAAACAGACATTGTGAACAATAGTTTACATGTAATTCTAAAATGATACTTGGCCAAAACAATCAAAATTATAGCATTTCAGCCAACATTTATGTTTAAGGCCAGCTTTAGTTTTCTGTGTGGCAATAGGATCCATTCATTAATATTTCATTATTAGATTTCACTAAAAAGGAGGATGTAGAGATGCAACATGGTCGTCAAATCTGTAATGTACAGTAACTACTTAAACGCTCATGTAAATGGACCTTTATAATACAACAGCTACAGCTCTGGCGTCCTGCCAAACTTTTAGATTGCTATTGAATGTATGCATGAATCCATGTTGGCATTTATTCAAGATATTCACTGACCACACCAATATTCCTGTTCAATTTGTACTCAGAAATGAATGTGTTAAAGTAGAGTACCAAGTAGGTACACACTCTGTAACATATTGTAATTTTGCCATTGGTGGGGATGCTGTCTGTATGCCTGCATCATGAGACCTGGATACTAGGCATCTTGCGGTACCAAGAAAATGTGCAGTGTTCATTAAGCGTGTGACATGAACATGTTGTCCACATAGTGTGAAATTAACAATCATGTGGTGAATGTACATACCACATTCAAGTGTTTTAAAGTAAAAATAGCATTCAGTCAGAAGTTTCTAGTACGCTTCGGAAAGATTCTTAGTATTACAGTTACTGATACAAATATCACAGATATTTTGAGTCAGGGTAAATTCACACATACCATATTTTTTTTTTTTTGCCATCTTCAGATATTAGCTGAAAGTCTATAGGAAATATGACATGCAGAAGTGTAGTGCACTGGAGCAGGGGTACTTTGAAGTCTGGACATTTGTGGACATTTGTGGACATTTGCCTATTTTCCCAATGCAAAGTTATAAACGTCTTTATTTCACTTGAAAGGGTTAGCTTGCACTGTTTAATACTGTGTAACTGAATTTCATATGTGTATTGTGATGTATATCCTGTTTATTTGCACTTTATTTGCAAGGTTCTGTGGAAAGGGTTAATGAATACTGAGAGACTTTGGGGACTTTCTAGCTTATAACGAGAAGCTGGAAATGTTCCACAGTTACCATAAAAGCTAAAGAAGAGCATGTTTTGAAGGGAAAAGGCCATACTTGTTTACCACCAAAACCAGACAGACTGACCTTTTGAATGTCTGGTTTTAACCATGTTGTTATGTCTGGAAACTTGTTTTTGTCTGGAGAAGCGGCTGTGTCATTGTCATTGTCATTGAGTGTCATTGAAGCTGTAAGTCTAGAAGGTTCCAGTCTAGCTAGAAATTGTATATAAGGAGAGCAGTCAGAGCCCCTAGTGTTCTGCAGTTAGGGATCAGTGCTTGGAAGGGTAGACTCTGCCAATCTGAATGAGTGACCAGAAGAAGACGCTGAGATGGGGATACGCTGCCACAGACCCTGGGTCATCAGCATTTGACCAGGGTACCAGCCTTCTGAAGGGATAGAAAGAGAGAGGGACGGCTAGCTCAGACCTTTCCTCAGCATCCAACCCTTCTTCTGCCAGGGAGGAGACTGGAAAAGCCAGCCTTATGCCTTGCCTGTATTGTTTTGTAGCAAAATTCCTCCAATAAAGAAGCACCCTGGTTTAATGCAGACCCTGACTCTCTGGACTTTTTTCCCATTGGAATGCACCACACCTTACCATCTTTCCCAAAAGCAGCAGAACGTGGTGACACCACAACGGTGTTTACGGGGACCCAGAGTAGCGTTGGTGCCACCCCAAACTAGGCCACTGCAGAACTTTCTTTCTACTGCTATTTTTTTATTTGTTTTCATTTTTTGTGCCTGGCATTTTTTAGGAAACACAGCATGTTAAAGTGATGTTTTTCCAGACATTTTTCCATCCCCTCTTCTATTGAGAAAAAAAAACCTGATAAAAACTGCCATTCAAAATTAGTATTGAAAAAGGGACACTAAAAAGCCTTAAAAATGAATGCAGTTTGTAAAGTGTATTAGTACAGCCCAATGAGCCTTGAGTCCAGCGATTAATTTTCCAGACTTCATACATTAGGGCCCAACACAAAAATGTACTCTGGTGCTTTTTGTTCACCCAGAAAATGCCGTAGCACCACCTGAGGATTTTTCCATACCACCATACCATATGCCACTTTTTTGCCTATAGAAATGTGAAAACATCAGAACAAATGCCAAAAGCATCAACATCAACATGTTGCACTTAAAAAAAGCAAGCATTTTTAACAAAAAAAAGCACCAAAAAACATTAGAGAAACACCCACAAAAAAGGCAAAATGCATAAAAATGCCACTAAAAACCTATGTTTGATATTACCCTTAACCTTTTCCTTGCCAATTCATATGTCAGTTATCACGTCTGATATGGCAGCTAACAGACTTGCGGCACAGAGGGAAGGAGGGTACCCTTTCTCTAGGGAGAGGGAGCAGTGGTGATGCCTAACTCAACTAGCACTGATACCTGGCTGCCCTGACATCCCTAGACAGGCTGCTAACCCGTACACCAGGGATGTCAAACTCGTGGCCCTCCAGTTGTTGCAAAACTACAACTCCCATCATGCCTGGGCATACTACAGCTATCAGGGAATGATGGGAGTTGTAGTTTTGCAACATGTGGAGGGCCATGAGTTTGACATCCATGCCGTACACCGATCACGTGCCTCGTCTCTGGCTTACCCTGAAATAAGCCCTAGGTAGTGAATAGGGCAGTGGGAGCACTAGTCCTCACCACTGACACCTAGGGTAACAACAGGGAAAGGAAATACAACACAAACACCACAAACAATCCCCAAAGGGAGACAACAAACAGGAGACAACAGGAGTGAATCGGAGGTCCAACGGCTCCACAGCAACAGTTGTCCACCTGAGGTCAGAATAGTAGATCTGGAAAGAAGGTCTATATCTGGCAACAAGGTAAGCAGAAAGGCAGAATATATAGTAGCTGGGAGTGGCTGACAGAGAACAGCTGAAAGGAAAAGCTACAGATTCCTAAATAGGACAAAAAGGATCGCAAACCTAAGCAGGAAAACCTGGAATGGGATCCATTCCCACCACTAGGTCATGGAGCAATCTCTTAAAACCAAGTGAGTAGCCATCCACTGCGACCTTCTGACCCCAGGCACAACAGGGTCAGCGATAGGTCGTGACACCCTCGTGACATCAGTTTAGAAGCCAAGAACCTATCTTGTACGGCCTTGCTACTAATAGCTGTATCTCAGGCTATGTGACAACTACAGAGACAAGCAAAGTCTTTCTTTTAAAGGGGACAATCTAATTGTCCTAATATTTATATTCAATAACCTTTCTACACTGTTTTGTCCTGTAAACTCATTTGAATAAACATGTGCATATGGGAAAGACACACAAATAGTGTTTCAGCTGAAAAACAAGGCAGATTCTGCTAATTTGCATGTCTTTCCCATATGCCCATGTTTATGTAAATAAGTTTATATGAAAAAACAGTATAGAAAGTTTAGTGAATATAAATGTTAGGACAATTAGAAAACTGAATTTATTTTATGCAGCCCTCCTAAGCAGTGACAGAAGAGTTAGCTAGCATCCCAATTTTTTTTTACCATTTTTGTTACCCTAATGATAATGATCTAGGTGCGCAGGTCTCCCAAGCCATCCAACAAAAGTCAAGCAACTTTGAGGCTCACTGGCTTTCAAGTTTGTGTGGATAGAAAGCTGGTCTTGAATGTCCCATAGTGCACAAGGTTACCATTGTAAGGTATGCTGACTGTACCTGTCTCATGGATAAGTTGTTAGCTTGTACATATCTGGCTTTTGGCTTACAGCCTTTGTGTGATTGTCTATTTATTATATGTTAAAGGTAATGAAATTGCTCATGCAAATATGCGTAGATTACATTATCATTTTTTGCAATCATTAATGCTCAAATTTGCAAATTTATGGCAAATGTCCGGCCAAAAATTAGCTAAATATTGCGAATTTGAATATTGCCTATGCCGCTCATCACGAGTACTGACAGGCTGCACAGAGGAGAGACATACAGTCATGTGAAAAAATTAGGACACCCTTTGAAAGCATGTGGTTTTTTGTAACATTTTTAATAAAAGGTTATTTCATCTCCGTTTCAACAATACAGAGAGATTAAAGTAATCCAACTAAACAAAGAAAACTGAAGAAAAGTCTTTTCAAGATCTTCTGTAAATGTCATTCTACAAAAATGCCTATTCTAACTGAGGAAAAAGATAGGACACCCTCACATGCATTCCCTCTTAAATTGGCTCAGATCTCACACAGGTATATCACACCAGGTGCACATAATTAGTAGATCGTTACTCTGCATGTTGAATGAGGCTTGCCCTATTTAAACCTCAGACATTTAGTTTGGTGTGCTCCTGACTGTTGAAGTGAGAGTGAGCACCATGGTGAGAGCAAAAGAGCTGTCAGAGGACTTCAGAAAAAAGATTGTAGCAGCCTATGAGTCTGGGAAGGGATTTAAAAAGATCTCAAAAGATTTTGAAATCAGCCATTCCACTGTCCGGAAGATAGTCTACAAGTGGAGGGCTTTCAAAACAACTGCCAACATGCCCAGGACTGGTCGCCCCAGCAAGTTCACCCCAAGAGCAGACCGCAAGATGCTAAAAGAGGTCTCCAAAAACCCTAAAGTGTCATCTCGAGAACTACAGCAGGCTCTGGCTACTGTTGATGTAGAAGTACATGCCTCTACAATCAGAAAGAGACTGTACAAGTTTAACTTGCATGGGAGGTGTGCAAGGAGGAAACCTTTGCTTTCCAAGAGAAACATCGAGGCCAGACTGACATTTGCCAGAGATAAAGTTGACAAAGACCAGGACTTCTGGAATAATGTTCTTTGGACAGATGAGTCCAAAATTGAATTATTTGGACACAACAGCAGAGGACATGTTTGGCGTAAACCAAACACAGCATTCCAAGAAAAGAACCTCATACCAACTGTGAAGCATGGAGGTGGAAGTGTCATGGTTTGGGGCTGCTTTGCTGCAGCAGGACCTGGTCAGCTCACCATCATAGAATCCACGATGAATTCTACTGTGTATCAGAAGGTGCTTGAAGAACATGTGAGACCATCAGTTAGAAAATTAAAGCTGAAGCGGAACTGGACCATGCAACATGACAATGACCCAAAACATACTAGTAAATCAACCAAAGATTGGCTGAAAAAGAAGAAATGGAGAGTCCTGGAATGGCCAAGTCAAAGTCCAGATTTGAATCCCATTGAGATGCTGTGGGGTGACTTGAAAAGGGCTGTACGTGCAAGAAACCCCTCAAACATCTCACAGCTGAAAAAGTTCTGCATTGAGGAGTGGGGTAAAATTTCCTCAGACCGATGTCGAAGACTGGTAGATGGCTACAAGAACCGTCTCACTGCAGTTATTTCAGCCAAAGGAGGTAACACTCGCTATTAGGGGCAAGGGTGTCCTATCTTTTTCCTCAGTTAGAATAGGCATTTTTGTAGAATGACATTTACAGAAGATCTTGAAAAGACTTTTCTTCAGTTTTCTTTGTTTAGTTGGATTACTTTAATCTCTCTGTATTGTTGAAACGGAGATGAAATAACCTTTTATTAAAAATGTTACAAAAAACCACATGCTTTCAAAGGGTGTCCTAATTTTTTCACATGACTGTAGATTGTCTCTCCTTGTGTAACTGTAAGGGTATGGCCACACAGTCAGGTTTCTGCATATAGTTTTGGAAGCCAAAAAAAGAGGAGAGATCATATCTGTTCTTTATACTTTCTCTTCTTTTATGATCCAGTCCTGATTTTGGCTTCCAAAACTACATGCAGAAACTTGACTGTGTGGCCGTGCCCTTACTGGCCCTAGGGGAGGGTAGCATGGACTTCTGTGCGTATTCAACCCTCTTCATCCATCATATATATGTCACATAAGGGAGGGTTTCCAGAAAAGGAGTGTCAAGATGAGTACTTGCTTATCTAATTACCCCTCTGTGTCTTATTAGGCCATGTATTGATGCCATGCCCCAGACATTTACCAATATCTGGGAAGCAGCAACCAAATAATTCCTAACCAAACACACAAACATCAACAAAGTTTATGTTTTACACTGTCCCTATCCTGTTCATACCCTATCTACTGTATAGAGTAAAATATAAAGAACGATCCTCTAGCGATACCCATTACATGCTACAGTAATAGTAATAACTATTACTAGAGAGGAATGTCTGCTATATTTCTGACAGAAGGAAAAGATTTTTCATCAGTCAGAAAATACATTTTTGCTCATTGGCTGTCACCATAAACAATAATTTTCAATTACTGATATATTTATTTTCTTTAAAACAGAATTTAGCCCCTTTTCAGACAAATGTAATGCAGGGGTTTTTCTCGTGTGCTCATATTACGAATGAAACACCCAGACCTTCCGTGGTTCATCAGAAGAACCAGTGGTATAGTGCTTTAACTCGTTTTCATTTAAAGTACAGAAGGTTCAAGTATAAGTCCATAATGCAGGAGAAATAAAGCAGCCTATTAATTGGCCTTAGCTAATGCATTATATGAGGTTTAGAAATGTATCATTGTTAATTAGGATTACAGATTGTATAGGAGAATGGAAAATTATATACTATAAAATTCCCAGTATTTGTATGCAAACGTTTATTGGTGCATACCTGCAGTTTTTACATTTCCTTACGGGTTCATTCACACAACCGTATGGCCGTGGTTCCCATATTTGCAGACCACAAATCTGCAAAATACAGCAAAAGATAGGACCTGGAGTAATGATTTATTATATTTTTATTAATCAAAGTCAGTTTATTCTGTTTGGATATTTGATTAATTGCGTTTCTCATTATTATGTATCCTAATATACAGTCCTGATCAAAAGTTTAAGACCACTTGAAAAATGGCAAAAAATCATATTTAGCATGGCTGGATCCTAACAAGGTTCCAAGTAGAGCTTCAACATGCAACAAGAAGAAATGGGAGTGAGACAAAACATTTTTTGAGCACTCAATTTAATGAAAACAACGAATAAACTGAAACAGGCTGTTTTTCAGCTGATCAAAAGTTTAGGACCACATGCCTTTAAAAGGCCAAATCTGTGCAAAGACGTGGATTTATTGTCATTTTCTGTCAGGTAGTCACACGTTGTGATGGCAAAGGCAAAAAAACTCCCTTTTTGAACGTGGTCGGGTTGTTAAACTGCATAAGCAGGGTCTCTCACAGCGCGCCATCGCTGCTGAGGTGGGACGCAGTAAGACAGTCATTTGGAATTTCTTAAATTCTTAAATGATCCTGAGGGTTATGGAACAAAAAAGTCAAGTGGAAGACCCCAAAAAATTTCATCAGCACTGAGCCGGAGGATCTAATTGGCTGTCCGTCAAAACACTGGATAGGAAGCATTTCCCCTCACTGCTGCAGGAGTCTTCCAGGGGGAGCAGCTTGCAAAGTATTTAAGTTTACCTGCCAGTTTACCCTTAGCCTGCTGGAGCCAAGAGAAAAGTCAAGTATTGTTTGGATGACACAAGTTTATAGCAAATTTATTCAAGTAAAAACCATGACACAACCGTGACACAAACTATTAGGGCCGTAACATACATTCGTAAACACTGGGACCCAATCGTCCCTAGGGGGCGGCATGCCACACTTTTTCGCGTATATATTGATGTGTGAAATATGATTTCAAAGAAATGTGTCATCAGAAAATGACCTATTGTTTAAATCTCGTTTTCATGTTTAACATATTTTAAATAATTTTTGATAATGTTATTTTTAAGTTTCCATGTCAACATCTAAAATCCTGCGGTTATCACAATTTTCTTGGTCTGTACAGATCACTTTACTGCAGTTACCTGCGTATCTATAGACAGAGGTGATATCATTACAGGCAGGATTAGAATGACAGATAACAGGATCCATTCACATTAGGTGATTATCAATTGTTCTCTTGTATAATGACCTCTGCACAGGAGCATGCCTAGTAAACTTTCCCATAAAAGACAATAGGGTCCCCTCCTTGTGTCATGGCAGCCCCCATAATCATGTTCAGGAAATATAATTAAAAAAATCTGTAATCAGAAAATGAAAAAAGTTTATTAAAAAAAGCTTATGTGTTACTAGCAAAAACAAAAAGGGAAATGTATACACAATAGGGATCACAATCTAAGTTCCTATCAGTATGTCTTTGGAGTGTGGGAGGAGACCGAAGAACCCAGAGGAAACCCACGCAAACACGGGGAGAACATACAAAGTCTATGCAGATGTTGTCCTTGGTCACATTCAAACCTAGGACCCCTGTACTGCAAGCCACCATGCTGCCCTTCTTCTAAGATATTACTAGCTTTTATTGAAAGAAATCAAAATTCTATGAAAAATAGGGTCCAGCATACCTACACGTGGTATGCAGACATATCAGGACACTAGACACTTAAAACCAAGAAGGACCAATGAGAAAAAACAGTGAGAAGTCATGAATGGAATGCACTGCAAACTCAACTCTAGTTTCCTACAACCCCTAGGAACAAGCCCACTTCTGCTCAAAAGGGGGGGAGCATTCTGTCAGTAAGGTAAGTTCCATTCTGACTAAAGATCTCTGCCAGGTACACTGCCACCTGCTGGACAACCAGGCACATTACATGTAATAACAGTTGTATAACAAAATTGTTAAGGCACAATATCAGAGGACCTGGAAATAAATACACGGATTACATTCTTTGCTACCCATTGTAGTTAGTAGCTAGGTGTTAGAATAGTAGTGCCCCCTTTGGAGTACTATAAAAGGAAGAAATTGAAATACTGGAATTGCAAACAAAACTAAATTCTCTAATCAAATCTATTCATCCTTATAAAGAGTGTCCTTCACAAGGAGAAGTGTTTGTCTGCAGATGAGGTACTGGTTTACCTATAACCCTAAGGCTACTTTCACACTTGCGTTTAGGTGCGGATCTGTCTGGTATCTGCACAGACGGATCAGATTCCGCACCTATAATGCAAACGCTTAGATCCGTTCAGAACAGATCCGTTTGCATTACCATGAACAAAAAAAACAAAAAAAAATCTTTTTTTTTTTTCATGGTAATGCAAACTGATCCGTTTTGAGTTTACATTGAAAGTCAATGGGGGACAGATCCGTTTGAAATTTGAGCCATATAGTGTCAAATCAAACGGATCCGTCCCCATTGACTTCCATTGTAAGTCTGGACGGATCCGTTTGCCTCCGCACGGCCAGGCGGACATCCGAGCGCTGCAAGCAGCGTTCAGGTGTCCGCCTGCTGAGCGGAGCCCAAACGCTGCCAGACTGATGCATTCTGAGCGGATCCGCATCCACTCAGAATGCATTGGGGCTGTACGGATCCGTTCGGGGCCGCTTGTGAGAGCCTTTAAACGGAACTCACTAGCGGAGCCCCGGACGCAAATGTGAAAGTAGCCTTAATTATATCTCAAGGCCTGTTTAAAAAGTCAAACATTGACTTATAGGAGAGCTACTTTACATCTGGTGGCACTAGAGGCACAGCTTTCTTTTCTTTTGAGAGAGAGAGAGAGAGAGAGAGAAAATCTGCATAATCAAATCTATTCCTTCAAGTAGTATCAAGGTGATATTTTATTGAAGGGGTTATGCCATGATTAATGTAAAAACTGAAAATCGGACATCATATAGTACATGGCAATCTCTTCCTTACAAAGCTAGAACCAGCCCTGTACCTCACATGGAACCAGAGATCTCCCCATTCATAACTCCAATTGCCATGCTAGATTTATATCAAGCTGACAGCGCAAGGGAGTTGTCCTTGCTTCTGTAGCTCAGCGGGCATGTCCATCTTCTGCAGTTGAAGGATCATGTGTGGCCATCTCAGTGAGCCAGACAAAGAGATAAGAATAAAACAGCAGGTGGCGCTATACAAATACATTTTTATTGAATAACTCAATGGCTATACAAAATGTTTAATTGCATGCAACTACCAAAGTATTCAGATCCAGGTGCAGTTTTAAAACTGTAGATTTTTTATTTTTGTGCGACAACCCCTTTAACAATAATTATTTCAATGTTGCTGTTTCAAAACTATAAGTACTGAAATTCTGATAATTAAATTATTATTACATGTTAACAAATCTGCATTAGTAAGATGCAAGAACTTGGTCTGAACAGTGAAGAAAAGATAAATGTTAGGCGACTTTGACACCTGCGTTCGGTGCGGATCCATCTTGTATCTGCACAGACGGATCCGCACCGATAATGCAAACGCTTGTATCCGTTCAGAACGGATCCGTTTGCATTATTCTTTAAAAAAAAGTCTAAGTCAAAACGGATCCGTCCTGACTTACATTGAAAGTCAATGGGGGACGGATCCGTTTTCAATTGTGCCATATTGTGTCAGTGAAAACGGATCCGTCCCCGTTGACTTACATTGTAAGTCAGGACGGATCTGTTTGGCATCGTCCGGCGGACACCAAAACACTAGAGGCTGCGTTTTGGTGTCCGCCTCCAGATCGGAATGGAGACCAAACGCAGCCAAACTGATGCATTCTGAACGGATGTGTATCCGTTCAGAATGCATTGGGGCTGAACTGATCCGTTTCAGGACGCTTGTGAGAGCCCTGAAACGGATCTCACAAGTGGACCCAGAAACGCCAGTGTGAAAGTAGCCTTAATTTCTAAATTTCAGACAGTTATGGAGTCCACTAACTATCATTAATGCAGGTATTCACCAAACCAGAAATGATCATCTAAAATAAAAATGTAATATTAAAAACACACCCAGAAAAGATACACAGGAGCAAATCTTTGTATGAGACTTTGATTGGTTATGATGGTGCAAGAATCACTCAGGGCAGAGAGCAAGACGGTAGCATCGGGATACAGTAAAACGAATATGCTATACAATAAGATAATAACCAGAGGATGAATGCTTTCAAACGCTGGAATAAATAAAGCTCTGAGAGGCTGCATAGCAGCCAGAAAGGCAATGAGGCATATTGAGGATGAAGGGGTCCTCTATTGCGGAGCCAGGAAATAAGAAATAAGATTGATATAGAAGAAGCCAGGATAACATAGTGATGTAGAGTGACAGAGGATAATGCGAAAGGAGAAAAAACACATGGAGGAGTCAAGGAGTGCTTTATGTTTGCACAGGGAAAGGATAATGGGATCCTAGGTAGACAGGTAGGATGATGTATTGTAGGTAAGGGAAAGGTATAAAGTGCAAAGGAAACTGAAAAGAGAGGAGGCACGGATACAGACGGAGGCATAAAATTCACGGTGATGGCGGCTTGTAGATTCTAGTTTTATTTTGCTTTTTATTGTTTATACACATATGCAATATTTATTTGATCTCTACAAACAATGACCTCAGGTGAAGAAAGAGGCAGATGTATTAAACCTAGACCTGTTGGAGTTGTTGACATATTGATTATTACCTGTATGAACAATGCATGGACAAACACTGCTGAACAAGCAGAGTGAGCGTTACTTTATAGCTAGGTAATTCTAACTGATGACTATTACCTTATAGCTCGAGCACTGGCATGCTTTATAACAGCCGTATTTTATGCTGGTTAGTGTCACGTGTCAGGCTGTTGGGAAACACAATTTAATAGCCATTTAATTATCCTGGCTTCAAGCTAAAATGTAATCCTAGATTAGAAAATCTGTCATCTCATTTGAGACCCACAACCAAGCTTTCTACATGCTTCTAAACCAAAGCATATCCCTGCTATCTTAGCCCTTTAAAGGGACACATCAGACATTTTTATTACATATTAATAGCCCATATATTGATATTTTATGTATTTTTTATTTTAAAAATAGTGTAGGTTTTTCTGGATATATATTTTTAAGTCACTCCATGTATTCTGCTTCCTGCCATGGCTCTTCCTCCTTTGTTTGGACTTTTATTATGGAAAACAGCCTCATTTGACCATCACTGCGACCAGAGAGAGCCCCATGTAGTCAGGGGAACATCATCCATGAGGCAAACATCTTCATGCCTCAGCGACGCTCTGCTAGGACTGCAGGGGGCAGCAATTCAGCCTCCAGCCCTGCACTCCTGCATGCATGCACGTCTGTGGGGATAATTGTACATAGCGGTTTTGAGGAGGTTTTTGCAGCAAAAACTGCTGTGATGTACTTTAATTCTGACACACGCAAGTTTGCAGGAACTCTTTGGACTTTGGAGATCACATGTGCAGGTCACATGATCGATCATCTCAAAGATCCTTAAAGGGAATCTGTTACCAGCAACCAGTTTTAGAAGCGTTTGCATATTCACATAGCTGTGGTTCACCTGATTAAGGGATCATTCATACGACCATATTTATGGGTCAGCATCCATTCCGTCATTTTGTGGAACCGATGCGGACCCTTTCATTTCAATGAGGCCACAAAAGATGTGGACAGCACACTGTGTACTGTCTGTATTCGGACTTCCAAAAAATGACCTATTGCATCGTCATTTTTGGTGACACATTTCCTTTAAAGCTTTGTTTTAGTTTTGTCGATTCAAGGCTCTGTTCCCGCATTATGATACTTTTTCTTAATATGCAAATTAGGCCATCATCACCAAATGCCGAATTAGCATAGTAAGAAAAAGTATCATAACGCGGGAACAGAGCCTCGAATCGACAAAAGAAAAACATCATTTTCCTCAGGTGAACCAGAGCTGTGTCTATGCAAACAGTTGGATAGAGAGGTCGCTACTGACAGATTCCTTTTAACCACCTAAAAGACTTCTTGGGGAGAGCAAGGAGAAGCAGCAGCAGCTTGTGTATATAATTGTGTATATATGTCTCCCCAAAAAAATTTGTTAAGTCCAGCTTCCCATAAAAGAAGTTCTTTATTAATTAGAAATAAAATCCAGACATCAATTATATGTACAGTGTGTACAGTCTACGCGTTTCAGACCCCAAACATTTGGATCCTTCCTCATGACATGTACAAATAAGGCCTCATGCACACGACCGTTGTTTTGGTCCGCATCCAAGCCGCCGTTTTGGCGGCTCGGATGCGGACCCATTCACTTAAATGTGCTGTCCGCATCCATTCACTTTGTGTGCTGTCCGCATCCGTTGCTCTGTTCCGTGGCCCCGCTAAAAAAATATAACATGTCCTATTCTTGTCCGGTCTTTGCGGACAAGAATAGGCATTTATATTAAAGGCTGTCCGTGCCGTTCCGCAAATTGCGGAATGCACACGGACGCCATCTGTGTTTTGCGGATCCACAATTTGCGGACCGCAAAACACACCACGGTCATGTGCATGAGGCCTAAAACTGATTCCCCTTCTTATAGGCAGGGCAAAATTCCCAGCCAATTAATTGGGATCCCAGCAACCTGTGTAACAGGTGTCCGGAGAGGGACAATTGTAGGAAGGGAATCGGAAATACGTGAAAAATTACAACATACCTGAAAGGACACTACGTTAAAAACAATCATCTATATTGTAAGATTAAATCATGTTTTCTATTCAGACCGATAGACTGTTTTCTATCCAAAACGCTTCTCTGCTGAGAAGCTTCTGTTTGTAATTACCCCCTCTAATAGGAGGAGAGACTCTCTCAACTCCTTGTGCCATTTTTTTTTTCAGCTTTGGGACCCTAGACCACCCTGCCACTTGCCCCCCCCCCCCCCCCCCAAAACCAGCCTCGTGCTGCACATGGGTCTAGTGCAAAAACCTAGTGTCAGGCAATACTGGAGTGGGGACGTCCTCTACCAGACCCCACTCTACAGTATGGTCATGACACGTCCCCGGCTTGAGGCCATCCGGAAATGTCTGCATTATTCAGATAATGCAGCATGTCCCCCCGAGGTGATCCTGTCCATGACCATCTGTATAAGATACGGCCGGTCATCGATCACTTCGGGGCCAAATTTGCGCAGGCCTACGTACCTGGAAGGGAGGTCGCGGTTGATGAGTCTCTCGTTGCGTTCAAGGGGAGACTCAGTTTCCGCCAATACATTCCCACTAAGCGGGTGAGGTATGGCGTGAAACTACACAAAATTTTGTGTGTACGAGGGGCGAGATTCCCGTATTCAACCCCCAGAATGTCCCCCCACTCTGGGTATTAGCGGGAAACTCGTGTGGGACCATATGTACCCACTGCTAGATAAGGGTTACCACTTGTACGTGGATAACTTTTATACTAGCATTCCCTTGTTCAGGTCCCTTGCCGCCAGATCCACGTCCGCTTGTGGGACCGTGCGGAAAAATCAGCGCGGCCTCCCTGCCCACCCCCTCCAGGTACCTATCCCCAGGGGTGAGACCCGTGCCCTTACCAGTGGAAACCTGTTGCTGGTCAGGTATAAGGACAAGAGGGATGTCCTTGTACTGTCCACAATCCACGGTAACAACACCACCCCGTCTCTGTGCGAGGTACCGCGGCAACGGTCCTCAAGCCCAATTGTATCGCCGACTACAATCGGTATATGGGAGGAGTTGATCTCTTTGATCAAGTCCTCAAGCCATATAATGCCATGCGCAAAACCCGGGCATGGTACAAAAAAGTTGCGGTCTTTTTGGTACAGGTTGCCTTGTACAATTCTTTTGTACTATCCCGAAGCGCTGACAGCACAGGGACATTCCTCCAATTCTATGAGGCAGTCATCAAGGACCTGATTTTTTCAGACCGGGAAATAGCAGGCCGGAGTACTTCGGGAATTGGAGGCGCCCAGATCGTCCCTGGCCAACATTTTCCAGGTGTGGTCCCCCATACTGTAAAGAAGGGACGAACCCCAAAAAGATGCAGAGTGTGTCACAAGAGGGGGATACGGAAGGACACCACCACTCAATGTGACACTTGCCCAGATCATCCGGGCCTCTGCATTATCGATTGCTTCAGGGAATATCACACTTCAATGGAGTACTATATTTTTATAATACCCAACAGTCCCCTAGAGAACATAAAAAAATATGGCTCTCAGACTTTGGAGACACAGAACCATTTTTTTTCCCCAAAAATATTATTTTTTGTGCAGGCATTCTCAAACTGCGGCCCTCCAGATGTTGTAAAACTATAACTCCCAGCATGCCCAGACAACCTACAGCCATTAGCAGGGCATGGTGGAAATTGTAGATTTACAACATCTGGAGGGCCGCAGTTTGAGAATGCCTGCTTAGTGTCTCCAAAGTCCGAGAGCCATACATATTGGGCATCTCCGCATCCGTAAAAGTATTCTCTATAAAAATAACATTTAACCCACCCCCCGGATGAACAGCGTTAAAAAAATATATAAACATGTAAAAAAAGCAATTTTTTGTCACCTAACATCACAAAAAGTGTAATAGCGAGCGATCAAAATGTCATATGCACCCCCAATTAGTGCCAATAAAACCGCCATATCATCCCGCAAAAAATGAGCCCCTACATTAGATAGTCGCCCAACAAAAAAAAAAACTGTAGCTCCCAGGCTATGGAAATACAAAAATAATTTTTGGGGTTCCTAAAATTATAATATAGTGTAAAATCTAAATACATTTTAAAATGTAGACATATTAGGTATCGCCGGATCCGTAAAAATCTGCCCTATAAAAATAACATTTGACCAAACCCCTCGGATGAACAGCGTTAAAAATATCAAATAAAAACGGTGCCAAAACACCAATTTTTGGGCAAAATTTCCATTTGAATCCTTTTTTCCGGTAATAAAGCAAGTGTTATCAGCCAAACAAAACTAAATATTTATTGCCCTGATTCTGTAGTTTGCAGAAACACCATATATGTGGTCGTAAATGGCTATATAGCCACACGGCAGGGCATAGAACATAGAACGAAGGGAACGCCATATGGTTTCTGGAAGGCAGATTTTGATAGACTGTCCCATTAGAAGGCCCCCCTGATGTAGCCTAGACTAGAAACTCCAAAAAGGTGACCCCATCTAAGAAACTACACCCCTCAAGGTATTCAAAAGTTACTTTACAAACTTTGTTAACCCTTTAGGTGTTCCACAAAACTAAATAGCGAATGTAGAAACAATTTTAGAGTTAGAATTTTTTGTTACCTTGCCTCAAAAAAGTGTAATATAGAGCAACCAAAAAAATAATATTTACCCTAAAATAGTCCCAAAACAACAACCACCTTATCCCATAGTTTCCTAGATGGGGTCACTTTTATGGAGTTTCTACTCTAGGGGTGCAGCAGGGGTCTTGAAAGGGTACATGGTGTAAATAAACCAGTCCTGCAAAATCTGCCTTCCAAAAACCATATGGCGTTCCCCTTCTTCTATGTCCTGCCGTTTAGCCAAATAGTAGTTTACAACCACATATGGGGTGTTTCTGCAAACTACAGAATCAGGGCAACCCATATTGAGTTTTGTTTGGCTGTTAACCCATTTTTTCCAGTAATAAAGTAAAGGGTTAACAAAGTTTGTAAACCCAGTTTTGAATACCTTGAGGGGTGTACTTTCTTAGATGGAGTCACTTTTTTGGAATTTCTATTCTATAGGTGCAACGGGGGGCTTGAAATGGGACATGGTATAAACAAAACCAGTCCTGCAAAACCTGCCTTGCAAAACCCATATGGCGTTTCCCTCCTTCTATGTCCTCCCGTTTGGCCAAACAGTAGTTTACGACCACATATGGGGTGTTTCTGCAAACTACAGAATCAGGGCAACCCATATTGAGTTTTGTTTGGCAGTTAACCCTTTGTCTGGAAAAAATTTATTATATTGGAAAATTTTATGTCCATTTGCCATGAAGCCTTGTGGAAGACCTAAAGGGTTGACAAAGTTTGTAAAATCAGTTTTGAATACCTTGAGGGGTGTAGTTTCTAAAATGGGGTCATTTTTGGATGGTTTCTATTACGTAAGCCTCACAAAGTGACTTCAGACCTGAACAGGTCCATAAATAGTGGGATTTGGAAAATTTCTGAAAATTTTTAAAATTTGCTTCTAAACTTCTAAGCTATGTAACATCCCCAAAAAATAAAATATCATTCCCAAAATGATACAAACATGAAGTAGACATATGAGGAATGTAAAGTCATCACAATTTTTGGTGGTATTACTATGTATTACAGAAGTAGAGAAACTGAAACTTTGAAATTTGCTAATTTTTCCAAATTTTTGGTAAATTACTTTTTTGACCCAATTTTAGCAGTGTCATGAAGAATAATATGTGATGAAAAAACAATCTCAGAACGGCCTGGGTAAGTAAAAGCGTTTTAAAGTTATCAGCACTTAAAGTGACACTGGTAAGATTTGCAAAAAATGGGCAAATCCTTAAAGTGAAATAGGGCTGAGTCCTTAAGGGGTTAAGCTATATAAACGGTTGAATCATATTATTATGGCCACTTCCCACTTTTGAAGTTGGCAGCACATAGCTCATGAACCAAGTCACGTGTCTTGAGCTGGTTTGGTTGGTACTGTATATAAGATGGTCCGACAGGCTGTCTGCACACATATCCCTTGTTGCTGTTATGGTTAAAAGGGGTGATTTATCAGAGTTGCAAAACAGGATTTTATTACAAGACACGGAGGCTCATATTTGCTTAACTCTTTCTTTACTGAAAAAATAGCAGCAAAGACAATTGAAGAAAAAACCATAAGAATATCCATGGTAACAGCTCCACCCCTTCTACCCCTATATAAGGGACATCACTGGCTGGACACTTCCTCTTTCTTTGCTGCTCCAGCTCAGATAAGTGGTCTAAAATTTCTTCCATTTTAATTGTCTTATTGATTTTTCTCCATTTTAGTTTCTGAGGGGTACCTTTTGGGGATTGTGTTTGGGTTATATCTTTTACCCCAGTTCCTTCTGGAACAGGGGTTCTTAGTATTATTTTTCAGTACCATTTCTTTATTGTGTACCCTGTTGATTTGTCCCGGCTTGCAGGGGTTAATTGTGCCGCTTGCGGTCCCTCCCGTTTCACCCCTGTGACACCGGGTCGGTCTCCGGCTGTTCGGTGCCGTTTTTTGATAGCCCCTTTATTATATTTCGGCCATTTTGACTACTGCTTCTCCTTCTCCTTACCTGTGCCTTCCCGCGCTGTTTTCCCGGGCTTCGGCGTCTCAGATCTCGTCGGACGAGATTCTCAGGCGCCATCTTTGTTTTCTCCCCTCAGACGCCGAGATCTCGCGTTTCTGGGCGAGATTGTCGGACGCCATCTTTCTCCTCCCTTTCTTCCGATTGGTCTTTCTCTTAGATGGGGAGGAGTCTTACTCCTGCGCTCCTCGTCGGCTCATTGCTCCACAGTGCGCTGTCCGCATCGCTCGTCGGGTTCCTGCTCTCTGTGCCAGCGCTCTCTTATTCTTCTATCTGTTGGGGTGACCTACTCCTCAGGTACATATCTCAAAAATGTCTATGGTCCCTGTGTCCCCGGCCAGTTCGGTACAGGTGAGAAGATCCAGTCAGGTCTCACCTTCCCCCCCTCATAGGGTTAATGATGCCCCTGTTCAGGAGTTGCAGGCTGCTAATCTCCAGCAGTCTATTTCAGAAGCAATAGTAGCTGCTATGGGGACAGTTTCAGTGTCCTTATCACACACTATATCCCAGGCCCTAAGGGCTCAAACTAACCCTGTTATGCCCCCTCCTGCCTCCAGAACAAATGTGAATGTGGGCTCCGGCCCATCCAATGAATGCGCAGTCAAATCGCGCAAAAGAGCTAATTCACGCCCGGCAGAAAGGGCACGTGCATGGAAGACCGCCCGGTCCTTACCGGAGCAGGTTTCTGATTCGGACGCAGAGTCCGTTGAGGAGGCGTATGATGATTACCCCCTTCATTCTGGGGAAGATAATTTAAATTATGTGGCAGTGGATCCTGCTATTGAGGAGGACCCGTCTAAATTAGCGGGGACCGATATAGACCCTCTAGAGTCCGGCAAGGACACTATTCTGGATCCCATGGGTGACCCCCTATTTAATCCGGACCAGTTACACCATCCTAGGTCCTCAGAATGGCTTCCCGCCACTCATGTGGCGCAATATTTGGAAGCAAGGATTCGTACTCCCCTCTCCAAAGAAGCTCGTAGTAAGCTTCGGGCAGAGTGCCCACGACCCCTGATTCCACACAGGATTTGTGAGACACCTAGTGTGGACCCAAAAGTGGTGCAATTCCTAGCTAAAACGGGGTTCAACCCGCGTAAGGGGTTGGACTCTGCATTAAAAGCCTGTCAGGACAAATTACTGGATATGACAGGTCCGCTGGCCAAAATTTTTGACCTAGCCGAATCTGCTAAGGCAGCGGGCACCCAGGTAGATCCTGAGGATCTTAGCGGTTGGGCCCAAAGGGCGATTTGCCTAGCAGGCAATGTTAATACTTCTATTGCCATTGAAAGAAGAAAGGCCATATTAATGAAAATTGAGCCTAAATTGGCAAATTTATCCCTGACGGAATCCGGGAAAGAGGCGCAAGGCCTATTGTTTGGAGACCCCTTCATAAAAGAGCTGGGGAAGTATGTTGGCGCCTTTACGGCCCTTGATAAAGCGCAGAGCTCTATGCGCCGCGTCTTTCAGGCGCGTTTTTCCTCCAGGGCCGGCAATCCTAGGGGCCGATTGTCCGGCCGCTCCAACTTTCAGCCCAAAGGCACGGGCCGTGGCTCCTTTACTTACCGACAGTCGCTGCAGGACTCCAGGTACCAACCCACCTTCTTTCCGTCCCGCGGAGGTCCTTCCCGTTCCAGAAGTTTCCGTGGCAATCCGGGCTCAAGGCGCCCATATGGTAAGTCGTCCTTGTGTGCCGCCCCTGAGTTCCCAGCAGGTTGGGGGAAGACTCCGTCACTTTTCCCATGTGTGGTCAGGGATCACCTCAGACCAGTGGGTCCTGTCTACGGTCCGGGGTTTTACCATCGAGCTAGTATCCACCCCGCAGGGCCTTCCCGCTGTTTGGGGGGGTCCGACCTCGGACCGGTCGCTCCTAAATTCAGAACTGTCATCCCTTCTATTCAAAGGGACCATAGAATTGTCTCCCCATCCCTTCACAGGGGTTTTGAGCAGTATCTTCCTGGTACAAAAGAAAGGTGGCCAGTTTCGGCCAGTCATAAATCTCAAACACCTAAATGTCTTCGTTCGCTACAGACATTTCAAGATGGAGGGCATCCACCTTCTCCGGGATATGCTTCTGCCGGGAGACTGGTTCGTCAAACTGGATCTGAAGGATGCATATTTAACGGTCCCTGTAGCTCCTCCATCTCGAAATCTCCTTTAGTTCTTATGGAACGGCCAGACTTGGCGCTTTACGTGCCTCCCGTTTGGCCTGTCATCCGCCCCGTGGTGCTTTACGAAGATCATGAAGCCGGTAGTGGCTTGGCTCAGAGCGAGAGGGGTGCGTCTAATTATTTATTTGGACGACATCCTGATCATGGCCCAGAATCCTTCCCTTCTGTTGTATCATTTAGAGATGGCCAAATCCCTGCTTCAGGGGCTGGGTTTTGTTCTCAACCTGGAAAAATCATGTCTGGTCCCGGACACCTCAATAGAGTTTCTAGGTTTTGCCGTGAACTCTTTGGATCAGTCCCTCAGTCTGCCCTTAACCAAGGTCAAATCAATACGCAAGGAAATTTGGCATGCTCTCTTGCTTCCTCGGTTATCTCTCCGTCACCTTGCTCGCCTGATCGGTCTCCTCACTTCCTCCATTCAGGCGATTTTCCCTGCCCCTCTTCATTATCGGGCTCTACAGAGGCTGAAGATTGCTCACCTTCGAGCAGGAGCCTCTTATTCAGACACTCTTGTCTTGGACACGGAGACCAGGGACGAATTGATGTGGTGGATACACAACTTGTCGGTATGGAATGGTCGAGCGATATTCGGTCCTCTTCCAGATCTGGTTATCGAGTCAGATGCCAGTCTGAGGGGGTGGGGAGCACACTGTCAGGGAGTATCCACGGGTGGAGCATGGTCTCCGGAGGAGGCTCATCTTCACATCAATGCCCTCGAACTCTTAGCGGGCTCTTTCGCGATCCGCAGCTTTGCACAGGGTTCCGTACGGGCGTGTATTCACCTTCGTATGGACAATGTCTCTGCGGTCCGTTACGTGAATTGCCTGGGGGGAACGCGGTCCAGGGTTTTGGCCTATCTGGCCAAAGATTTTTGGGAGTTTTGTCTTTCCAGGGGAATTTCGGTGGTGGCGGAGTACATTCCAGGACTCCACAACACATTGGCCGACTGGAGTTCTCGTTGCATTTCGGACTCCAGCGACTGGAGGTTGGATCCGGGGGTCTTCCGAGATATTATGTCTCTTTGGGGCCCATGTTGCATCGATCTGTTCGCGTCTCGCCTGAACACGCAACTGCCCAGGTACTTCAGTTGGCGTCCGGATCCTCAGGCAGAGGCCGTGGATGCTTTCCTCCAGAACTGGGGGGGTCCCCTCCATTATGCCTTTCCTCCGTTCGCTCTCATCCCTCGGGTACTCGCCCAGGTCTGTCGCCAGGTGGCTCAGTTGGTCCTTGTGGTTCCCTTCTGGCAAACACAATCGTGGTTTCCTCAATTGCTACATCTTCTCACGGAGGAGCCTCGACTCCTGCCGTCGTTTCCACAGCTTTTGCTCGACCCTTTTGGTCGCCTTCATCCTCTTCTGCTAGACGGCTCTCTGCAGCTTCTCGCTTGCCGGGTTTCAGGGGCCCCTGGGATTCCTCTGAGTTTTCGACAGCAACCAGACAGCTGTTGGAGTCGGCTTGGGCTCCAGGCACTAGACGAGCCTACCAGGCGGCTTGGGACGTCTGGGTTCGTTGGTGCAATCCACGGGACTTGGATCCCGTGCAAGCCCCTGTAGTCGCGGTTCTCCAGTTTCTCACTTCTCTCTTTGAGGCGGGTAAAGCTTACCGTACCCTGAACGTCTACCGCTCGGCGATTTCTGCTAGACATTCCGGATTTGATGGTTGCCCCGCCGGTCAACACCCGTTGATCTGTCGTCTATTGCGTGGGTCTCGGTTGTCGCGTCCTCCTAGGCCGCGTTTCTCTACCACTTGGGACGTTGCGACGGTACTCCGGTTTCTGGAGGGTTGGCCCCTCAATTCGTTGCTGTCTCTTCGGCAGTTACCCGCCAAGTTGGTGACCCTTCTTTGTTTAGTATCTTGTAAGCGCGTCTCGGACGTACGGGCTTTAGATATTGACGCGCGTTATTTTACGCCTCAAGGGGTGCTGTTCAATATATCCCGTCGCACTAAGACGGGTATCAGGTCGGTTACTTACCCGTCTTTTCCTTCTTCTCTGCAACTGTGCCCCGTGGCTTGTTTACGGGAGTACGAGTCTCGCACCATAGCTTTTCGCTCTCGGGATTCCCCGCAGTTGTTCATATCTTTTCGTCGCCCCTTTTCCCCGGTTACCAGTGTTACGCTTTCCCATTGGGTTAAGTGGATCCTTTCCCTTTCAGGTATTGATACTTCCATCTTCACCGCGCATTCGGTTCGGGGAGCAGCGGCTACCTCTTTGTCGGTGGCTGGTGCCCGTTTGGAGGATGTCATGCAGTTGGCGGATTGGTCCCGAGTCTCTACCTTTCGGGAATTCTATTTCAGGCCAGATCCTCACGTTTTTGCTTCAGTTATTGCCCAGCTTTAAACTTGCAAATATGAGCCTCCGTGTCTTGTAATAAAATTAAGGATTTTCCTAAGTCATGACGTAAAGTCATGATTTTATTAAAGACACGGAGGCGAGTATTTCCCGCCCATTGCAGTTTCACCCTCCCTGCTGGGTTTTAGTGTCTTTGTACTGTTCGTTATTATTTATCTGTCTGTTACGGCATGTGAAGTACTTGGGCTGCTGTGCTTGTTCGTGAACAATGCAGTTGGGTGAGTTGCTGCCATGATGTTTGTTTTTTTCTCTCTTCCCTCCAGGTTGATGCACCTTGGTCATCCATCGTCTGATATTCACCTTCCAGAGGTTCCGTTTGATTGTTCTACGGCTGCTGTTCCGGTTGTTATTGTCCGTTCCAGAGTCCAGTTTTCGCCGTTGAAGACTGCAAAGAAAGAGGAAGTGTCCAGCCAGTGATGTCCCTTATATAGGGGTAGAAGGGGTGGAGCTGTTACCATGGATATTCTTATGGTTTTTTCTTCAATTGTCTTTGCTGCTATTTTTTCAGTAAAGAAAGAGTTAAGCAAATACTCGCCTCCGTGTCTTTAATAAAATCATGACTTTACGTCATGACTTAGGAAAATCCTTAATTATTGGCTTTTGGGCAAAGCATAGCAGTATTTCTGAAACTGCACAGCTTGTGAACTGTTCATGTGCTGTGGTGAAAGTGTATTGTGACTGGATAAATGGAACCACTGCAAATAAGTGACGTAGAAACTGCAGAGCACCACATGCCATTTTTTGAAGAAGTGAACATCAGCTACAAATATGCATAAGGGCGGACCAACACACTACAGTGGAGCAGCTCACCACCATAATGGACCAGGAGGATACCAAACATGTGTCTTAAACAACAGTTCTGCAAACTGTACTACATATGGGGCTCTGAAGAAGACAGATGGTTACTGCACCTCTGCCAACAAAGTTGGATTGGCAGAAAAGACTTCAACTTTTGACCTCTGTTAAATGGCAAAGGGTTGCTTTCTCCAATAAGTCATGTTTTCTGTGTCATTGAATGGATGGACTTTGGCATGTCAGTGAGAAACATTAGAGAACAAACGCCCTGCAATCATTGCTGGAAGAACACAGGCTGGTCATGGCAGCGTTATGGTCCGAGGAAAGTTTTTGCTGCATTCTCTGGGAATACTCATCCATGTGGAAGGCACACTCAACTGATTTGGGTATGAATCCATCCTTGCAGCTCACATACAGCCATACATGCTGATTATCTTCCCTGGGGCCTATAAGATCTTCCAGCAAAAAAATGCAAGATGTCATAAAGCTAGGAATGTCTTACATTGGTTGGAACCAAGACTTCCAAGTAATACCCTGGTCCTCTTAATTCCTCAGACTTGAACCTAATTGAACATCTGTGGGACCACCTCAACTGCTGTGTTCACTCTCAGCAGCTGTGGGATGCACTACAGTCAGCATGGCTCCAGATATCTGTGACAACGTACCAGGACCTTATTAAAGGGAACCTGTCACCTCCAAAAACCATCCCAAGCATCCAGCGGCCTCCTTACTTCAAGTCAAGATAACCATGCCCCCTTCCCTGTGACTGACAGCGTTTATGCAGAGAGTTTGGCAAAGCCAGCCAAACTGCCGGCTGTCAGTCATAGCAAAGGGGCAGGGAAGGGGGCATGGTTATCTTAACTTGAAGCAAGGAGGCCGCTGCATGTGCTATATACAGTGGTAATTCTGGATATTAGCTGGTGATCATAATAATGTGACTAAACTGTGTATATAAACATTGTACAGCATGGTTACCAATCATCAGTAAATCTACAGACAGTCCACAACTAGTTTTTATTTTTGCCCTCCGTAGAGTCCAAAAAACCCTGTCCTTTATATACTGTATTATGTAGTTTGTACTATTTATGTGCTAATACATCACATGCAAAGTGTAGGCCATGTGTGCTCAGCCCTTTGTACTACCAGGGGTCTGAGTTAAAAGTACTGTCCAGGAGTGTATTTCACATGGTACTACCTGCCAGATATTTTTAACTACTGGACAACCTCTTAATTTTGGGATCTTGGTGATTCACGGGCATTATGTTGACTATATGATGCAGGGCCGTAGAATTTAAAAAATGGTCAGGATATATTAAAAAATGTTGAACCGTCCATAATTTTTCGTTCAGTTGTCCAGAAAATATTAATTAGGTTGTCCACTCTCAACAGTGGTCTGGTGTGGTATCTGTATTTTGGTGATTGTACAGATTTTGGGGTCTGAGGTCTATGTATTCTGAGATGAGTGGCATATGTTAAAAATTTCAGATTCTGTGCATCAAAATATCCTTGATGTAACTAGTGGAAATAGTGAATTATGGTGTATGTGTATATGTGTGTGTATGCTACGCATGTATGTGCTATATACTGTATGTATATGCTGTGTATGTGTATATGTGCTATATATGTGTGTGTGTCTTAATATGCTGTGAGTGTGCTGTTCTTGTCTGTGTGTATTAATATACTGTATATATACATTTGTGGTCACGGCTACCTGTGTGACGAAGGCAACTAGAGACGTGACCATCAACCTGCCTAACTAACTAGATCTAAGCGGCTTGAATTGTGCCATAACCACTGCATAGGAGGGACACCTAAAAGAGGGCATACCCTGTAAGATGTAACATGAAAAAGGATGAGTTGGGAGGGTACACAGCACCGATGCTGAACCCAGGGGGGGGAACACCTGTGAGGTTGAAGGCTGCTGCCGCCCCTCCCACAAATACAGGCCAATATCTCACAAAAGTGAGTACACCCCTCACATTTTTGTGAATATTTTATTATATCTTTTCATGGAACAACACTTTACACAATGTAAAGTAGCCAGTGTACATTTGGTATGCCCTCAAAATAACTCACACAGCCATTAATGTTTAAATCACTGGCAACAAAATTGAGTACAGCCCTAAGTTAAAATGGCCATTAAAATATTGACACATTGGGCACAATTTGGTCATTTTAACTTATGAGACTGTGTACTCATTTTTCCTTCCAGCGGTTTAGACATGAATGGGCTTGTGTTGAGTTACACTATTATACAAGCTGTACACTGACTACTTTACATTGTATCGAAGTGTCATATCTTTAGTGTTGTCCCAGAAGCAGTGCATTGTGGATGTAAACAGGGTAGGGTAATAAGAGCCACATGGCCACAATAGTAGCAGCAGCAAAAGCAGCATATTGTAGCATGGAACATACAAGGCAGTAGGTCAGCTGTTTTTGGGTAGTAGTAGTAATAGTATTGGTAGTAGTGGCAGATGCGTAATGATAATAGTGATGGCAGTAGAGAATTAGTGGTGAGGAGCAGCAGCCATCTGGTGGCAGCAGCCATATGGTACATGTTGGCAGCAGCATGAAAGAAGCAGCAATAGCCTTACACAACATGATGGTAGGCAGGCCGCAGCAGTGATATGATGGTGGCAGCGGCATGATGGAGGCAGCAGCAGTCGTATGGAGTAAAAAATAAAATGCAACAGCACTCTGTAAACCAAATAAAGTACAAAAAAGTATTTTAATGCTAATGCTATGCTTATTTTGTAAATGCTTGGCAAATACATTTTGTACAAAATTATTTAGGGCCATCTGCCAAACGTCAAGGCGATCTTTGTAAGACAGGAACCTAACACTAAATTAAACTTGTTATGTGCCATGACAGCTACCATAAAATTCAGGGAGTGTAGGTTCCACATGCATGCTGGGCCCACTTTGATTTTTGTCATTTTTGGTGCCAAAATGGCCTCCATTGAATCCAGGGAATGCAGGTACCAACATAAATGCTTAGCCCACTCCACACCTCCCCTGGTGCCAGATGGCTACCAACAAATGCAATGAGAGTCCTACCTATACCTCTCCTGGTTCCAAAAGGCTTCCAGTGAGTGAGGGAGAACAGGCTAAGCTTTGTACTCACACTAATTAAAATCAGCCTATGGGGCAGACAGGCTGGTCAGGAGTGCACGACTGAAGAGTCAGCCACACCTCCAGTACAAACTGCAAAGAAAAAAATGGGGTCAGTCAGCACATCCCAAGCGCAGGTGCACGTTGCTATGGCTGAAAACACAAAGTAAAAAATGCAACAGCAAAGTACAAAAAAAGTATTGTAATGCTAATGCTATGCTTATTTTGTAAATTAGAGATGCTTGGCTTTCTGTTTGTGAGATCCATTCAGGGCTCTCACAAGCAGTCCAAAACGGATCAGTTTTGCCCTAATGCATTCTAAATTGAATTGGATCCGCTCAGAATACATCAGTTTGCCTCTCTTCCATCTCCATTCCACTTTGGAGGCGGACGCAAAAATGCTGCTTGCAACGTTTTGGTGTCCGTCTGATGAAACTGAGCTAAACGGGGACGGATCAGTTTTCTATGACACAATCTGGCACAATAGAAAATGGATCCGTCCTCCATTGACTTTCAATGGTGTTTTACTCCTTAAGGATTCAGCCTATTTCACCTTAAGGACCAGGCCATTTTTTGCAAATCTGACCAGTGTCACTTTAAGTGGTGATAACTTTAAAACACTTTGACTAGAGTTGAGCGAACACCTGGATGTTCGGGTTCGAGAAGTTCGGCCGAACATCCCGGAAATGTTCGGGTTCGGGATCCGAACCCGATCCGAACTTCGTCCCGAACCCGAACCCCATTGAAGTCAATGGGGACCCGAACTTTTCGGCACTAAAACGGCTGTAAAACAGCCCAGGAAAGGGCTAGAGGGCTGCAAAAGGCAGCAACATGTAGGTAAATCCCCTGCAAACAAATGTGGATAGGGAAATTAATTAAAATAAAAATTAAATAAATAAAAATTAACCAAAATCAATTGGAGAGAGGTTCCATAGCAGAGAATCTGGCTTCCCGTCACCCACCACTGGAACAGTCCATTCTCAGATATTTAGGCCCCGGCACCCAGGCAGAGGAGAGAGGTCCCGTAACAGACAATCTGGCTTCATGTCAGCAGAGAATCAGTCTTCATGTCATAGCAGAGAATCAGGCTTCACGTCACCCACCACTGTAAGAGTCCATTTTCATAAATTTAGGCCCAGCACCCAGGCAGAGGAGAGAGGTCCCGTAACAGACAATCTGGCTTCATGTCAGCAGAGAATCAGTCTTCATATCATAGCAGAGAATCAGGCTTCACGTCACCCACCACTGTAACAGTCCATTTTCATAAATTTAGGCCCAGCACCCAGGCAGAGGAGAGAGGTCCCGTAACAGAGGATCTGGCTTCATGTCACCAGAGAATCAGTCTGCATGTCATAGCAGAGAATCAGGCTTCACGTCACCCACCACTGCAACAGTCCATTGTCATAAATTCAGGCCCAGCACCCAGGCAGAGGAGAGAGGTCCCGTAACAGACAATCTGGCTTCATGTCACCAGAGAATCAGTCTGCATGTCATAGCAGAGAATGAGGCTTCACGTCAGCCACCACTGCAACAATCCATTGGCATATATTTAGGCCTAGCACACAGGCAGAGGAGAGGTTCATTCAACTTTGGGTAGCCTTGCAATATAATGGTAAAATGAAAATAAAAATAGGATTGAATGAGGAAGTGCCCTGGAGTCCAATAATATATGGTTATGGGGAGGTAGTTAATGTCTAATCTGGACAAGGGACGGACAGGTCCTGTGGGATCCATGCCTGGTTCATTTTTATGAACGTCAGCTTGTCCACATTGGCTGTAGACAGGCGGCTGCGTTTGTCTGTAATGACGCCCCCTGCCGTGCTGAATACACGTTCAGACAAAACGCTGGCTGCCGGGCAGGCCAGCACCTCCAAGGCATAAAAGGCTAGCTCTGGCCACGTGGACAATTTAGAGACCCAGAAGTTGAATGGGGCCGAACCATCAGTCAGTACGTGGAGGGGTGTGCACACGTACTGTTCCACCATGTTAGTGAAATGTTGCCTCCTGCTAACACGTTGCGTATCAGGTGGTGGTGCAGTTAGCTGTGGCGTGTTGACAAAAGTTTTCCACATCTCTGCCATGCTAACCCTGCCCTCAGAGGAGCTGGCCGTGACACAGCTGCCTTGGCGACCTCTTGCTCCTCCTCTGCCTTGGCCTTGGGCTTCCACTTGTTCCCCTGTGACATTTGGGAATGCTCTCAGTAGCGCGTCTACCAACGTGCGCTTGTACTCGCGCATCTTCCTATCACGCTTCAGTGCAGGAAGTAAGGTGGGCACATTGTCTTTGTAGCGTGGATCCAGCAGGGTGGCAACCCAGTAGTCCGCACAGGTTAAAATGTGGGCAACTCTGCTGTCGTTGCGCAGGCACTGCAGCATGTAGTCGCTCATGTGTGCCAGGCTGCCCAGGGGTAAGGACAAGCTGTCCTCTGTGGGAGGCGTATCGTCATCGTCCTGCCTTTCCCCCCAGCCACGCACCAGTGATGGACCCGAGCTGCGTTGGGTGCCACCCCGCTGTGACCATGCTTCATCCTCATCCTCCTCCACCTCCTCCTCATCCTCGTCCTCCTCGTCCTCCAGTAGTGGGCCCTGGCTGGCCACATTTGTACCTGGCCTCTGCTGTTGCCAAAAACCTCCCTCTGAGTCACTTCGAAGAGACTGGCCTGAAAGTGCTAAAAATGACCCCTCTTCCTCCTCCTCCTCCTCCTTCTCCTGGGCCACCTCCTCTTCCATCATCGCCCTAAGTGTTTTCTCAAGGAGACATAGAAGTGGTATTGTAACGCTGATAACGGTGTCATCGCCACTGGCCATGTTGGTGGAGTACTCGAAACAGCGCAACAGGGCACACAGGTCTCGCATGGAGGCCCAGTCATTGGTGGTGAAGTGGTGCTGTTCTGTAGTGCGACTGACCCGTGCGTGCTGCAGCTGAAACTCCACTATGGCCTGCTGCTGCTCGCACAGTCTGTCCAGCATGTGCAAGGTGGAGTTCCACCTGGTGGGCACGTCGCATATGAGGCGGTGAGCGGGAAGGCCGAAGTTACGCTGTAGCGCAGACAGGCGAGCAGCGGCAGGATGTGAACGCCGGAAGCGCGAACAGACGGCCCGCACTTTATGCAGCAGCTCTGACATGTCGGGGTAGTTGTGAATGAACTTCTGCACCACCAAATTCAGCACATGCGCCAAGCAAGGGATGTGCGTCAAATTGGCTAGTCCCAGAGCTGCAACGAGATTTCGCCCATTATCACACACCACCAGGCCGGGCTTGAGGCTCACCGGCAGCAACCACTCGTCGGTCTGTTGTTCAATACCCCGCCACAACTCCTGTGCGGTGTGGGGCCTGTCCCCCAAACATATGAGTTTCAGAATGGCCTGCTGACGTTTACCCCGGGCTGTGCTGAAGTTGGTGGTGAAGGTGTGTGGCTGACTGGATGAGCAGGTGGAAGAAGAGGAGGAGGAAGCCGAGAAGGAGGAGGTGGCAACAGGAGGCAAAGAATGTTGCCCTGCGATCCTTGGCGGCGGAAGGACGTGCGCCAAACAGCTCTCCGCCTGGGGCCCAGCTGCCACTACATTTACCCAGTGTGCAGTTAGGGAGATATAGCGTCCCTGGCCGTGCTTACTGGTCCACGTATCTGTGGTTAGGTGGACCTTGCTACAGATGGCGTTGCGCAGTGCACACTTGATTTTATCGGATACTTGGTTGTGCAGGGAAGGCACGGCTCTCTTGGAGAAGTAGTGCCGGCTGGGAACAACATACTGTGGGACAGCAAGCGACATGAGCTGTTTGAAGCTGTCTGTGTCCACCAGCCTAAATGACAGCATTTCATAGGCCAGTAGTTTAGAAATGCTGGCATTCAGGGCCAGGGATCGAGGGTGGCTAGGTGGGAATTTACGCTTTCTATCAAATGTTTGTGAGATGGAGAGCTGAACGCTGGCGTGTGACATGGTTGAGACGCTTGGTGACGGAGGTGGTGGTGGTGGTGTTGGTGGTACATCCCCTGTTTGCTGGGCGGCAGGTGCCAACGTTCCTCCAGAGGCGGAGGAAGAGGCCGAGGCGGCAGCAGCAGAATAGGCCGAGGCGGCAGCAGCAGAAGAGGTAGCAGGGGGAGCCTGAGTGACTTCCTTGGTTTTAAGGTGTTTACTCCACTGCAGTTCATGCTTTGCATGCAGGTGCCTGGTCATGCAGGTTGTGCTCAGGTTCAGAACGTTAATGCCTCGCTTCAGGCTCTGATGGCACAGCGTGCAAACCACTCGGGTCTTGTCGTCAGCACATTGTTTGAAGAAGTGCCATGCCAGGGAACTCCTTGAAGCTGCCTTTGGGGTGCTCGGTCCCAGATGGCGGCGGTCAGTAGCAGGCGGAGTCTCTTGGCGGCGAGTGTTCTGCTTTTGCCCACTGCTCCCTCTTTTGCTACGCTGTTGGCTCGGTCTCACCACTGCCTCTTCCTCCGAACTGTGAAAGTCAGTGGCACGACCTTCATTCCATGTGGGGTCTAGGACCTCATCGTCCCCTGCATCGTCTTCCACCCAGTCTTGATCCCTGACCTCCTGTTCAGTCTGCACACTGCAGAAAGACGCAGCAGTTGGCACCTGTGTTTCGTCATCATCAGAGACATGCTGAGGTGGTATTCCCATGTCCTCATCATCAGGAAACATAAGTGGTTGTGCGTCAGTGCATTCTATGTCTTTCACCGCTGGGGAAGGGCTAGGTGGATGCCCTTGGGAAACCCTGCCAGCGGAGTCTTCAAACAGCATAAGAGACTGCTGCATAACTTGAGGCTGAGACAGTTTCCCTGGTATGCATGGGGGTGATGTGACAGACTGATGGGGTTGGTTTTCAGGCGCCATCTGTGCGCTTTCTGCAGAAGACTGGGTGGGAGATAATGTGAACGTGCTGGATCCACTGTCGGCCACCCAATTGACTAATGCCTGTACCTGCTCAGGCCTTACCATCCTTAGAACGGCATTGGGCCCCACCATATATCGCTGTAAATTCTGGCGGCTACTGGGACCTGAGGTAGTTGGTACACTAGGACGTGTGGATGTGGCAGAACGGCCACGTCCTCTCCCAGCACCAGAGGGTCCACTAACACCACCACGACCATGTCCACGTCCGCGTCCCTTACTAGATGTTTTTCTCATTGTTATGGTTCACCACAACAACAAATATATTATTTGGCCCAATGTATTGTATTCAAATTCAGCGGGATATAAATTTGAGGCCTAGTATTTAGGCGCTGGGTGACCGGTATGGATTTAGTGACAGAATTAGACTTGGAAATGCACAGAAGCGTGTGTGTGAAGTTATTCTGAATGACCCTATGTGCACCTTGAATATTATATACCCTTTTTGGGATAGATTTCAAATAGCTCTGATATAGCAGGAACCACTAAATTATGAAATTGCTAAATTGGGAATTGTATTTCAACCCAGAACAAAAAATGTGCTTTGACGGACACTAAATATCTTGCCCAGCAACAACAGTACAGCGGTAACGAGAGATTTAGCAGGATATAAATTTGAGGCCTAGTATTTAGGCGCTGGGTGACAGGTATGGGTTTAGTGACAGAATTAGACTTGGAAATACACAGTAGCGGGTGTGTGTGAAGTTATTCTGAATGACCCAATGTGCACCTTGAATATTATATACCCTTTTAGGGATAGATTTCAAATAGCTCTGATATAGCAGAAACCACTAAATTATGAAATTGCTAAATTGGGAATTGTATTTCAACCCAGAACAAAAAATGTGCTTTGACGGACACTAAATATCTTGCCCAGCAACAACAGTACAGCGGTAACGAGAGATTTAGCAGGATATAAATTTGAGGCCTAGTATTTAGGCGCTGGGTGACAGGTATGGGTTTAGTGACAGAATTAGACTTGAAAATACACAGTAGCGGGTGTGTGTGAAGTTATTCTGAATGACCCAATGTGCACCTTGAATATTATATACCCTTTTAGGGATAGATTTCAAATAGCTCTGATATAGCAGAAACCACTAAATTATGAAATTGCTAAATTGGGAATTGTACTTCAACCCAGAACAAAAAATGTGCTTTGACGGACACTAAATATCTTTCCAAGCAACAACAGTACAGCGGTAACGAGAGATTTAGCAGGATATAAATTTGAGGCCTAGTATTTAGGCGCTGGGTGACAGGTATGGGTTTAGTGACAGAATTAGACTTGGAAATACACAGTAGCGGGTGTGTGTGAAGTTATTCTGAATGACCCAATGTGCACCTTGAATATTATATACCCTTTTAGGGATAGATTTCAAATAGCTCTGATATAGCAGAAACCACTAAATTATGAAATTGCTAAATTGGGAATTGTACTTCAACCCAGAACAAAAAATGTGCTTTGACGGACACTAAATAACTTTCCCAGCTACAACAGGACAGCGGTAACGAGAGATTTAGCGGGATATAAATTTGAGGCCTAGTATTTAGGCGCTGGGTGACAGGTATGGGTTTAGTGACAGAATTAGACTTGGAAATACACAGTAGCGGGTGTGTGTGAAGTTATTCTGAATGACCCTATGTGCACCTTAAATATGATCTACCCTTTTAGGGATAGATTTCAAATAGCTCTGATATAGCAGAAACCACTAAATTATGAAATTGCTAAATTGGGAATTGTATTTCAACCCAGAAGAAAAAATGTGCTTTGACGGACACTAAATAACTTTCCCAGCTACAACAGGACAGCGGTAACGAGAGATTTAGCAGGATATAAATTTGAGGCCTAGTATTTAGGCGCTGGGTGACAGGTATGGGTTTAGTGACAGAATTAGACTTGAAAATACACAGTAGCGGGTGTGTGTGAAGTTATTCTGAATGACCCAATGTGCACCTTGAATATTATATACCCTTTTAGGGATAGATTTCAAATAGCTCTGATATAGCAGAAACCACTAAATTATGAAATTGCTAAATTGGGAATTGTACTTCAACCCAGAACAAAAAATGTGCTTTGACGGACACTAAATATCTTTCCAAGCAACAACAGTACAGCGGTAACGAGAGATTTAGCAGGATATAAATTTGAGGCCTAGTATTTAGGCGCTGGGTGACAGGTATGGGTTTAGTGACAGAATTAGACTTGGAAATACACAGTAGCGGGTGTGTGTGAAGTTATTCTGAATGACCCAATGTGCACCTTGAATATTATATACCCTTTTAGGGATAGATTTCAAATAGCTCTGATATAGCAGAAACCACTAAATTATGAAATTGCTAAATTGGGAATTGTACTTCAACCCAGAACAAAAAATGTGCTTTGACGGACACTAAATAACTTTCCCAGCTACAACAGGACAGCGGTAACGAGAGATTTAGCGGGATATAAATTTGAGGCCTAGTATTTAGGCGCTGGGTGACAGGTATGGGTTTAGTGACAGAATTAGACTTGGAAATACACAGTAGCGGGTGTGTGTGAAGTTATTCTGAATGACCCTATGTGCACCTTCAATATGATCTACCCTTTTAGGGATAGATTTCAAATAGCTCTGATATAGCAGAAACCACTAAATTATGAAATTGCTAAATTGGGAATTGTATTTCAACCCAGAAGAAAAAATGTGCTTTGACGGACACTAAATAACTTTCCCAGCTACAACAGGACAGCGGTAACGAGAGATTTAGCAGGATATAAATTTGAGGCCTAGTATTTAGGCGCTGGGTGACAGGTATGGGTTTAGTGACAGAATTAGACTTGAAAATACACAGTAGCGGGTGTGTGTGAAGTTATTCTGAATGACCCAATGTGCACCTTGAATATTATATACCCTTTTAGGGATAGATTTCAAATAGCTCTGATATAGCAGAAACCACTAAATTATGAAATTGCTAAATTGGGAATTGTACTTCAACCCAGAACAAAAAATGTGCTTTGACGGACACTAAATATCTTTCCAAGCAACAACAGTACAGCGGTAACGAGAGATTTAGCAGGATATAAATTTGAGGCCTAGTATTTAGGCGCTGGGTGACAGGTATGGGTTTAGTGACAGAATTAGACTTGGAAATACACAGTAGCGGGTGTGTGTGAAGTTATTCTGAATGACCCAATGTGCACCTTGAATATTATATACCCTTTTAGGGATAGATTTCAAATAGCTCTGATATAGCAGAAACCACTAAATTATGAAATTGCTAAATTGGGAATTGTACTTCAACCCAGAACAAAAAATGTGCTTTGACGGACACTAAATAACTTTCCCAGCTACAACAGGACAGCGGTAACGAGAGATTTAGCGGGATATAAATTTGAGGCCTAGTATTTAGGCGCTGGGTGACAGGTATGGGTTTAGTGACAGAATTAGACTTGGAAATACACAGTAGCGGGTGTGTGTGAAGTTATTCTGAATGACCCTATGTGCACCTTCAATATGATCTACCCTTTTAGGGATAGATTTCAAATAGCTCTGATATAGCAGAAACCACTAAATTATGAAATTGCTAAATTGGGAATTGTATTTCAACCCAGAACAAAAAATGTGCTTTGACGGACACTAAATAACTTTCCCAGCTACAACAGGACAGCGGTAACGAGAGATTTAGCAGGATATAAATTTGAGGCCTAGTATTTAGGCGCTGGGTGACAGGTATGGGTTTAGTGACAGAATTAGACTTGAAAATACACAGTAGCGGGTGTGTGTGAAGTTATTCTGAATGACCCAATGTGCACCTTGAATATTATATACCCTTTTAGGGATAGATTTCAAATAGCTCTGATATAGCAGAAACCACTAAATTATGAAATTGCTAAATTGGGAATTGTACTTCAACCCAGAACAAAAAATGTGCTTTGACGGACACTAAATAACTTTCCCAGCTACAACAGGACAGCGGTAACGAGAGATTTAGCAGGATATAAATTTGAGGCCTAGTATTTAGGCGCTGGGTGACAGGTATGGGTTTAGTGACAGAATTAGACTTGAAAATACACAGTAGCGGGTGTGTGTGAAGTTATTCTGAATGACCCAATGTGCACCTTGAATATTATATACCCTTTTAGGGATAGATTTCAAATAGCTCTGATATAGCAGAAACCACTAAATTATGAAATTGCTAAATTGGGAATTGTACTTCAACCCAGAACAAAAAATGTGCTTTGACGGACACTAAATAACTTTCCCAGCTACAACAGGACAGCGGTAACGAGAGATTTAGCGGGATATAAATTTGAGGCCTAGTATTTAGGCGCTGGGTGACCGGTATGGATTTAGTGACAGAATTAGACTGGGATATGGCCAAAAAATAACCACACTATTGCTGGTTAAATGCACTTGGTGACGGGCGCAGCTTGCCCCTGATGTAGTATATGGCCAAAAAATGAACAGACTATTGCTGGTTAAATGCACTTGGTGTCACAGCTTGACCAACCACACTACTGAGGGTTAAATGCACTTGGTGACGGGCGCAGCTTGCCCCTGATGTAGTATATGGCCAAAAAATAAACAGACTATTGCTGGTTAAATGCACTTGGTGTGACAGCTTCACCCTGATGTAGGCTTTAGCCAGAAAACAACCACACCATTGAGGGTTAAATGCACTTGGTGACAGGCGCAGCTTGCCCCTGATTTTGTATATGGCCAAAAAATGAACAGACTATTGCTGGTTAAATGCACTTGGTGTGACAGCTTCACCCTGATGTAGGCTTTAGCCAAAAAACAACCACACCATTGAGGGTTAAATGCACTTGGTGACAGGCGCAGCTTGCCCCTGATTTTGTATATGGCCAAAAAATGAACAGACTATTGCTGGTTAAATGCACTTGGTGTGACAGCTTCACCCTGATGTAGGCTTTAGCCAAAAAACAACCACACCATTGAGGGTTAAATGCACTTGGTGACAGGCGCAGCTTGCCCCTGATTTTGTATATGGCCAAAAAATGAACAGACTATTGCTGGTTAAATGCACTTGGTGTGACAGCTTCACCCTGATGTAGGCTTTAGCCAAAAAACAACCACACCATTGAGGGTTAAATGCACTTGGTGACAGGCGCAGCTTGCCCCTGATTTTGTATATGGCCAAAAAATGAACAGACTATTGCTGGTTAAATGCACTTGGTGTGACAGCTTCACCCTGATGTAGGCTTTAGCCAAAAAACAACCACACCATTGAGGGTTAAATGCACTTGGTCGCAGCTTGTGCTGGCGCACCACAAGACACAAAATGGCCGCCGATCACCCCAGAAAAATGTGACTGACAAACGGTCTGGGCAGCCTAAAAACAGTGAGCAATTGAGGATCAGCAGCTCAATGATCCACAGCTGCAGATCGATCAGTTAATCAAGTCCTTTGGAGGAGTTAATCTGCCTAATCTCGCCCTACTGTCGCAGCCGCAACCTCTCCCTACGCTAATCAGAGCAGAGTGACGGGCGGCGCTATGTGACTCCAGCTTAAATAGAGGCTGGGTCACATGGTGCTCTGGCCAATCACAGCCATGCCAATAGTAGGCATGGCTGTGATGGCCTCTTGGGGCAAGTAGTATGACGCTTGTTGATTGGCTGCTTTGCAGCCTTTCAAAAAGCGCCAAGAAAGCGTCACAAAAGCGCCAAGAAAGCGACAAACACCGAACCCGAACCCGGACTTTTACGAAAATGTCCGGGTTCGGGTCCGTGTCACGGACACCCCAAAATTCGGTACGAACCCGAACTATACAGTTCGAGTTCGCTCATCCCTAACTTTGACTTATCCAGGCCATTCTGAGATCGTTTTTTCGTCACATATTGTACTTCATGACACTGGTAAAATGGAGTAAGAAAAATCATTTTTATTTATAAAAAAAAATCCAAATTTGCCAGAAATTTTAAAATTTCCAAGTTTCAATTTTGCTACTTCTATAATACATAGTAATACCTACAAAAATAGTTATTACTTTGCATTCCCCATATGTCTACTTCATGTTAGGATCTTTTTGGGAATGACATTTTATTTTTGGGGGAACGTTACAAGGCTTAGAAGTTTAGAAGTAAATCTTAAAATTTCTCAGAAATTTTCAAAATCCAACTTTTTAAGGACCAGTTCAGGTCTGAAGTCACTTTGTGAGACTTACATAATAGAAACCACCCAAAAATGACCCCATTCTAGAAACTACACCCCTCAAGGTATTCAAAACTGATTTTACAAACGTTGTTAACCCTTTAGGTGTTCCACAAGGATTAAGGGAAAATAGAGATACAATTTCAAAATTTCACTTTTTTGGCAGATTTTCAATTTTAATTTTTTTTTCCAGTTACAAAGCAAGGGTTAACAGCCAAACAAAACTCAATATTTATTGCCCTGATTCTGTAGTTTACAGAAACACCCCATATGTGGTCGTAAACTGCTGTATGGGCACACGGCAGGGCGCAGAAGGAAAGGAATGCCATATGGTTTTTGGAAGGCAGATTTTGCTAGACAGTTATTTTTTTTACACCATGTCCCATTTGATGCCCCCCTGATGCACCCCTAGAGTAGAAACTCCAAAAAGTGACCCCATCTAAGAAACTACACCACTCAAGGTATTCAAAACTGATTTTACAAACGTCGTTAACCATTTAGGTGTTCCACAAGAATTTACGGAAAATAGAGATACAATTTCAAAATTTCACTTTTTTGGCAAATTTTTCATTTTAATATTTTTTTTTCCAGTTACAAAGCAAGGGTTAACAGCCAAGCAAAACTCAATATTTATGGCCCTGATTCTGTAGTTTACAGAAACACCCCATATGTGGCCGTAATCCGCTGTACGGGCACACGGCAGGGTGCAGAAGGGAGGGAATGCCATACGGTTTTTGGAAGGCAGATTTTGCTGGACTGGTTTTTTGACACATGTTCCATTTGAAGCCCCCCTGATGCACCTCTAGAGTAGAAACTCCATAAAAGTGACCCCATCTAAGAAACTACACCCCTCAAGGTATTCAAAACTGATTTTACAAATGTCGTTAACCCTTTAGGTGTTCCACAAGAATTAATGGAAAATAGAGATACAATTTCAAAATGTAGCTTTTTTGGCAGATTTTTCATTTTAATATTTTTTTTTCCAGTTACAAAGCAAGGGTTAACAACCAAAAAAACCTCAATATTTATTGCCCTGATTCTGTAGTTTACAGAAACACCCCATATGTTGTCGTAAACCACTGTACGGGCACACGGCAGGGAGCAGAAGGAAAGGAATGCCATACGTTTTTTGGAAGGAAGATTTTGCTGGACTGGTTTTTTGACACATGTCCCATTTGAAGCCCCCCTGATGCACCTCTAGAGTAGAAACTCCAAAAAAGTTACCCCATTTTAGAAACTGCAAGATAGGGTGGAAGTTTTGTTGGTACTAGTTTAGGGTACATATGATTTTTGGGTGCTCTATATTACACTTTTTGTGAGGCAAGATAACAAGAAATAGCTGTTTTGGCACCCTTTTTTTTTTGTTATTTACCACATTCATCTGACAGATTAGATCATGTGGTATTTTTATAGGGCAGGTTGTCACGGACGCGGCGATACCTAATATGTATACTATTATTTTATTTATGTAAGTTTTACACAATGATTTTATTTTTGAAACAAATCAGCATATCATCCTTCTAGCTCTAATGCAATACCTCCTGGCCTGCTGTCCCTCTGATTGGCTGATCCCGGCTGTCAGCCTCTGCGCCAACCAGGACAAGCCGCCCACTTCCTCACAGTGTCATGTGACCATCCTTCTTTTTCCTTCCTTGCGGTTTTCCAACATGGACAGTAAAATGGCTCTGTGCACCTTTTTACGCGATTTGTTCAAAACTAATGAAAAAATTTCAGATACATTTTTTTGGACAAATTTTTGTGAGCTTCATAATGAATCCAATTCATTTAGATTTGTTCATCCTTAGCTCATAACATAACACTTGTACATAATAAAGTTGAGCAACAATTAGTGTACTTGTAATTAAATTTTGAATTCTTAATATATATGGTTGGTTATTAACTAGGGTTGAGCAAACCCGAACTGTAAAGTTCGGGTTCGTACCAAACTTTATGATTTTTGGTCCCCGGACCCGAACCCGAACTTTTCAGTGTGAGATACACCCTGTACATACTGTCGTTCTATTCTACTATTAAACACCCATTTAGGGCAAGATCCTAAATTCGAGAAATATGAGGAGAGCATCAAATAAGGGACGTGGCCCAGGTTATGGTGCTGCTGGTGGAGCTCCTGTTGCAGGGAGAGGACGTGGTCGATCTGTGCCAGCTACTTGCACAAGTGAAACCCCTTCCTCAGGTGCGAGTAGGCGACAGAACCTGCAGCGGTATTTGGTCTGGCCTAATGCGGCTCTATGAATGGTGAGGCCTGAACAGGCGATAGTAGATTGGGTTGCTGACAGTGGATCCAGTTCCTTCACATTGTCTCCTACCCAGTCTCCTGCTGAAAGATTAGAGTTGGCACCTGTGCAACACGCCAGACCTGCAGGGTATGACGAAGTGAGGTCACGGTTATGGGCAATCGAGGGTACTCACTATATTTGAAGAACCCTGGGCAGGCGCGTGGCAGTGAAGGAGAGGTAGACACGGTTCCTCTGGGGCACGCTCTGTAGATAGGGACCAGGCCTGATGGTGGATGAGGTGCCCTGGATGTTACAGGTATTTTGTGTGCCTGGGGCAAGGTCCCTGTGGTATTCGTGACGCCAGTGCCTTTGGACGGTGGCACGCCGGTTGTTGGTTGGAATGATGAAGGTACACAAGTATACAGTGAACCAAACGTAAACTTTACTGGACAATCCAACTTTGTACAGCAGGTGGTAGTACAGTCTTTGTATCACAGTTCCACAAGTAGGCTTATTCACAATATGGCAGGCAATAGTCATGCAAGATACGCAGAGGGTAACTTCACAAGCACTCAGCAGCAGGTTGTACCTTTCCTCAGAATCAATGTACACTGTCCTTTCTAGAACTCCTGCTCTGGCTTTATCTCCCAAGGCCCGGATGCCTAAAAGGGTGGCTTAAATCCTTGGTTACTTTCTTCCTCAGGTATTAGATTCTTGCTGCACTGTCTGAGGTCCTCTGCCCATCAGGGTCACTTAGCTTACCCTGGGTCGCCTTCTCCTATAAGGTGGATAACTGTAGGTTTCTCCCAGGAGGTTGGATCCTGCAACTGGGGTATCTTCAGAGCTAACTTAGGCTCTCTTGTTCTCAGGCAGGCTGGAGCTTCTCAACAGCCTCCTGGACATCACTAGCAGCCAGGGCTATCCAGCTGCATGTCAGGAGCAGGCTTTTTAACCTCTGTCTTCTCAGACTCCTGACTCTGCACTCACTCTCCCTGTCTGGGCCTGGACATTTATACTAGGGGCTCCCTATCTCCCTCTAGTGTCTGGGATGTCTAACTACACCCAACTAGGCCTGCTGTTGCATCATACAGGGGTACATTGCATGTAAAAATACATTAGAACATACATTAAATGCAGAATTAAATATGACATTTCTGTTCCTTGTGAGTAGGAGTAACACGCACACCAATTGACCCTTGTGTAGTGCCCACCCCTACCTAGTGGGACACTACATACCCCCACGCTATAACGTTGCCCGTCCTCAGCGCAACATGGAGGGTCCCTGCACAGCTGGATACTGCACCTGTAATAGGGAAAATAAAGCAAAGCAGGAAAACACATCTACATTTGCAAGAATACATTATATGTATGCATCAGGCAGTTCCACTGGATTAGGAGCAAGTAATGGTGAAAAGGGGCGTCGTTCTCTTCTCTCAGGATAACACAATGGGAACAGGGGCGCTGACCTGGCACAGCGTAACAATAAATACCAGGATAGTCCATAATAGTACTTTTAAGTGCAAATTGTCCATGATAGAACAGTTGTAGTCCATGGAAAATGTAAAAACAATTAAATAACAACTCTTGGAGGCTCAAAGCATTTAAAATGAGTCCGTACCCAGGTTCTTTTCTTTTTGTTTAACCCACAGCCACGTAAAGATATCGCAGATTACACCAGAAAGGCAGCTAGAATCACAGAGGCTCGCACAAGGTGGAGTCCATCTCTGGGCACAATACTTTAAAATAGTAGCAAAATCTCAGAGGCTCATGTGCATTTGAGTCTATCCCTGGGCCCAATTCTTGAAATTTAAGTTGCATAATAAAATAGCAGCACATAAAATAGTCCACATTATTTAAATGGCATATATAAAACAAGTGCTGTAATACCCGTAATCAACCTGAAAAGGGGGTTAAAGGGTTAAGGTGCAACTTATGAAAACAGGCACAACTGGGTTTTCACTCTGAGAAAGCAGGCAGGAGGTCCTGTAAACAAGATGGCCTTGCTGCATGTGGTATTTCAGTGGCTTGCCGCCTCCACTGAGCCGTGGGTAACTGGCAGCAGCAACAGAGGGCCAAAACAACGAAGGACTCCTGTCCTGGAAGGGTTAAGTCTTCTTTAGGATCCCCTGGTAAAATAAATCAACCATCAAGGGCCTAGCAGGCCAATTCACAGGGGCAAGTCATATCCACTTTGCATTTCAGTGGTGCTCCCTGGCTCCATTTGTATATTGGGCCTGTATTGAGATTCAACAGATGGATGTGCCCACAACACAGTATTGGGGGGCAACTGTGGCATAAACGGACCCCTAATAGGTATAGGCCCCATAGGCCTAGGGGTAATCAAAGTCGCTGACCTCACCGGAGCAGGCATAACAATCGTAGACTGCTGCACTGGCCTGGGTACCGCTGCTGCAAGCGGTCCGGTGGGTTCTGGAACAACTGGCTCTGTGCGCCGGTGCACAGCGTATGAGGATCCCACCGCAGGTGCCGGTACTAAGGAGGGACGACTGGCAGGGACAGGTACTCTCACCTTAGACCCGGAGACGTCCGAGTCCTTACGTCCTCTTTCTTGTAGGTCAGGTGGAGTCCGGATCCTGGCGGAGGCAATCTGGCGTAGCTCCCGTAGCTTTAACTCCAGCCGCACAATCTGGTCGTCCAGGCTTTCGGAGTCGGGATCGCTGGTCTCCGCTGTCGCCGTCGGCACTTGGAAGGTGGGTGGTTCGTCCTGCGCAGCCGCTGCAGGCTCAGGTGAGGCGTCCGCTTTCCTCCCTCTGCGGATATTTTCCAGGGTAGCTCGGAATCTCTCGGCATCCTGAAGCTCACGGACAGTTTTCTCCCTGCGAGGCAACTCAGGTGAAGGCCATGGGCTAACCCTCTTCTCCACCACTGTCGGCTGCCAAAATACATTCGGGCCAATGAAGGAGCCCCTTTCTTGAAAAGCATGATGGGCCGGTTCTGGAGAGCACACAGGTTCTTGCTCGCAGCCAGAGTAGTCCTCATCAAGGTCCCAGTCCTCCGATTTCTTTTTCGGACGGGACACGGCAGTGGCGTAGGGGCCTCGCAGGCCCTCAGCAGGGGTGAATTCAACCTCCTCTCCCTCGCAGAGGTTATGTAAATGTTCTGGGAGGTAGCTCCGCTTGACGGACCTCCGATTGACATACAAGTCTCTTCCAGTCAGGTAGTCTTTTATGAAACCGAAGCCTCGGTCCTTGTCGAAGGCCACCACCAACCCCATTCTCCTTTCCAGGCGGGGTTGTGTGTCAGTGTGCCACTCGTGAACGGTCTTTGCCAGTTCTTCATAGTATATTTTGGTTTTAGTAGTCTTCTTTATTGCGGCCTCCCGGATCTCTGCCATTAGAGCTGACCACTTGAACGAGGGCTGGAAGAAGTCTCTCCAGGAGCCATAGTAGGTCTCCGGTTGCGTCCTCGGTGGCGGGCAGGCGGGTCTCTCCGGTCCCGGAGAGTAGGCCGGTGGAGCGTCCTCTTGCTCAACACCAGTCACATTCATGGTTAATAAATCAGGCGCGGACATATCAGCAGGAAAGTCCTCACTCCTCAACATGCTCGATGGAGAGCGACAGGGTGGCGCCAACAAGTTCAGACAGATCCTCCCATTGCACTGGGAGGCCGCCCCCCAGGTACTCCAGTATGGGGGAGGCGGAGTCCATCAAAGCAGACATGCAAATGTCCAGACAGGGCGGTGGCGCCAGCATACAGCCTTCCCGCACTTTTAGCAGAAGGCGCCAATTTTTACCGCCAATTTAGGATGAAGATGACGCAGCAAACAATTTCAATCAAGCTAAGCGGCCATCTTTGAGCAAAATAGCTGTCTATTCACTGACAGCAAGCGGTGGCTTAAATAAGTAGAAAACAGTCCACACAATGCTATTTTCACACCGCAATTATTTACAGTTCACTTTAGCCCAGCAATTTTCAATAAAACAATTGGGGCATGTCACTTTAAGACAATTTTCAGTACACAGTTTTTAAATCCGCTATGGCGCAGGAATATTCGGATCCTGTTCGTGACGCCAATTTATGCAACACGCCAGACCTGCAGGGTATGACGAAGTGAGGTCACGGTTATGGGCAATCGAGGGTACTCACTATATTTGAAGAACCCTGGGCAGGCGCGTGGAAGTGAAGGAGAGGTAGACACGGTTCCTCTGGGGCACGCTCTGTAGATAGGGACCAGGCCTGATGGTGGATGAGGTGCCCTGGATGTTACAGGTATTTTGTGTGCCTGGGGCAAGGTCCCTGTGGTATTCGTGACGCCAGTGCCTTTGGACGGTGGCACGCCGGTTGTTGGTTGGAATGATGAAGGTACACAAGTATACAGTGAACCAAATGTCAACTTTACTGGACAATCCAACTTTGTACAGCAGGTGGTAGTACAGTCTTTGTATCACAGTTCCACAAGTAGGCTTATTCACAATATGGCAGGCAATAGTCATGCAAGATACGCAGAGGGTAACTTCACAAGCACTCAGCAGCAGGTTGTACCTTTCCTCAGAATCAATGTACACTGTCCTTTCTAGAACTCCTGCTCTGGCTTTATCTCCCAAGGCCCGGGTGCCTAAAAGGGTGGCTTAAATCCTTGGTTACTTTCTTCCTCAGGTATTAGATTCTTGCTGCACTGTCTAAGGTCCTCTGCCCATCGGGGTCACTTAGCTTACCCTGGGTCGCCTTCTCCTATAAGGTGGATAACTGTAGGTTTCTCCCAGGAGGTTGGATCCTGCAACTGGGGTATCTTCAGAGCTAACTTAGGCTCTCTTGTTCTCAGGCAGGCTGGAGCTTCTCAACAGCCTCCTGGACATCACTAGCAGCCAGGGCTATCCAGCTGCATGTCAGGAGCAGGCTTTTTAACCTCTGTCTTCTCAGACTCCTGACTCTGCACTCACTCTCCCTGTCTGGGCCTGGACATTTATACTAGGGGCTCCCTATCTCCCTCTAGTGTCTGGGATGTCTAACTACACCCAACTAGGCCTGCTGTTGCATCATACAGGGGTACATTGCATGTAAAAATACATTAGAACATACATTAAATGCAGAATTAAATATGACATTTCTGTTCCTTGTGAGTAGGAGTAACACGCACACCAATTGACCCTTGTGTAGTGCCCACCCCTACCTAGTGGGACACTACACCTGCAGCCCATGTCCATCAGTCTTTCACCTCACCCCCTTGCAAATCAGCCAAGCAGTCTGAGCCCCAAGTCATGCAGCAGTCTCTTCTGCTTTTTTGATGACTCTGTTAGTAGGGTTTCCCAGGCCATCCACATAGCCCTGCCCCATAAGTGGAAGAGATTGAGTGCACCGATGCCCAAGCACTTATCTTTCAAGATGAGTACATGGGAGGCCCATCGCAGCAAGTCTCGGATGATGACGAAACACAGGTGCCAACTGCTAGGGCTTTCAAAAGTGTGCAGACCGACAAGGAGGGCAGGGGAGAAGACTGGGTGGAAGATGATGTGGAGGACAATGAGGTCCTCGACCCCACATGGAATCAAGGTCATGTGAGTGACCTATGTAGTTTGGAGGAAGAGGCGGTGGTCGCACAGAGCCACCAGCACAGCAGAAGAGGGAGCAGGGTGCAAAAGCGGAGCGGCCGTCCTCTAGACAGTACGCCTGCTATTGCCCACAGCAGCAAAGGACCGAGCACACCAAAGCCAGCTCCAAGGAGTTCCCTGGTGTGGCAGTTCTTCAGACGTGTCTTGTCGTTCTGCTGACGACAAGACACGAGTGGTTTGCACGCTGTGCAATCAGAGCCTGAAGCGATGCATAAACGCTCTCAACCTGAGCACAACCTGCATGACTAGGCATTTAAGTTTAAAGCAGGAGCTGCAGTCGCGTAGACACCTCAAAAACCAAGAAAGGTCTCTGGCTTCCCCTGCTTCCTCTTCTGCTGCAGTCTTGGCCTCTTCATCCACCTCTGGAGTCACAGTGCCACCTGCCACCCCGCAAACAGAGGATCTTCCAGCAACACCACCCCCATGGTCACCAAGCATCTCCACAATGTCCCATGGAAGCATTCAGCTCTCCATCTCCCAAGCTCTGGAGAGGATGAGGAAAGTACCCCTCTACCCACCCGCGATCCCTAGCCCTGAATACCAGCAATTCTAAATTACTGGCCTTTGAAATGCTGTCATTCCGTCTGGTGTAGACGGAGAGTTTGAAAAGCCTTATGGCGGTGGCTGTCCCACAGTACATCGTGCCCAGCCACCACTACTTATCCAGGCGAGCCATCCCTTCCCTGTACAACCAAGTAGGGGACAAAATCAGGTGTGCACTGCGCAACACCATCTGTGGCAAGGTGCACCTCACTACGGATACGTGGACCAGTAAGCACGGTCAGGGATGTTATATTTCCATAACAGCACACTGGGTAAATGCAGTGGTGGCTAGGCCTGAGGCGGATAGCAGTTTGGCGCATGTCCTTCCACCACCAAGGATTGCAGGGCACTTCAGTTTGCCTCCTGTTGCTTCCTCCTCCTACTCCGCTTACTCATCCTCTACTCATCCGGTCAGCGTAACACCTTCACCACCAACTTCAGCACAGCCAGAGGTAAACGACAGCAGGCAGTTTTAAAACTTATCTGTTTGGGGGACAAACCTCACACTGCACAGGAGCTGTGGACGGGCCTTGAACAACAGACCGATGAGTGGTTGGTGCCAATGAGCCTCAAGCCCAGCCTGGTGGTCTGAGATAATGGGCGAAATCTCATAGCAGCTCTGGGACTAGCCGGTTTGACGCACATCCCTTGCCTGGCACATATGCTGAATTTACCCCGATATTTCAGAGCTGCTGCATAAAGTGCAGGCCGTCTGTGCGCGCTTTCGGTGTTCTCACCCTGTTGCTGCTCGCCTGTCAGCGCTGCAGCGTAACTTCAGCCTTTCCGCTCACCGCCTCATATGCGACGTGCCCACAAGGTGGAACTCCACCTTGCACATGCTGGCCAGACTGTGTGAGCAGCAGCAGGCAATAGTGGAGTTTCAGCTGCAGCACGCACGGGTGAGTTGCTCTGCGGAACAGCACTACTTCACCACCAATGACTGGGCCTCCATGCGAGACCTGTGTTGCTTGTTGTGCTATTTCAAGTACTCCACCAACATGGCCAGTGCTGATAACGCCATTCTCAGCGTAACTATCCCACTTCTATGCCTCCATGAAAAAACGCTGCTGGCGATGATGGAAGAGGATCTGGCACAGGAGGAGAAGGAGGAATAGGGATCATTTCATAGGGTTTCCAGCCAGTCATTCACAAGTGGCTCCACTGTGGGTTCCTGCACCCACAAACCCAAGGTACACAATTGTCCAGCGAGGGCACAGTTCTGGAGGATGACGAGGTGGAGGATGAGGAGATGGAGGAGGAGGAACCATGTTTACAGCAGGGTGGCACCCAGGCCAGCTCATGGCCATCACCGATGCGTGGCTGGGGGGATACAGAGGACACAGACGATACACATCCCACAGAGGACAGCTTTTCATTGCCTCTTGGCAGCCTGGCACACATGAGTGATTACATGCTGCAGTTGCCCACATTCTAACTTGTGCTGATTACTGGGTGGTCACACAGCTGGATCCCCGTTACAAGGACAACATACCTTCCTTAATTCCCTCACTGGAGCGTGATCGTAAGATGCACGAGTACAAGCGCACTCTGGTAGACGCGCTGCTGGTGGCATTCTCACCTGACAGCGGGGGCACAGTGGAAGCACAAGGCGAAGGAAAAGGAAGAGGTCGCCAATGCAGCTGGGGCACCGCCAGCACCTCAGAAGGCAGGGTTAGCATGGCCGAAATGTGGAAGAGCTTTGTCAGCACGCCACAACAACCAGCGCCTCCAGCTGATATGGAACGTCTTAGCAGGAGGCAGCATTTCACCAACATGGTGGAGCAGTATGTGTGCACACGCTACACGTACTGAATGACGGGTCTGCCCCCTTCAACTTCTGGGTCTCCAAATTGGGCACATGGCCTGAGCTTGCCCTTTACGCCTTGGAGGTGCTGGCCTGCCCTGCAGCCAGTGTATTATCTGAACGTGTGTTTAGCACGGCAGGGGGCATCATCACAGACAAGCGCAGCCGCCTGTCCACAGCCAATGTGGACAAGCTCACGTTCATTAAAAAAATGAACCAGGCATGAATCCCACAGGACTTGTCCGTACCTTGTGCAGAATAGACATGTATACCTGCCTTAACCAGCCATTGTTATACTGCAGCGCAATTGCTCATTCTTGTATTTTGGATATTTCACACTCTTTTGGAGTTGGCTACCTCGTCCTCCTCCACTGCCGCTTCCACCTACACCGCCACGTCCACCTCCTCCTCAAACTCCTACTCCATATGGAACTCCACCTCATAAATCAATTTTTATTTTTATTTTTTTTTGTACGTCATTTCACTACTTTGCCAGTTACGTTTTCGGGTGAAATTCACTGATTTTTGGGTGTGATGTACCACTGCTATACCGAGTAGACAGGTAAAAAAAATATATTGTCTGTTACATTTTCAGGTGAAATTCACAAATGTTTGGGTGTAATATACCTCTCCTCTACCTAGTTGACAGCTTAAAAAAATTCTAAACATTTTCTTTTACATTTTTGGGTGACAATAAACAATTTTTTTCTGTCATAGACCCCTGCTCTACCAAGTAGACAGGTTAATAAATTTATGTAATTTTTCTGTTACATTCTTGGGTTGACATTTTACAATTTTGGACGTGAATAAACCCCTGCGCTGCATAGGTGACAGGGAATTAAATTTCTGAATTTCTTCTTTAATTGATGAGAGCCATCCCCTTTCATTTAATGCTTAAACTTTTACAAGTTGTACCACATTTGTGCTTCAATAACTTTTCCCACATTTGCGCTTCAGTAATTTGTCCCACATTTGCGCTTCAGTAATTTGTCCCACATTTGCGCCTTAATAACTTTCCCCCACATTTGCGCTTCAGTAATTTGTTCCACATTTGCGCCTTAATAACTTTTCCCACATTTGCGCTTCAGTAATTTGTCCCACATTTGCGTCTTAATAACTTTTCCCCACATTTGCGCTTCAGTAATTTGACCCACATTTGCGCCTCAATAACTTTTCCCACATTTGCACTTCAGTAATTTGTCCCACATTTGCGCCTCAATAGCTTCTCCCACATTTGCGCTTCATCCCATTGCAGCCATTGACCTCCCTTGGATGAGGTCTCCCTTTCTCATGCTCCCTCTCCAGCGTGGAACCCTGGTAGGCTCATAAAAAGAACATCGAAAGTTGATAGATAAGATACCGAAATGGATGGTGGATGTCACTGGGGCACCTCTACATAGGTGACAGGAACATAAATTTAAAAAAATTGTCTGTTACATTGTCAGGTGACATTTTTCTAATTTTGCCGGATAGAAACCCCTGCTCTGCATAGTTGACAGGGAATAAAATTTAGGAAATTCTTCATTAATTGATGCGCACCACATCCTTTCATTCAATGCTTAAACTTTAAAAGTTGTCCCACTTTTACGCTTTAATACTTTGTCCTATATTTCCGCTGTGTGATCAGGCAGAAGTTAGCTAGAGTCAACAAAGCGGCAGCAGGGCCTCTCCTGGCTAACGTTTAAAAATAAAAAATACCATATTTCTAGATCATGGTTCTGCTCTTCTCCTCCAGACTGTAACAATTGGTTGGGTCTGGTTGAGAAAGTGAAGAGCTACGAGAGGATAATGTACAACCAAAGAGGATCCTATTTAAAATGGGCTGCAGTTTGGAAAGATTGGGATAAGAACAACTAATTTAATTAATTAATTTATTGATTTATTTATAAATTTTACGTACAAAAACTCTTTTTTTTTTCTCCTTTTTTCTTTTTTCCTGCAGGGTGGGGGGGGGGGGGGCGGGGGGGGGAAGGATGGGGAATGATCTATTTGTTATGTATTATGTAAACGAATCTTTTGTATATCAATAAAAATTTATTAAATTAAAAAAAAAAAAAAAAAGAAAAATACCACAGTGACATTCCCTATAATTTTGTATTAATCATTCCAATAACAGGGCATCTTAAGAGTCCTGTATTGTTATTTATCGTCTCTACCTCCTCCACTTCCACCTACACCGCCACATCCACCGCCTCCTCAACCTCCTACTCCATATGGACCTCGTCCTCCTAGATCAAGATTATTATTTTTTATTTTTACATATTTTATGTTATTTAAAATCATTTCCCTATCCACATTTGCTTGCAGAGCACTTGCCATGCTCTTAACCACATTTTGATGCCATTTGCAGCCCTCTAGCCCTTTCCATGAAATTTTTCAGCCATTTTAGTGCTCAAAAGTTCGGGTCCCCATTGACTTCAATGGGGTTCGGGTTCGGGCTCAAGTTCGGGTCCCGAACTCGAACTTTTTTGTGAAGTTCGGCCGAACCCGTCGAACCCGAACATCCAGGTGTCCGCTCAACTATATTATTAACATCTTCCCTTGGAAGAAGAGTGGCAATTATAGATATCCCTCTCCCAAATCAATTAAAATCTATGGGACCTTTTCTTCGTGCTTTATACATAATACATGATGGACCGCTAGACTTTGTGACTGCAATAGCTGTGCAGGTAGCTGACATTTTGCTGGAGTCTGCTCTCTGAATTTGATCAACTGCGCACACAGAAAAATAGAAGTTCAGAAGGAAGAGAGTGATTATTGCCTAGGGCAACATTTGTTGACACTTCCATTCAATTAAAGTTAGCTATGCGGCTCCTTCTCTCTCTACTGATCCACATGTCATCCCAAAATCTACACAGAATAGTGATATTAGAAGTTTTCATGTTCCAATAGGTAGTCATAGAATGATATTTACACCAGTTCCATCACAATTTTATGAGTAAATCATATGTGGCATTAAAATGCAGGTGCAGTTTCCAAGTGGAGGCAAATTACTTTGCAGTTGAATTACCTGACTCTCTGCCCACAGTTGTGTAGGTGAATATTTGAAGATACAAACCCAGAAGAGACACAAAATTTGCACAATGTTAGCACCAATTTCATCCTGCATTGAAACCCAATCTGCTTTGCATGCAGATTGATTTAAGCCAAGTCATGTAGACACAATGTAATCATCATTCAGCATTAAAAATGTGTGGTAAGGGGATTGACCTCAATTTCTTCTGTTTCAGCAAAATTCTCAAGGAGAGGCTCATTTTTGCATTTTATGCTGATATCTTTAGTAATTATCTAATTACTGTGTGTAGAAGATAAATAAATGGTGGTGTAATTATACTATAATTTGCAATATCAAGAGTACGGCTGTAATTCCTCAACTGTGCTGATAAGGATTATCTGTTACACTTAACTACAGACATTTAAAATTGACTTAACTTCGTGAAACTAAAGTCGATGATAAAAGTGTGGCTGATATATAGTTTGTATTGTCTGACTATAGACCGGGAAAATAAGTTAGGATAATAAATGTATAGTAATAATATCCTTCATGTGGTATTGAATCTTTGCTTTTGCATAAGATACTGGTTATTTAATAGTTTTATTTAACTCATTATTATGATCTTACCAATTAAAAGAGGAGCTTGTCTAAAACCTTTGGAAAGGGCCAGGCATGGCTATAGATAGCTATAATTATAAAGGATGATATGCTCCTGATTACTAATAGTTTTCTAAGCCAGTCAAGACAATTAATGTGATAATGCAGGTCATGGTCATTACTGGGCATTGTAAGACACATTTCAGTACTGTTCCGATTATGCCTTGTTTCTTGTAATAATGAAGCATGAAATGTCAGCATTTTAATATCTTCTAAGTAGTGGCATAAAATATGTATTACTAATCAACTACTTTACCCCTTAAAGAATGAGTACATTTTAAAGCAACACTAAACCTAGAACTGAATGATAACTGTAAACAGGGGCAGATTGGCCATAGACCCTACAGAAAAATTTTCCTGGTGGGGCGATGCCCAGGGGGCCAATAAAGTCTTCCTCTCTGCCGCTGACCGGATACATAATAAACTCTAAACGCTGTAAGAATAAGGTACTTATGTACCTAGCCAGGGACCGCACATGCCCTCACGAATTCAACTGCTGTGGCTCGCAGCTCACCTTCTAAGCCCCCTGATACATAAACAACTGGAGGGGGAGGACAGAAGATGGTAGCTATTGATGGCCCAAGGGCTACATTGTCATATTAAACCCCTCCCATGGGCCTCAATAATACTTAAAGTGCTCGGGTGCTCGGGCCGGATACCCCGGGATGCTCATTGGATGTCAATTGGAGAACCCGAGCATTAAACCAGGCACCCCCTGCTCTGGGGAAGGTGTCTGGTTCACACGAAAAGGTCAAAAATTTATAGAACCACCACTGAAATGGTTCGGGAACAGCATAGGGAGGATATCTGGATGCATCTCGAACTCCCAAGTCGCTGCTGAGAACGATGTTGTCCGAGTAGTACGCCACGTTTACAGACTGACAATAATACACACAAAACAGTGCAACTGCTAAAGTGCAACTGCTTCCAAAAATTACAATAAATAGTGTAGGAGAGTCCCCGGAATAATAATGGACGGACGATACGTGCCACCAGAGGTCCTGGCCTCGGTGGAGTAAGAACCGGATCATTGCGGTTACAGCGGCGAATGCTGCTGGCGCAGCGTGTCCGGGCCGGTTCTTACTGTTCCCCACGGCCAGCCCAGGTTTTTGGTGGAGCTGGGCCTTTAAGAACCCAGCCTGCTGATGATGGGGGTGGGGTGTGTCTTGCTGGGCTGGAGATTTCCACAGACAGAGTGAGTGCTGGTGAAGGAGAGTCTGGGCGCAGCACACATTGAAGGATAGCCCTGGGACCTGTGGTGCTACGAGCCGAAGGGGCTCTGGCCTGAGGGAGACAAAGGCAGATAGCCTAGAAGCCTGCAGAACTGCTGTGGTCTGTCCAAAACAAGGTGACTCAAACCTGCTGTTTATTTTCTATGGAAGGACTTTTGTTTTATGCACTATGTGGATATGCACCTGTGTGGTCTGCACATTGCCTGTTATGCCTTTGGTGTGAATAAAGTCACGGTGTATCACAAAGACTGTCTATGATTGCCTCAATACTGCCGCCGCTACCGTAGCCTACCACGAGCACATCCCCACAATTGGTGGCTTGGAGCGGGCATTCCTGCAGTGAGGCAGGCCTGAGGCAAAAGTTGTGTTGGACTGCATGTCATATATCAGGCCTGCAAGTTTTATGGTTCCTGACAAGATGGAGGAGGCCATTAAGCACCTGATTCAGAGTAATGTACAGCAGCAACAGGCATTGCAGGCTCAGAAGGAAAGACATGATGAGGCTATGTGTGCACAGCAGCAAACAAACACTCTCCTAATGCAGCAGCTGGTAGCCATGCAAGAGTCGGTGCGAACATCCCTGCAAGGAGTTTCAACTGCAACAACCCCGACTGTGTCTACCGCCAGGGACAAAGTCCGATCCGCCCTGAGGAAAATGGGTCCGGGAGATGATATAGAGGCATTCCTGATGGTATTCGAAAGAACCGCGGAGCAAGAGAGGCTGCCGTTGGAGCAGTGGGCCGAGGTGGTGGCGCCTTTTCTGGTGGGGGACGCACAAAAGGCCTATTTTGACCTCAGCTGCGATGAGGCCAAGGACTATGAGAGGCTAAAAACTGAGGTGTTGGCCAGGTTGGGGGTAAACACCTATGTGCGAGCGCACAGGGTGTATCAGTGGGTGTTTGCCGAGTCCCGACCCGCCCGGTCACAAGCCTATGACTTACTTCACCTAGTAAAAAAATGGCTTCAGCCTGAAATATTGAGCACTTCTCAGATGGTTGAAAGGGTCGTGGTCGACAGGTTTGTGCGTACCCTCCCGAGAGCCATACAGCGCTGGGTGGGACAAGGCGATCCAGGCAACCTGGAACAACTGGTTAGCCTGGTGGAGAGGTATATGGCCACTCAGGATTTGGTGCGGGACTCAGCGGTACTACCGAAGTCACGTCAGCCCCCGTTGCCGACCCGGGATCCTGAAAAAGGGACCCCACCACATAAGGAGGGGAGTGGATCTCCAGTCCGTGGGAGGAATACCCTGGGGAGGAGGGAGGCTGCGAGGATCAGATGTTGGCATTGTCAGGACTGGGGACATGTGGCATCCAACTGCCCTAGGGCATCCGAACCCATGGACTGCGGGTTCGCTCGCCGGTCCTCTTTTTATGCCCAACCGGTGTATATAGCTGACCCTCTGCTGGCGGCGGACAACCCTCCGGTGTGGGATGTCGTTGTTAATGGACACTCCGTGCAGGCCCTGCTGGACTCTGGGAGCCTGGTAACTCTGGTCCATGAGTCGCTGGTAACGGAAAAACTCCCAGAAAGGCGAACCCTTACCATTGTCTGTATACATGGGGATCGCAGGGAGTATCCCACCACTAAGGTTACCCTGGCAGTGTGTGGAAAGGAGGTACCACATGTCGTCGGGGTGGGGAGACGGCTCCCTTATGCCGCAATATTGGGGAGGGACTTTCCCCTGTTCTGGACTTTGTGGAGGAACGGGTTGCCTACCTATGGGGAAGGAAAATGTCCAGGTCCCGAGCCCGAGGACCCCGAGGCAGGGACCCCAGCTGTAGGGGTCACCGTAGAGGAGGTAGAGTGTAACCCTGACCGGTTTCCCCTAGAAGTATTGGCGGGTGAGACAGTAGAAAGTTCGTCCATCCTGGATCTGGAGGTACCCCGAGAAACCTTCGGGACCGCACAGCTCCAGGATTCGACGTTATTGCGGGCTAGAGAAGGTGTGTCGGTGGTTAATGGTGTTGCCCAGCGTCCCGGCGCCGATACCGTATTTCCTCACCTGGCCTATAACCAGGACCTGTTATATAGGGTAGACAAGGTGAGGCAGGAGGTGGTGGAACAACTGGTGGTGCCCCAGCCTTACCGGCGAATGGTCTTGGATTTAGCGCATGCGCATGTGTTGGGTGGTCATCTAGGGGTTAAGAAAACGCTGGAGCGAATTCTACAACGGTTCTATTGGCCTGGGATATATGAGGAAGTCCGGAGGTTCTGTCAGTCCTGTCCAGTGTGTCAGCTGACTAGCCCCCAACCTCACTATCGCAGTCCACTGGTACCTATGCCCATTATAGAGGTGCCCTTCGAAAGGATCGCCATGGATCTGGTAGGCCCCATTATTAAGTCAGCCCGAGGTCACCAACACATCCTGGTAGTGTTAGACTATGCCACTCGCTATCCGGAGGCGGTCCCATTGCGCCATATGTCGGCCAAGGTAATAGCTAAAGAGCTCATGAGTATGTTTGCCCGGGTGGGGATACCAAAGGAGATTCTGACGGACCAGGGGACACCCTTTATGTCCAAAGTAACAAAGGAATTGTGTAAGCTATTAAATATTAAACACCTGCACACGTCCGTCTACCATCCCCAAACCGATGGGTTAGTAGAACGGTTTAATAAGACCCTGAAGTCCATGCTAAAAAGAGTCGTGGCTAAGGACGGGAGGGATTGGGACTTACTGTTGCCCTATGTTTTGTTTGCGGTACGGGAGGTGCCCCAGGCGTCCACGGGGTTCTCGCCCTTTGAGTTGTTATATGGGCGACATCCCCGTGGGCTACTGGATATCGCTAAGGAAGCATGGGAGCAACAGCCTACGCCTCATAAAAGTGTGATAGAGCACATAGGAAAAATGCAGGACCGAATAGGGGTCGTGTTGCCGATCGTCCGTGAGCACATGGAAGCGGCACAACTGGCCCAGAGTCGGGTATATAACCGAACCGCCCGGGTAAGGACATTTCACCCGGGGGACCGAGTTCTTGTACTCGTGCCCACGGTCGAGAGTAAATTCTTGGCCCGGTGGCAAGGACCCTATGAAGTTAAGGAGAAGGTGGGCCCAGTTGATTACAGGATATACCAGCCAGGGAGGCGGAAGCCCGAACAGGTATATCATGTGAATCTACTAAAACCTTGGAGAGACAGAGAGAATTTGTTTGCAGACAGCCCGCCCTCTGTCGGGACGTCAGGGAGTGACCCGGGGTCACCAGGTGTTCCGGAGAGCGCCGCTGGGGTGACGATAGGGGACGGACTGTCGACCAAACAAGCACAAGAGGTGAAAGAATTTGTTAGTCGGAATAGGGACGTATTCTCTGACCTTCCTGGACGTACCACCTTGATCGAGCATGACATTATCACCGAGCCCCGGGTGAAAGTCCGCCTAAGACCATACCGAGTACCGGAGGCTCGGCGACAGGCCATTTCGCAGGAGGTAAGATCGATGCTACGTCTAGGGGTCATAGAAGAGTCAAAGAGCGAGTGGGCTAGCCCGATTGTCCTTATTCCCAAACCGGATGGTTCATTACGGTTCTGTAATGATTTTAGGAAATTGAATGAGGTATCAAAATTTGACGCCTATCCCATGCCTCGGGTAGACGAGTTGATAGAGCGGCTGGGAAAAGCCCGGTATTTTTCGATCCTAGATCTCACGAAGGGCTACTGGCAGGTACCTCTGACGGAGGCGGCAAAGGAGAAGACGGCCTTTGTCACCCCGGAGGGGCTTTTTCAGTATAGGGTGTTGCCTTTTGGGTTACATGGCGCTCCGGCTACGTTCCAGCGTCTGATGGATGTCGTCCTCAAGCCCCATCACCAGTATACCTCCGCGTATCTGGATGATATAGTCGTGTTTAGCCCAGACTGGGAGGGTCATTTGTCAAAACTTCAGGCAGTGATAGATTCTCTAAGGAAGGCGGGGTTAACTGCCAACCCAAAAAAATGCTCGGTGGGACTAGAGGAAGCTCGCTATTTGGGGTATGTGATTGGACGCGGAGTCATTAGGCCCCAAGTAAATAAAGTTGAAGCAATCCGGAATTGGCCCAGGCCTCGTACGTCCAAGCAAGTACGGTCATTTTTGGGCCTGATTGGGTACTACATGAGGTTCATTCCCCATTTTGCCACCTTGGCAGCCCCGTTAACCGGCCTCTTGAAGGGTAGAAAGTCGGTGATGGTTCGCTGGGGGGAGAAGGAGGAGGAGGCGTTCTCCCGTTTGAAGTCGGCCCTATGTGAGTCCCCAGTTCTGGTGACGCCCGACTTCAAGCGGGAGTTTGTAGTTCAAACAGATGCCTCGGGAGTAGGACTAGGGGCTGTGCTTTCCCAAGAGCTCAACGGGGAAGAGCACCCCGTGGTTTTTCTAAGCCGCAAGCTAACCCCAGCAGAAACCCGGTATAGCATTGTGGAGAGAGAGTGCCTCGCCATCAAGTGGGCACTCGAGTCTCTCAGATATTACCTTCTGGGGAGAAGGTTCCGTCTGGTGACCGACCACTCCCCTCTCCAGTGGATGAGTCGGGCTAAGGAGGGGAGCGCTCGGGTTACCAGGTGGTTCTTGTCCCTCCAAAACTTTAAGTTCACTGTTGAGCACAGGGCCGGCCGCTTACAGGGGAACGCAGATGCCCTGTCCCGGGTACACTGCTGTGCGTGTGTTCACCCCCTCAGGCTTGAACGGTATGTTCAAGCCCTCAGGGGTGAACAAAGGGGGGGGATATGTAGGAGAGTCCCCGGAATAATAATGGACGGACGATACGTGCCACCAGAGGTCCTGGCCTCGGTGGAGTAAGAACCGGATCATTGCGGTTACAGCGGCGAATGCTGCTGGCGCAGCGTGTCCGGGCCGGTTCTTACTGTTCCCCACGGCCAGCCCAGGTTTTTGGTGGAGCTGGGCCTTTAAGAACCCAGCCTGCTGATGATGGGGGTGGGGTGTGTCTTGCTGGGCTGGAGATTTCCACAGACAGAGTGAGTGCTGGTGAAGGAGAGTCTGGGCGCAGCACACATTGAAGGATAGCCCTGGGACCTGTGGTGCTACGAGCCGAAGGGGCTCTGGCCTGAGGGAGACAAAGGCAGATAGCCTAGAAGCCTGCAGAACTGCTGTGGTCTGTCCAAAACAAGGTGACTCAAACCTGCTGTTTATTTTCTATGGAAGGACTTTTGTTTTATGCACTATGTGGATATGCACCTGTGTGGTCTGCACATTGCCTGTTATGCCTTTGGTGTAAATAAAGTCACGGTGTATCACAAAGACTGTCTATGATTGCCTCAATACTGCCGCCGCTACCGTAGCCTACCACGAGCACATCCCCACAATAGGCACTCCGATACAACCTGTATATCACATAAAGGAGGGCCTCATTCACATTGTGGTACAATTGTTCAGGTAGTGTGACTCCTACACTCATAAAGCCTATGCACTAAGTGAAAGGGCTGCCAAAAATTACAAGGAACTGGCACTCCAATACACCCTTTACTACACATAAAGGAGGGCATCATACACTCTTGAAAAATTATGATTGATAGCCTGCTGGTGAGCTGACCCTCAAAAGAATTATATGCGAGAGCCTGCAGGTGAGCTAACCCTGTAAAAGATTGTAGGTGAGGGCCTGCAGGTGAGCTGACCCTGTAAAAGATGGCCGAATACCGCCATGTGCCGAGCATCGTGATGCTCGAGCCAAACTGGTGTTCAGCTGAGCATGCTCGATCAACACTAGTTAGATCATCTTAGATGTTAATGGCATATCGCTAGTATATGCCATCAATGTCAGACAGTTGCAGGTCCCACCTCTGGCACTTGACTATTTTCTGAACTCCCAAAGCAATGAACAGGGGATGGCTACGCATATGCGGATGCTCTCTGTTTACTTTGAAGGCCGGGTTTTGGAAATAGGAGCGGGTCCCAGAGGTGGTACCTGTATCTATCTGACATTGATGGCATATGCTGGAGATATGCCATCAATGTCTGAGATGAGCCAACCTCTTTAACCCCTTGGTGTACTCTACCGTACATGTACTTTAAAGATGGCTTTTTTTACGCCAGTCTTAATAAACCCCTAAGCTGGCGGTGCTTCCGTCGAAGTTATGAAGAGGCCTCTTCATAACTTCGGTGTCTCTTCCACAAGTTCTAAATGAAAGACAGCTTCTGAGCTGTCTTACATTCAGACCTTTTTCTACGCCTGAAACAGGCGTAGAAAATGGTAAATGAGATGTCGTCCCCTTCCCCGCCCATACCACACCCATTTTGACCTCGCAGATTGTGGCACAACTAGCTAGTAGGCGAATTTCAGCTTAATAAATTACCCTCTTAATATTTAATCATGAAACAACATGCCATTGAGATGTTTGAAGATGCATACAAAAAGCAGATTATCTTGGAATTGATATGGTCCTCATAATTTTCTCCTAAACCTCAGAATATAAGTAGGACTTGGAAAATTGCTTGTTGTCAGAGCAAGGAATTCACTTCCTGCTAAATATAATCATACTAAAGAGTGAAATAAAGAAAAGGTTTAGTAGCTGCTGTCGCAAGTAAGACACGATAAACTGCATGAAGCTATTTTAATTGATTCCTTTATTATTTTAAACAATAATTTAGAAGTTAACAGCTTCAAACCTAAGATTTGCACACTGGGTGAGGAACTAGACTTTTTAAACTTTTTAGGCTTTTTAAACATTTTAACGTTAATTCTGTTAACACTGACTTTCTAAACCATGGTGAATCTTATTTACCTAGAATCTAACAGAAAACCCATTGGCGCATAACTGTTTTAAGTCCTTTCTAATCATCAAACTCAATAAAGTATGCAGAAAGCTTAAAAAATTTGGGAAACTGTCTAGTAAACAAACAATTAGCCATAAATGTTTGGCCTTAATTTCTTCCGAGAATGATCATTTTATTAATTCTATTAAAATGTTGACAGCTTTTCTTAGAAACAAAAGTGACTTTAAAATCCAATGTGCTATATGCTATAAAGTAAATCTACTCCCACTTTACAATTACACAGTTACAGTATATCTAGGATAGTTGTTTTACCCCATTCAGTGTAACTTGACCAAATGATGAAAAGTTTTTCAAAAATTTATAGTTAGCACTAGGAAAAGACTGGCATCATTATCATTGACAAAATGTGAAATATAAAATTTGCAACTTAAAGGTGCTCCCACGAAAAATATTCTACAATTTTTAAACCAGCAACTGGATTTGAATACTTTTGTAATTGCATGTACATTTAGCATAGCCACTGAGTTATTCAATAAAATTTATCTGTATAGCACCACCTGCTGTTTGTTTTTTCTTATTTCTTTGTCCAGCCCACTGAGATCGCTGCACATGCTCAGTTTCATCCTTCAACTGCCTCCTGAGCTGTGATAGGGAGAGCTGAGACACGCCCCTTAGCTGCAGCAGAAAAGACACTCCCCTTGAGCTGCCAGCTTGATATAAATCTAGCAAAGCAATGAATGGGGAAATCTTTGGATCCCTGTAAGGTACAGGGCTGGTTCTAGCTTTATAATAAAGATATTGGCATGTACTATATGACGTCTGGTTTTCATTTTTTACATTAGTCATGGGCTAACCCCTTTAAGACACCCTGTCCCTTAGTCCTTTCTGCTTACCAAGTTTCTTTCTAGCTATTTGCCTCTAATATTACTCTATTTAAAGGGGTTTTCCATAGCACAGGTCATCAATTTCAGATCAATGGAGGTCCAGCACACAAAACCCCGACGGATCAACATTTATCAATGGCTGTAATTGTGATAGAAGACATTGTATGGAACTGGAGGACCACAGTTCTGTATACTTGGCTGTGGCCATTCTTGTTTACTGCTGCTCAGATTCCATTCACTTGAACAGGTGCTAATGTGGAATTTATCAGCAAGACTTTAGACCACATGTGACCACTGGGCAGCTGGCTGGGCTGAGCATTGGTGGGAAGGTTGCAAGATACTTGAGACACTGATGCCTCCTTGCGTCCTATGTAGCTGCACTTTTTGCACACACCTATCCATGACCTTGGATCAACTTATATTTGGCAAGAACTATGCAAATTAAATGTGGATGAAAAATCACTGCTCAAAAATTAAATAATTAAAATAGATTTTGAATAGAAATAGGAGATAGTGGGGAAAAGTAGAACATGGCTGGATGATAGCTGTGGCTGGGCTGTTAATTTGCAGGGCTACAGTCTATATAGCAGTAATAAATTGAAAGTATTAGCAGTGGAGTAATAAATCATGCTCCACTATATACTACATGACACAGCTCACAGAGAAATATTACAGAGAGTCTAGTGATTTCCAGGAAAATGATCTCTAGAAGGATAGGTAGGGACAACTAGATGTAGGGACAACTGTAAGTTATTGCTGCTGAATGGCAGCTAATTACAAAGCCATAATCTTAAATATAGTGAAAAGTCTTCCTAAAACAATAAAGGCTTTAAAGGAGTAGGCCAATGTATCACAATTTTCTCAAAAAAGCAGTAAAGGGTGAATTAATTCACTTAACCTTATTATGTTACAAGAGAATCGGCACTGATGTCTTTATATGTGAAGTTCTGCCCTCTTGTTTTTCAAAGGAGGCTGCTGATAGATGTTCACGTGCCCCTCCATCAGCAGCCATGTTCTGGACAGGAGCACTGCATTGAACGGGGGAACAGGACTTCACATATGAATACATCAGTGCTGATTCCCTTTTTCACGACTAAGTGATTTATAATGCTGTTTACAGCTGTTTGGGAAAATCGTGGTAAAGGGGCAAACCCCTTTATTAGCAGCCAGAAGATCAACTTCATAGTTATGGTCATGACTATGGAAAATGATGTTTAAGTGGATGTGGTATTTGGGTGTCTGCATAGTTGTTGCCATATAGTCTATGTTCATTATCTACAGTAGCTCCATTTTTGCAGCAGAACTCTTACAGACTTCTCTTTAACAATAAAGCCTAGTCATGTCAATAGGAAAACATGTTCTGCATCTTGCATGCATCATTAATAGACTTGCCATGCCAAAGAGCACTGAGTGGAAGGTCTCCAGAGATTGATGCCAGAACAGAAAAACACTAAGTCAAAACATCTCAATTTTGGCATTTAGAGTCATTTCAACCACATTTACCCTGAAGTATAATAAATAAAGCAGACAGTAAATCCTAGAAATTCAAAGCAGAATCTTTACTAAATTTGTTTTCTGACACGTCCCCTTTGAATTATCGCTAGGAAGTGAAAGGTTACAGGGTATAAATACAGTGTTTCATTATGGAATGCCCGAGGTAATAATGCTCTCAATACATAACTTCCAGAAATGGGTAGGATAATATAGGGGAACATTTATTAAGACTGGCGTTTTAGAGCCAGTCTTAACAAAGCCCTATAGCTTGCGGCGGATCCGCCATAGTTATGAAGAGGCGTCGGCCTCGCCATAACTTCAGCGCATCCAGGGCCAATTCAAAATTTTAGGCAGCTCTTTCTATGCCTAAAACAGGTGTAGAATATGGTAAATGAGAAGGGCCTGCCAGCTTGTCCCTGCCCACTTTTTTAGACCTGGGGTGAACAGGGCAAAATCACAAATATCTGCGCAACTAATCATTGTGCCTGAAATACTATATTATCTCAATAATATAATACATTTCTCCCATAGACTGTATGCTTCTCACATAAGATTGATGTGAAGGTTTGTGGACGTTCGTCACGGTCGCATGTGATGCACGCACACAAGTCCTGCCCCTTCTGGCCAGCAGCGGGTGTTTATGGAGGTTTCTTACAGGTAGTAGGTCGCAGGTGAGAAAAATGTCTTTATATGACGATTTAGGCGTGGAGACGAGCGACTCAAAAACAGAAGGATGGTCGAAAAACTTCAGGCTTTTGCAGTCCCAGCTGCAGGTTAAGAAGGCAGCTCTAACACAAGCAAAGACTCACAGGACAAAACAGAGCACAGTACTTGCCCCCGTCATTGACTTAAAATGCGGCAGTACAGATGATCAACAGATTATTGATACCCCGCCTCACGTGGCTGCTGGAGTGAAGGACCCTGTTCCCAGTGGGTTTTCTACAGATGTCTTGGTTCCGTTAGCTGATGAGTATGATCCCATGTTCCCAAATGAATTTGAAAAAGTGGATAAACGACAGAGAGAGGAAAGGCAACGTCTGCGTGAGCTGGAAAGGCAGAAAGAAATTGAAGAAAGAGAAAAGCGAAGAAAGGACCGGCATGAGGCCAGTGGGTTTTCCCGTAGACCTGATCCTGAATCTGATGAGGAGGAAGATTTTGACAGAGAGCGTCGTAAGAGAGTCATGGGAGGAGCAGCTATTGCGCCACCTACATCACTGGTTGAGAAGGATCGGGAATCCATTGTGCCCTCTTATGATGAGGAGCCGAGGCCCCATCCACCTATACCTAAAGCAGCAATTCCACCTCCCATATATGATGAGCCAGAGAGACCTCGGTCCCCAACTGGGCCCAGCAATTCATTTATTGCAAACATGGGTGGAACTGTGGCTCATAAAATCATGCAGAAATATGGCTTCCGGGAAGGACAAGGTTTGGGAAAACATGAGCAGGGACTTAGTACTGCCTTATCGGTTGAGAAAACAAGCAAGAGAGGAGGCAAAATAATTGTTGGTGACTTGGCTGATAAAGTTGATGCATCTAAAAAAGCTGATCCAAACCCTCTTACAGAAACACTGAAGTGTCCTACCAAAGTGGTTTTATTGCGGAATATGGTTGGTGCAGGGGAAGTGGATGAAGATCTGGAGGGTGAAACAAAAGAAGAATGTGAAAAATATGGCAAAGTTAGCAAATGTGTCATTTTTGAGATCCCTGGCACTCCAGATGATGAGGGTGTGAGGATATTTTTGGAATTTGAGCGGGTGGAGTCGGCTATAAAAGCTGTGGTGGACCTCAATGGAAGATACTTTGGTGGTCGAATAGTGAAGGCATGCTTCTACAACCTAGATAAATTCAGAACTCAATGAGTGTCAACTACTCATCATGGAAATATGTCAGTTTATCACGTTTATTGTGATGGGTTTCGTTTCTTCTTTTTATAGTATAAAGAACCTTTTAAAACCACAAAAAAAAAAAGATTGATGTGAAAAAGTTATGTAAAGCACAAATTAAGACAGAAAAAAAGTAACCACTATAGTAAACATACAATAACCACTAAAATTGCTTAAAACCGGGGCGTGGCTTGGCTGCTGAGAGGAATGGCCGCTTGAACTTACTGCTCCTGCACCTCATCGATTACAAAGCAGCTCCCTAGGGCTACTGCCATCTCCACATCCCTGCCGGTAATAAAGCTGGACACCATCCAGGAAGCTATGGGGAAGTCTAAACGGCAGCTCCCTAGGCTGCAGAGCGGCAACCTGGACGGCTTCTTTGAACGAGGCCCGACCAAAGATGGCGCATGTTCCCGCGCCGGAACCCGCGCCTCATCTCCTCGGGACAGCGCATCACCAAAAAGCACTTCCAGATCCCCATCACCCCCACTGGAGCCCGATGCCTTTTCCCTGACGGAAGCAGAGTTCCCCTCACTCCCACCAACTCCAAGCGACTTAGGGACTCCAGGGACTATGGATGCGCATAATGACGCCGCTGCTAACCTGACTGGGCTCTCACCCTCCAGCAGTCCCCTGAAGCAGAAGCCGCGTCTGGACACATCATGTTCTCCTAAGGTCAGTAAGGGGCCCTGGACTCAAGCAGTGGAGTCTCCTGCTGTGATCCCCATTATCGCATATCAAACCTCAGACAAGCTGCTGTGTGAGGACTCTATTAAAAACATGCTGCTGGCTTTACATTAATCCCTGCACTTAGACATGGCGGCCAAAATTAAAGACAATGCAGATAAAATCCTGCATGTGGAGAATAAAATGGCAGACTTTGCCACGTCACAAAATAACATTATAGATGGCCACAACGATATGGCGGATGAACTAGAGACCATTAAAAGCAAATTAGCAGATCTGGAAGATCGTTCCAGAAGAAATAATGTTAAATTCAGGGGCATCCCTGAAGATGTAGCACCTTGAGATTTGCAGCCCTATCTTAAAAGCTTCATCAAAGCATTGCTACCCAGAATCCCTGTCCCTGACATGATAAAAGACAGGGCTCATAGAATTCCGAAGCCGTCACAGCTGGGTGCAGATATCCCAAGGGACACACTTGCTAGGATCCATTTTTTCCACACTAAAGAGGCCCTAATGCTGGCGGCTAGGAACTGCGACAAACTCCCTGCTCCTTTCCAAACTGTCAGGCTTTTTGCGGACCTCTCCATGACAACTTTGAGGCAAAGGAGGGAACTACAGCCGATTACTCTCGCCCTCAGGGATAATAACATTCAATATAAATGGGGCTACCCACAAAAGCTGCTAATCCGGAAAGACGGAAAAACCCATGTGGTAAAATCGGTTGCAGATGGACGAGAACTACTTCTAGCTAGGGACATTCCTCTTCAGCTGGAAAAAAGAAGGAACCGAAGACGGGATGATCAGATGTCTGCAACTGGAGCCCAGGATGGCTAATGTCCTCAATAAGACTACCATAGCTCCAGATTGAAGATGAAGGTGATGTTATAAATACCTTACTTTGGATCATTAATAGTTCAGAGGGGTGGAGTCGTTTTTGGCTCTTTTCATTTGATGTCTAACCTTTTTTATCTAGGTGCAGTTTGTATGTTTGCACACCTAGTACCCCTCCCAGACTCACCAGTGGACTTATGTCACCTATACCACACAGGCGAGTCTGACCGTCTGGAGTTGTAGTATTTTCCCCTGTCTCTGTCATTTTCCCTAACCATCTGGACTCCCCATTAATCTGCTACCTTTATTATCTATCTACAGAGTTTTGTGTAGTTCGCATGTTGTTAGACACTTGTCTATTGTTATTAAAGTTGATCTGCTGACCTTTGGTTGCCTGTCTACCCGCACAAAACTTCTCTCACTCAAATGGGTCTTAAAATTTGGTCTTTGAATGCTAAAGTATTTAATTGTCCACAAAAAAGAACATGTTTGGCGGGAGGCAACTAAAGCTGGAGCGGACCTCATTTGCATCCAGGAGACCCATTTACTGCAGGAAGATGCTAAACGCATTCATAATCGTTTTTTTCCTCGTTTTTTTCCTCATGTATTGCATTCTCATTTTAGCAAGAAGTCCAGAGGGGTGTTCATAGCTGTCAAGAATTCGGTGGCCTTTACTACCTTATCCTCAAAAGTGGACCCCGGCGGCCGATACATCATCCTGGTATGTTCTATCAACAACATCACCTACACCATAGTTAATGTTTATGCACCTAACGACCACCAAATGCGGAAAGTACTGAAACAGCTAAACCATTTGAAACAAGGGAAGGTGATTGTCTGTGGGGACTTTAACTTGGTGATGGATCGGTCGTTGGACTCCACTAGCCTAAACCGGCGTATAGGAGGCGATGCTGCCTCTTTGTTGCACGCAGAAGGTCTCATTGATGTGTGGAGGGCTCAACATAGTGTAGAAAGAGATTATACCTTTTTCTCCACTCCTCATCTCTCATACTCACGCATTGATATGTTTTTTGTTGATCAAGCTACCTTGCTGCATACAATATCTTCTGATATTGGACTTATTCAGTGGTCTGATCATGCCCCAATTACACTATCCCTGGAAGATATATACCAATCCCCGCGTGCCCCTATTTGGCGTAACTATCCATTTTTATTTTCCAACCCAGACACTGCTAAGGAGATATCTGCTGAACTAAAGGAGTTCTTCACCTTCAATGATGGTTCTGTCACGGATAAATATGTTCTATGGCAGACCCATAAGGCGTTCATTCGAGGCTCCCTGATCAGATTAAAATGCAAACTAAAGAAAGTCAGAGAAAAGGAAATTTCTCATCTGCTCAAATCCATTGCTGACCCAGAATAAGATATCCCCTACAGCTCAGATTACTGCCCTTCTGAGAACAGAGAGGAACAAATTATGTAGTTTACTGTCCCATAACTATTCTAGATCCATGCTCCGGTTAAAGGAAAGATATTATGCCCAGGGGAACAGAGCTGGTAAGCTATTGGCTAACAAACTTAGGACTCAGCAAACCAAATAAAAAATCCCTTTCCTTATACATCCGTCATCTAAAGCTAAATTACTAGATCCTAGAGATATTGCAGAACAGTTCCGCACCTACTATCATAGCCTCTATAATCTTAAAGACACGGTTGCCTTGCCCCATAACTACTCTGAATTAGTGGAGAACTTCCTATCTCAATCTGAATTACCCACTCTCTCTCCTGACCAACTCCATTCATTGAATGCCCCTCCCACATCTATCGAACTCCAAAAACTTATTGCTACTCTCCCAGCAGGTAAATCCCCAGGCCTGGACGGTTTGTCTAATGAATATTATAAACATTTCTATCCCACACTGTCCCCCTACATCCTAGATATTTTTAATCGAGCCCTGGAAGGTACCCCATTCCCACCCGAGATGCTTACAGCCCTTATAGTCACCTTGCCAAAACCTGGAAAACCCCCAGAGGTTCCTCAAAATTTTAGGCCAATTTCGCTGCTAAATTCGGACATCAAAATCTTTGCCAAGTTAATAGCCAATAGATTGTCAGCTAAACTCCCTTCTTTGATCAAAGATGACCAGACAGGGTTTGTTAAGGGCCGATTATCATCAGACAACACTAGACGGTTGATCAATCTATTTGACCACGCTGAACAGAATAGCCTCCCTATGATAGCAGTGACCTTAGACGCTGAGAAGGCGTTCGACCGTCTTCACTGGTCATTCGCATTCTCGGTCCTCAGTAAAATGGGCTTTCAGGGCAGCATTTTGAACGCCTTTTATGGCTTATATGCCTCCCCTTCGGCTAAGGTATGGGTTAATGGGGTACTATCTGCTCCTTTCCAGATTACCAATGGCTCGCATCAAGGGTGCCCTTTGTCACCCCTCCTGTTCATCCTCGCTCTTGAGCCTTTAGCCCAGCACATACGGCAAGCGCCCCGTATTCAAGGGGTAGATATTGGAGGGAGAGACCACAGGATATCATTATATGCTGACGACATTATCCTTACTCTTTCAAATCCCCTTTAGTCATTGGACTCGGCTTTTGATTTAATAGCACACTTTGGCATTCTCTTGTATTATAAAATTAACAACTCCAAATCTCAAGCCCTATTACTTAACATTCCCCGAGAGGATGTTGGAGTGCTACAGTCCCGATTTCCCCTAGACTGGCAGGAAATAGAGCTCCCATACTTAGGAATCAAGCTGACATACCCCAGTTCGCATTTGTACAAACGAAACTATGAACCCCTTCTCGAAACCATGACGTCCGATTTCTCCCATTACTCCATGAAGGAGATATCCTGGGTCGGTAGAGTGGCAGCGTTCCAGATGATGACATTGCCCAAATTGATCTACATATTTAGAGCTCTCCCTATCCCGGTCCCTGATCTGTTCTTTCGAAAAGCAGAGGCAACACTGTCCAAATACATTTGGAAATCGTCTAAACCCAGGATTGCCCAGAAACAGCTTTTCTTACGGAAAAAAGCAGAAGGGTTAGGTCTACCTTGCATTAGTGATTATCATAGAGCCATTAGTCTGTCATTAGCTAGGGAGTGGTGGGACAAAGATTGCAATAAAGCTTGGCACCAAATTGAATCCCATTCAATTAAGGAGGGCTCCTTGAAAGACTGGTTGATTAGCATATTATGGAACAGAAAGGTCCCCGATGTTTCCCTGCAAACCGTGAAGCACGTAGGGAAGCTTTGGTTACATTTCCACAACACTTACGCAGACTCTACTGACACCCTATTCTCCCATCTAGACACCCGCTCCTTGGAATGGATTTTGAGAGATATCAATCTTCGAAATTGGCAGGATCAGGGAATCAAGAAGGTCTCTCAACTCATTTGCTCTAAAGGAGTCCTCCCGTTCACCACCGCCCAACAGTTATTCCAGCTTTCAGCAAGCGAAATATTTAACTATCTCAGGGTTAAACATCTCCTGACATTAATCATCACTAAACCCCCTCCTATACATGAAGGGATCCTTCAACTTTACTGTTCTCAAAAATTGCTGAAAAAAGGAGCGACAGGGCACATATACGAATACATGGGTGATAAGTCTGAATTTGCCAAATCCAAATCTTTCCAGAAGTGGGAACGCGAGCTGGGCAGTTCATTTTCTAAGGCTGAATGGTCCTCTGCTATAAGCTTTTTAGCCTCCAATTTCAAATGTGTCACACATTATGAGGCTGGTGTTAAAACGCTTTTAAACTGGTACTTTACACCCAAGAGGTTACATATCATCTACCCTACATCTTCTCCCATGTGTTGGAGGGGCTGTGGAAATGTAGGCTCCTTGCTCCACGTCTTGTGGGCATGCCCAGTTGTCACTAATTACTGGAAACAGGTGTTTGCATTGCTAGGTGAAATATCTGGTCATGATAGCCCCCCATCTCCAGAAATTGCTCTTTTGTTTCTAGGCATTCAGCACTTCTGCCCGTCATATAGACCAATAGTGGGACACGTCTTGCTCAGCGCCAAATTAGTTATCACCCGCCATTGGAAAGAAATGAACCCCCCAGTTATTTTGGAGGTGATTGCTGAGCTAAATAATACATGTCGATATGACAGGATGATTCCGCCCTCAGTGCTCTCTCCTATAAAGTACAGACGCACCTGGAACCCATGGGTGGTTCACCCGAAATTCTCCAGGTAGATAATATTCAATATTCTGACCCCACAGGAGAGGTAGGGGTTGGTGACTTCCTTTGAGACTGCCTCCTATAGGTCCCTCCTGCAGCTAAGCCTTCTGATTAGACAGATCTGTGTTTGACACTTGTCACTTATAGTTTTAATGTTTAATGTAAATTCTCAACAACTAATGCATGCTAAGAATTGTATCCTGATAATGCAACCAAATATAAAACAATATATACAAGATATATATAAAGAAAAAAGTCAATCCTGAGTCCCAACAAGGACAAGTACTTGCGCTGCTGGTTCCGATATGGTGTGGTAGGTAGTTCACACTAAATGATCAAAGAATAAAGGTGTTTGGGACCGCGCTGCTCGGGACTATGTGGTCCGTTTCGCCAGTAGATATAGCAGGGCACCCGCGTCTCTCCTCTTCACCTACAGGGGATCCAATCCTTCACAGACCGCCTCCTCTACAGGGTCAAGAAGATTTCGCAAGATAGTGAAGTACCCTCCGTTATGTTGGTTTTAAAAGGTTTTATTATACTCACAAGAGTTCACAGAAAACAGGCATAAATCACAAAAGAACCGTCACGTTCCTGCCCGACCCGGGTTTCGCTCACTAGCTTCCTCAGGGGCGACAACTGCGCATGTCTGCAGTCAGGCCCTTTAAATAGTCTGGCCTCTTATCTCACAGGTGCCGGAATCGGCCCCAATTCCAATTTCATGATCACTTTTGCAAGTCAAGCAAACTCAATAAATGATAAAACATCCTATATATACAAATTATACCATTTCATTTTAAAATACACTCTTTTCTTTACAGTTGTTATACAAAGGATCATTTGTCTTATTGCATACCCGCATTTTGCATATACCTAAAAAAGCTCATTTTCGTTCCAGTTTACTTAGTCAAAAATACTTGTCTTCTAGGGTCACTCAATATACATTTACTATTACATGCACATATATCATTACGTTTCCCGTTGCATCATTATACTTGCCGTTACATGTGATCCCACCTTCCCACGCCCACGTCATTCAGGTGTTCTCAACCATCCTCCCTCACAATATCCACGTCACCTAGCCTCGACACCCATCAGGTGATCAAGCCTCTTGACGTGCCTCAAAGGTCCTCAAGAAGGATGGAAGGGAACTCACCAGGTGACGTCATGGGAAAGGGATCGTTCATATTATGCAAGGTTTTAGATCAAATTCAATATTCAGTCCCCCAGGCTGCAGGGTCCCCAGCTGGTAGATCCATTCTACTTCTTTTCTATTAATCCGTGCCAGCGAGTCCCCCCCTCGCCAGTACGGCTTGACAACTTCCACTCCGGCAAACTTCAAGCCCCGCGGATCTTTCCCATGCATAAGCTTGAAGTGAGCCGACACACTGTGAGTCATCAACCCCTTCTTAATATTCCGTATATGTTCCTGAATCCTTATTTTTAATTTTCTCACTGTCCTGCCAACGTACTGGAGCTTACAGGGACACTCCAGCACGTATATGATCCCCTCATTTTCGCAAGAACAGGTCCCTTTTATGCGGAACTCTTCGCCATTTTTCTTGGATATCATACAGTTAATGTTTTTTAGACGTCCCTTGCTATCCCGGTTTCTGCATCCAGTGCAGAAGCCGCACCATGTGAATTTTCCTCCATCCTTCTTCGGTTTTGCAATTATTGGGGGGATAGCGTTATGAACAAGCTTCGTTTTAATACTCGCAGCTTTCTTAAAGATAAAAGAGGGATTGTCGGGAATGACCTTACCTAACACTGGGTCGTTCTTTAGGACGCGCCAGTTCTTTTTCACCGCTTTTTTGATCTTATCGGCCATCGAACAGTATTTTGTCACAAAAGAGAATCTGTAGTCTTGTTCATTCTCTTTCTTTTTTATATTCTTTTTCATGTCCTCCCTGTCTTGCTTACATTCATTCTCTTTCTTTTCTTCCTCCTCTACCCTTTTAATACATGTATCCAGGACGACTTCGTCATAACCCCTTTCGATAAACCTATCTTTTAGCACCTTACACTGTGTCCTATAATCTTCTACTACGGTGCAATTACGGGCCATCCTTTTAAACTGCCCTTTAGGTATATTTTTGAGCCATGGCCCGTAATGGCAACTTTTAGTGTCGATATATGAGTTCACATCAGTTTCTTTGAAGTACGAGCTGGTTTTAAATCGCCCCTCCTCTATCTGTATGCACAAGTCCAGAAAGTCAACAGATGTATTACTGACCTCCCCCACAAAACGCAGGTTCCAGTCATTCATATTTAGTCCCTGGATGAAGGTCTCAAGTCCCTCCCTCTCTCCCTCCCACACTAGGAGACAGTCATCTATATATCTCCTCCAGAGGGTAAGTTTGCCCCCTGGGATATCTGCTCCTAGTGTGGGAAGGATGGTCTTCTCCTCCCATGCCCCCATAAAAATGTTGGCGAATACATGGATGGCCACAATTGACGTGGCATCCCTGTATACCGTTATCCCAAAGGGGTTAGGTATAGAAGCGGTGGAAAGTAGGATCAGGAATGACCCCAAAATAGGAGATGTGCAGGGGAACTTTATCCTGAAATGTCTCGAATATTGTTTGGATCATAACTACTTCTGGTTTAGGGACTCCCACTATGTTCAGTGCATCGGGACGGCGATGGGGGCGAAATTCGCCCCCAGCTTCGCCAACATTTTTATGGGGGCATGGGAGGAGAAGACCATCCTTCCCACACTAGGAGCAGATATCCCAGGGGGCAAACTTACCCTCTGGAGGAGATATATAGATGACTGTCTCCTAGTGTGGGAGGGAGAGAGGGAGGGACTTGAGACCTTCATCCAGGGACTAAATATGAATGACTGGAACCTGCGTTTTGTGGGGGAGGTCAGTAATACATCTGTTGACTTTCTGGACTTGTGCATACAGATAGAGGAGGGGCGATTTAAAACCAGCTCGTACTTCAAAGAAACTGATGTGAACTCATATATCGACACTAAAAGTTGCCATTACGGGCCATGGCTCAAAAATATACCTAAAGGGCAGTTTAAAAGGATGGCCCGTAATTGCACCGTAGTAGAAGATTATAGGACACAGTGTAAGGTGCTAAAAGATAGGTTTATCGAAAGGGGTTATGACGAAGTCGTCCTGGATACATGTATTAAAAGGGTAGAGGAGGAAGAAAAGAAAGAGAATGAATGTAAGCAAGACAGGGAGGACATGAAAAAGAATATAAAAAGAAAGAGAATGAACAAGACTACAGATTCTCTTTTGTGACAAAATACTGTTCGATGGCCGATAAGATCAAAAAAGCGGTGAAAAAGAACTGGCGCGTCCTAAAGAACGACCCAGTGTTAGGTAAGGTCATTCCCGACAATCCCTCTTTTATCTTTAAGAAAGCTGCGAGTATTAAAACGAAGCTTGTTCATAGCGCTATCCCCCCAATAATTGCAAAACCGAAGAAGGATGGAGGAAAATTCACATGGTGCGGCTTCTGCACTGGATGCAGAAACCGGGATAGCAAGGGACGTCTAAAAAACATTAACTGTATGATATCCAAGAAAAATGGCGAAGAGTTCCGCATAAAAGGGACCTGTTCTTGCGAAAATGAGGGGATCATATACGTGCTGGAGTGTCCCTGTAAGCTCCAGTACGTTGGCAGGACAGTGAGAAAATTAAAAATAAGGATTCAGGAACATATACGGAATATTAAGAAGGGGTTGATGACTCACAGTGTGTCGGCTCACTTCAAGCTTATGCATGGGAAAGATCCGCGGGGCTTGAAGTTTGCCGGAGTGGAAGTTGTCAAGCCGTACTGGCGAGGGGGGGACTCGCTGGCACGGATTAATAGAAAAGAAGTAGAATGGATCTACCAGCTGGGGACCCTGCAGCCTGGGGGACTGAATATTGAATTTGATCTAAAACCTTGCATAATATGAACGATCCCTTTCCCATGACGTCACCTGGTGAGTTCCCTTCCATCCTTCTTGAGGACCTTTGAGGCACGTCAAGAGGCTTGATCACCTGATGGGTGTCGAGGCTAGGTGACGTGGATATTGTGAGGGAGGATGGTTGAGAACACCTGAATGACGTGGGCGTGGGAAGGTGGGATCACATGTAACGGCAAGTATAATGATGCAACGGGAAACGTAATGATATATGTGCATGTAATAGTAAATGTATATTGAGTGACCCTAGAAGACAAGTATTTTTGACTAAGTAAACTGGAACGAAAATGAGCTTTTTTAGGTATATGCAAAATGCGGGTATGCAATAAGACAAATGATCCTTTGTATAACAACTGTAAAGAAAAGAGTGTATTTTAAAATGAAATGGTATAATTTGTATATATAGGATGTTTTATCATTTATTGAGTTTGCTTGACTTGCAAAAGTGATCATGAAATTGGAATTGGGGCCGATTCCGGCACCTGTGAGATAAGAGGCCAGACTATTTAAAGGGCCTGACTGCAGACATGCGCAGTTGTCGCCCCTGAGGAAGCTAGTGAGCGAAACCCGGGTCGGGCAGGAACGTGACGGTTCTTTTGTGATTTATGCCTGTTTTCTGTGAACTCTTGTGAGTATAATAAAACCTTTTAAAACCAACATAACGGAGGGTACTTCACTATCTTGCGAAATCTTCTTGACCCTGTAGAGGAGGCGGTCTGTGAAGGATTGGATCCCCTGTAGGTGAAGAGGAGAGACGCGGGTGCCCTGCTATATCTACTGGCGAAACGGACCACATAGTCCCGAGCAGCGCGGTCCCAAACACCTTTATTCTTTGATAATGCAACCAGTTTGATCCTGTGATGTGATTCCTACCAGACGCTATCAAGTCATGTCTTCCATTATACTGGAAACTTTTGTGAATGTAATAATACTTGCCCTCGGTGGCTGCGTCCACCTCAGATTATCTATGCAATGTCATGTTTTGCTAGTCTTTAAAAAAGAAAAATCTCAATAAAAATGTTGAACTAAAAAAAAAAAAAATTGCTTAAAATCTGTAAATAACACGTAAAAAATTCCCCAAAAGGGATGGTCTCATGAAGAAAACCTTTTTCTATATTCCATTTTAGGGTATACAGGCATCATAGACACTGACCACCACCTAAAAAACAAAAGAAAAAAAACTATATTCGTTAGAGCAGAAAGCCATTCACAACGATCATAACACACACAGTGTTACTGGAAAAAAAAGACAGTGGCTTGTTGGAATGAAGCTCTAAAAAAATTTATGATTTAGCGGGGTAAAACAATGACCCTGTTTCTACACATACACACATTAATGTCATAAGAATCAGTGGCTTCTTCTGCACTAGCGTCACAAAATTATGCATTAAAAGGGTTGTCTCACCTCAGCAAGTGGCTTTTATCATGTAGAGAAAGTTAATAAAAGACACTTACTAATGTATTGTGATTGTCCATATTCCTTCCTTTAATGGCTTGATTCTTTTTCCATCACATTATGCACTGATTGTTTCCATGGTTACTACCACCCTGCAATCCAGCATCTGTGGTCGTGCGTGCGCACTATAGGAAAAAGCCCCAGCTTCTCTGGTGGAGTGCATGTAGGCTAGTGCTTTTTCCTGTAGTGTGCAAGCACTACTGCTGCTGGATTGCAGAGTGGTCGTAACCATGGTAATGAGCAGTGTATAATATGATGAAACAATGAATCCAGCCAGCAGAGGAGACAATATGGACAATCACAATACATTAGTAAGTGGTTTACATTAACTTTCTCTACATAATATGCTATTTGATGAAGTGGAGGCAGCATGCCTGTCCATATTTATGCACACCAGTAGTTTGTTCTGTAGCTAAACAAGCCTGGAAAAATCCAACCTTTTATATGGGAGCAGTGGCAGTACAGTGTGCATGTGTAAAGGGTACGTTGTGTAGGGGCAATAACTGGCAGCAATATTAGGGCACTGTTCCAATTTGCCTGCCCAGAAGTCCATGGGGTCAGTGAAAGCGGTATGCACTAGAGAAAGGCCAAAGTCTAGGTAGTATGTCCCCATTTGCTGATTTGCGCCAGCACACGGAAAGACTGCTTCATCATGTTGATGATACTGAATTGGCTGCTGCTGTGGGTTCTACGCTTGTAGTAGCAGAGATGGTGGGAGGTGGCTTTGGTCATCCCTTGTTTCATCAGCATGAGCATCTGCTGTAAGAGGGCTGACATTGTTGATGCTGTAGTTGTCCCTACTGACAAATATGGTAGCCTCTTTGAAGGGCCTTTGTTAGTAACAAGCATCTCTGATGAGCTACCATTGCCTACATGCAGCCTACTGAAGTGGTCTGGTGCATGACAAAATAATTCACAGCTTTACACTGCTTGCACAGATCATCTAGCATATGCAATGGAATTTCAGTGAGTTGGAAAGTCGCGGATCAAGTCATGCAATGGCAAACTGTTCTGTCGCTGCAAGTCCATGAGGGATTTCCTTGCCACATAAGAATGGCTGAAATGTGAGTGCAGTGTCCTGGACATGGCCAGCACGCTCTGCAAGACACTACTTTCTCAAACAGCGTTGCACGACTAAATTTATCACTTGCATCATGCATGGAGCATGTGTTATTTTCCCCAAATGCAGCATGGCCACAATTTTCCTTCCATTGTTGCTGACCACCTTGACCAGTTGGAGTTGGTGGGGAGAGAGCCAGCAGGATGTTTGCTGCTTGATGCACTTTAGCAACTGATTGGCTGTGTGGTTAAACATTGTGGTGGCCTTGTTGCTGCAGTGCTGCCTTGCCACTGTCACAAAAAACATGTAGTGTCCCTGCCCATTACAGCTGCTCCAGGTGTCTACCATGGAGTGTGCCTTGCCGCACAGCAAGAACTGCAAGGAGCAGTCCACACTCTCCTCCATGTGATAGCACAAGGCAGAATATTTTATTTTTTTAGAAATAATGCCAACTAGGTGTCTTTCAGTGAGGCTGAGTGTACACCGTCAGTTCCCTTAAGGCAGCATAAGCCACAGCTCCCTCCAGCTCGTACCATTATCCCGTTTTCCACTACATAATTGTCTGCATATCTAGCTGTTACCATGATGTGTCCCCAACATCTTCTTGCCACAAAAAAATGCTGTATTCATTAGCTATCTGTTTTATTTATTTTGCAATATCTAAGCCTCACATAGAAATTATCTTCCTATTACGATCCTCATCAGCACCTTCAAGGTGATCCCACTATACCTATATACAGCCGAATATACCCCTCTATAACCTTCCTATATAGGATTCCAGCTTTGGACATTACTCCATACTACAGTAGCTCCATTACTTGCCACAGCCTTACTACCTTCCATACAGGCTCTACCTGTCACCCAACCTCCCCCATCCAACCTTTTCTGCTGATAAATCACTTTACTCACCCCCTCCCCTATAGCAGACCAATCCACCTTTTCTCCTTCTCTTATCACTAATGTGTTCTTCTTTTCTTTTAGTGACTCTTGTGAACAAGGTCCGTCAGTGACCGAAACATCAAAGAAAATAGTCACAACTAGGGATGAGCGAACTCGAACTGTATAGTTCGGGTTCGTACCGAATTTTGGGGTGTCCGTGACACGGACCCGAACCCGGACATTTTCGTAAAAGTCCGGGTTCGGGTTCGGTGTTCGTCGCTTTCTTCGCGCTTTTGTGACGCTTTCTTGGCGCTTTTTGAAAGGCTGCAAAGCAGCCAATCAACAAGCGTCATACTACTTGCCCCAAGAGGCCATCACAGCCATGCCTACTATTGGCATGGCTGTGATTGGCCAGAGCACCATGTGACCCAGCCTCTATTTAAGCTGGAGTCACATAGCGCCGCCCGTCACTCTGCTCTGATTAGCGTAGGGAGAGGTTGCGGCTGCGACAGTAGGGCGAGATTAGGCAGATTAACTCCTCCAAAGGACTTGATTAACTGATCGATCTGCAGCTGTGGATCATTGAGCTGCTGATCCTCAATTGCTCACTGTTTTTAGGCTGCACAGACCGTTTGTCAGTCTCATTTTTCTGGGGTGATCGGCGGCCATTTTGTGTCTTGTGGTGCGCCAGCACAAGCTGCGACCAAGTGCATTTAACCCTCAATGGTGTGGTTGTTTTTTGGCTAAAGCCTACATCAGGGTGAAGCTGTGACACCAAGTGCATTTAACCAGCAATAGTCTGTTCATTTTTTGGCCATATACAAAATCAGGGGCAAGCTGCGCCTGTCACCAAGTGCATTTAACCCTCAATGGTGTGGTTGTTTTTTGGCTAAAGCCTACATCAGGGTGAAGCTGTCACACCAAGTGCATTTAACCAGCAATAGTCTGTTCATTTTTTGGCCATATACAAAATCAGGGGCAAGCTGCGCCTGTCACCAAGTGCATTTAACCCTCAATGGTGTGGTTGTTTTTTGGCTAAAGCCTACATCAGGGTGAAGCTGTCACACCAAGTGCATTTAACCAGCAATAGTCTGTTCATTTTTTGGCCATATACAAAATCAGGGGCAAGCTGCGCCTGTCACCAAGTGCATTTAACCCTCAATGGTGTGGTTGTTTTTTGGCTAAAGCCTACATCAGGGTGAAGCTGTCACACCAAGTGCATTTAACCAGCAATAGTCTGTTCATTTTTTGGCCATATCCCAGTCTAATTCTGTCACTAAATCCATACCGGTCACCCAGCGCCTAAATACTAGGCCTCAAATTTATATCCAGCTAAATCTGTCCCTAGTGCTGTAGCTGGGCGAGTTATTTAGTGTCCGTTCAAGCACATTTCTTGTTCTGGGTTGAAATACAATTCCCAATTTAGCAATTTCATAATTTAGTGGTTCCTGCTATATCAGAGCTATTTGAAATCTATCCCAAAAAGGGTATATAATATTGAAGGTGCACATAGGGTCATTCAGAGTAACTTCACACACACCCGCTACTGTGTATTTCCAAGTCTAATTCTGTCACTAAATCCATACCGGTGACCCAGCGCCTAAATACTAGGCCTCAAATTTAATTCCCTCTAAATCTCTCGTTACCCACCGCTGTACTGTTGTTGCTGGGCAAGATATTTAGTGTCCGTCAAAGCACATTTTTTGTTCTGGGTTGAAGTACAATTCCCAATTTAGCAATTTCATAATTTAGTGGTTTCTGCTATATCAGAGCTATTTGAAATCTATCCCAAAAAGGGTATATAATATTGAAGGTGCACATAGGGTCATTCAGAATAACTTCACACACACCCGCTACTGTGTATTTCCAAGTCTAATTCTGTCACTAAACCCATACCTGTCACCCAGCGCCTAAATACTAGGCCTCAAATTTAAATCCCTCTAAATCTCTCGTTACCGTTGTCCTGTTGTAGCTGGGAAAGTTATTTAGTGCCCGTCAAAGCACATTTTTTGTTCTGGGTTGAAGTACAATTCCCAATTTAGCAATTTCATAATTTAGTGGTTCCTGCTATATCAGAGCTATTTGAAATCTATCCCAAAAAGGGTATATAATATTGAAGGTGCACATAGGGTCATTCAGAATAACTTCACACACACCCGCTACTGTGTATTTCCAAGTCTAATTCTGTCACTAAATCCATACCGGTGACCCAGCGCCTAAATACTAGGCCTCAAATTTAATTCCCTCTAAATCTCTCGTTACCCACCGGTGTACTGTTGTTGCTGGGCAAGATATTTAGTGTCCGTCAAAGCACATTTTTTGTTCTGGGTTGAAGTACAATTCCCAATTTAGCAATTTCATAATTTAGTGGTTTCTGCTATATCAGAGCTATTTGAAATCTATCCCTAAAAGGGTATATAATATTGAAGGTGCACATAGGGTCATTCAGAATAACTTCACACACACCCGCTACTGTGTATTTCCAAGTCTAATTCTGTCACTAAATCCATACCGGTGACCCAGCGCCTAAATACTAGGCCTCAAATTTAATTCCCTCTAAATCTCTCGTTACCCACCGTTGTACTGTTGTTGCTGGGCAAGATATTTAGTGTCCGTCAAAGCACATTTTTTGTTCTGGGTTGAAGTACAATTCCCAATTTAGCAATTTCATAATTTAGTGGTTTCTGCTATATCAGAGCTATTTGAAATCTATCCCTAAAAGGGTATATAATATTCAAGGTGCACATTGGGTCATTCAGAATAACTTCACACACACACGCTTCTGTGCATTTCCAAGTCTAATTCTGTCACTAAATCCATACCGGTCACCCAGCGCCTAAATACTAGGCCTCAAATTTATATCCCGCTGAATTTGAATACAATACATTGGGCCAAATAATATATTTGTTGTTGTGGTGAACCATAACAATGAGAAAAACATCTAGTAAGGGACGCGGACGTGGACATGGTCGTGGTGGTGTTAGTGGACCCTCTGGTGCTGGGAGAGGACGTGGCCGTTCTGCCACATCCACACGTCCTAGTGTACCAACTACTTCAGGTCCCAGTAGCCGCCAGAATTTACAGCGATATATGGTGGGGCCCAATGCCGTTCTAAGGATGGTAAGGCCTGAGCAGGTACAGGCATTAGTCAATTGGGTGGCCGACAGTGGATCCAGCACGTTCACATTATCTCCCACCCAGTCTTCTGCAGAAAGCGCACAGATGGCGCCTGAAAACCAACCCCATCAGTCTGTCACATCACCCCCATGCATACCAGGGAAACTGTCTCAGCCTCAAGTTATGCAGCAGTCTCTTATGCTGTTTGAAGACTCCGCTGGCAGGGTTTCCCAAGGGCATCCACCTAGCCCTTCCCCAGCGGTGAAAGACATAGAATGCACTGACGCACAACCACTTATGTTTCCTGATGATGAGGACATGGGAATACCACCTCAGCATGTCTCTGATGATGACGAAACACAGGTGCCAACTGCTGCGTCTTTCTGCAGTGTGCAGACTGAACAGGAGGTCAGGGATCAAGACTGGGTGGAAGACGATGCAGGGGACGATGAGGTCCTAGACCCCACATGGAATGAAGGTCGTGCCACTGACTTTCACAGTTCGGAGGAAGAGGCAGTGGTGAGACCGAGCCAACAGCGTAGCAAAAGAGGGAGCAGTGGGCAAAAGCAGAACACCCGCCGCCAAGAGACTCCGCCTGCTACTGACCGCCGCCATCTGGGACCGAGCACCCCAAAGGCAGCTTCAAGGAGTTCCCTGGCATGGCACTTCTTCAAACAATGTGCTGACGACAAGACCCGAGTGGTTTGCACGCTGTGCCATCAGAGCCTGAAGCGAGGCATTAACGTTCTGAACCTGAGCACAACCTGCATGACCAGGCACCTGCATGCAAAGCATGAACTGCAGTGGAGTAAACACCTTAAAACCAAGGAAGTCACTCAGGCTCCCCCTGCTACCTCTTCTGCTGCTGCCGCCTCGGCCTATTCTGCTGCTGCCGCCTCGGCCTCTTCCTCCGCCTCTGGAGGAACGTTGGCACCTGCCGCCCAGCAAACAGGGGATGTACCACCAACACCACCACCACCACCTCCGTCACCAAGCGTCTCAACCATGTCACACGCCAGCGTTCAGCTCTCCATCTCACAAACATTTGATAGAAAGCGTAAATTCCCACCTAGCCACCCTCGATCCCTGGCCCTGAATGCCAGCATTTCTAAACTACTGGCCTATGAAATGCTGTCATTTAGGCTGGTGGACACAGACAGCTTCAAACAGCTCATGTCGCTTGCTGTCCCACAGTATGTTGTTCCCAGCCGGCACTACTTCTCCAAGAGAGCCGTGCCTTCCCTGCACAACCAAGTATCCGATAAAATCAAGTGTGCACTGCGCAACGCCATCTGTGGCAAGGTCCACCTAACCACAGATACGTGGACCAGTAAGCACGGCCAGGGACGCTATATCTCCCTAACTGCACACTGGGTAAATGTAGTGGCAGCTGGGCCCCAGGCGGAGAGCTGTTTGGCGCACGTCCTTCCGCCGCCAAGGATCGCAGGGCAACATTCTTTGCCTCCTGTTGCCACCTCCTCCTTCTCGGCTTCCTCCTCCTCTTCTTCCACCTGCTCATCCAGTCAGCCACACACCTTCACCACCAACTTCAGCACAGCCCGGGGTAAACGTCAGCAGGCCATTCTGAAACTCATATGTTTGGGGGACAGGCCCCACACCGCACAGGAGTTGTGGCGGGGTATAGAACAACAGACCGACGAGTGGTTGCTGCCGGTGAGCCTCAAGCCCGGCCTGGTGGTGTGTGATAATGGGCGAAATCTCGTTGCAGCTCTGGGACTAGCCAATTTGACGCACATCCCTTGCTTGGCGCATGTGCTGAATTTGGTGGTGCAGAAGTTCATTCACAACTACCCCGACATGTCAGAGCTGCTGCATAAAGTGCGGGCCGTCTGTTCGCGCTTCCGGCGTTCACATCCTGCTGCTGCTCGCCTGTCTGCGCTACAGCGTAACTTCGGCCTTCCCGCTCACCGCCTCATATGCGACGTGCCCACCAGGTGGAACTCCACCTTGCACATGCTGGACAGACTGTGCGAGCAGCAGCAGGCCATAGTGGAGTTTCAGCTGCAGCACGCACGGGTCAGTCGCACTACAGAACAGCACCACTTCACCACCAATGACTGGGCCTCCATGCGAGACCTGTGTGCCCTGTTGCGCTGTTTCGAGTACTCCACCAACATGGCCAGTGGCGATGACACCGTTATCAGCGTTACAATACCACTTCTATGTCTCCTTGAGAAAACACTTAGGGCGATGATGGAACAGGAGGTGGCCCAGGAGGAGGAGGAGGAGGATGAGGAAGAGGGGTCATTTTTAGCACTTTCAGGCCAGTCTCTTCGAAGTGACTCAGAGGGAGGTTTTTTGCAACAGCAGAGGCCAGGTACAAATGTGGCCAGCCAGGGCCCACTACTGGAGGACGAGGAGGACGAGGATGAGGAGGAGGTGGAGGAGGATGAGGATGAAGCATGGTCACAGCGGGGTGGCACCCAACGCAGCTCGGGTCCATCACTGGTGCGTGGCTGGGGGGAAAGGCAGGACGATGACGATACGCCTCCCACAGAGGACAGCTTGTCCTTACCCCTGGGCAGCCTGGCACACATGAGCGACTACATGCTGCAGTGCCTGCGCAACGACAGCAGAGTTGCCCACATTTTAACCTGTGCGGACTACTGGGTTGCCACCCTGCTGGATCCACGCTACAAAGACAATGTGCCCACCTTACTTCCTGCACTGGAGCGTGATAGGAAGATGCGCGAGTACAAGCGCACGTTGGTAGACGCGCTACTGAGAGCATTCCCAAATGTCACAGGGGAACAAGTGGAAGCCCAAGGCCAAGGCAGAGGAGGAGCAAGAGGTCGCCAAGGCAGCTGTGTCACGGCCAGCTCCTCTGAGGGCAGGGTTAGCATGGCAGAGATGTGGAAAACTTTTGTCAACACGCCACAGCTAACTGCACCACCACCTGATACGCAACGTGTTAGCAGGAGGCAACATTTTACTAACATGGTGGAACAGTACGTGTGCACACCCCTCCACGTACTGACTGATGGTTCGGCCCCATTCAACTTCTGGGTCTCTAAATTGTCCACGTGGCCAGAGCTAGCCTTTTATGCCTTGGAGGTGCTGGCCTGCCCGGCAGCCAGCGTTTTGTCTGAACGTGTATTCAGCACGGCAGGGGGCGTCATTACAGACAAACGCAGCCGCCTGTCTACAGCCAATGTGGACAAGCTGACGTTCATAAAAATGAACCAGGCATGGATCCCACAGGACCTGTCCGTCCCTTGTCCAGATTAGACATTAACTACCTCCCCATAACCATATATTATTGGACTCCAGGGCACTTCCTCATTCAATCCTATTTTTATTTTCATTTTACCATTATATTGCGATGCTACCCAAAGTTGAATGAACCTCTCCTCTGCCTGTGTGCTAGGCCTAAATATATGCCAATGGACTGTTGCAGTGGTGGCTGACATGAAGCCTGATTCTCTGCTATGACATGCAGACTAATTCTCTGCTGACATGAAGCCAGATTGTCTGTTACGGGACCTCTCTCCTCTGCCTGGGTGCTGGGCCTAAATATATGCCAATGGACTGTTGCAGTGGTGGCTGACGTGAAGCCTCATTCTCTGCTATGACATGCAGACTAATTCTCTGCTGACATGAAGACAGATTCTCTGTTACGGGACCTCTCTCCTCTGCCTGGGTGCCGGGGCCTAAATATCTGAGAATGGACTGTTCCAGTGGTGGGTGACGGGAAGCCAGATTCTCTGCTATGGAACCTCTCTCCAATTGATTTTGGTTAATTTTTATTTATTTAATTTTTATTTTAATTCATTTCCCTATCCACATTTGTTTGCAGGGGATTTACCTACATGTTGCTGCCTTTTGCAGCCCTCTAGCTCTTTCCTGGGCTGTTTTACAGCCTTTTTAGTGCCGAAAAGTTCGGGTCCCCATTGACTTCAATGGGGTTCGGGTTCGGGACGAAGTTCGGATCGGGTTCGGATCCCGAACCCGAACATTTCCGGGATGTTCGGCCGAACTTCTCGAACCCGAACATCCAGGTGTTCGCTCAACTCTAGTCACAACTTAACTATTGTCAATTGTTCCACTTTTTGCCTTCTTCTTTTGGAGGATTTATTATCATATAATAAAATAAACTTTATTTGGCATACAACCCTTCGAGTGTGCGGTGGTCTCTCTCTTATTGTTTATGCCTGGATTGTATCCACTCCACCGAAGCACCTCATTACCTGGACAGTGAGTGCAGCCCAAATTATTTATTACGTTTGAATACTCATGGCTTCTTGTAACCCGGCAGATCTTGTACACAACAACGCTTTTGTCTTCTGGCACTGTGAAAGAAAACTTCCAGAACGGAGATACTCGCACAGAGCTAGTGGAAGCCAAGCTTGAATTAGGTCTGGCACATTTTGAGGCTGTGCCCACAGTATCAGCATCATCACCAGTTCCTGAGATGACCATAATAGAAGCAGATCTGGCCCTACCAGTTTTTTCATAGGTTTTGGCTGCATGTTGTCTCTGCTCTTAATTACCATGGTCGTTGCCACCACCCTCCTCCTCTGATGTCACCTCCTTTTCAGTGTACTTCGATCTGGCCCCAGGTCCTGTCCAACACACAGTCATCATCAGAGATCTAATCCTCCCCAGCACCAACATAGTTATACATGGGTCCCCCCACCTCCACTTGAACCTCCTCCTCATGGCAGTCCTAACACAGACTGTTACATAAGTCATCAACAGTGAGATGTTCTTGTGTATCTTACATAGTGCGTGGTGGGATTTTGATGCCTCTTAGGAAAAAAGAAGGCACTTAGCTTTGAGGGGGCAATGCAGATAGAGATGATACAAGTGAAAGGCTTTCTAGGACTGCAAAGAAGAGGAGCAGGATGACCTCTGGCTCCAAGGCAACGTGTCAGGCTCAAAGGTGAGAGGAGATCTCATCCTCTATGTGGTAATAATAACATAGCACCTATCAGAAGGCAGAACAGTGGCCTACTACTACTACCACTACTGGACAGAGGACTGGCATGGCTACTGCTCTTTGTACTATTACCCCCATTCTGACTCACAGATGATAAGGCATGGGTCTTTCATTTGACACTCTTCCTTTTACCAGACATTTTATTATGAGGCCAATATATGAAAAGACACGGGTTTGGTACACAGATTATTAAACTGTACTAGCAAAATTGCAAGCTTTCTTTCAAATTTTTCTAATCTGCTTTTATTTTCCTATTGTAGATTTTTTTAAATTCTATTTTCTGAACATGATTATGGGGGCGGCCATCTTGCCTGATCTGTTCTTAACAGCATTGATAAAGCATTCAGACATGCTCTGTGACCGTGAAATTTGGTTTTCCGCCTACATTTATCTCAGCTATTTTTTCATTATATTCCTGTCCTATGGCACAGGTTTTGGTTAATGGTGCCCTGTCGGATGCCTTCCCCATCAGGAATGGTACTAGGCAAGGTTGCCCCCTCTCGCCCACCCTCTTTATTTTATGTTTGGAGATGTTTCTCCTTAAGATCCGACAGTCTGACAAAATTCAGGGTGTTTCTCTGGGTCAATACCAGCATAGAACTGCAGCCTTTGCAGATGACCTGTTAATTGTCATCTCCAACCCTGAAGAGGCCCTTCCCACAGTCATGTCCTTATTTGACCAATATAGTTTAGTCTCTAATTTTAAAATTAACTTTTCCAAATCGGAAGCCCTACAAGTTAATATCCCAAACAAGATTCTGGATATTCTTCAACGCACGTCTTTGTTCAAATGGCCAACAACAGCAATCAAATTTCTGGGGGTTAATATCCCGACAGATTTGAGTCTGCTATTCAAATTAAATTATACCCCGCTACTTACAAAAGCCAAATCCTTCATCTCTTCATTAAAGGTGCCATACATGTCTTGGTTTGGTAGGAAGAACTTGCTGGCCACGTTTGTCCTACCCCAATTTTTGTATGTGTTCCAAGCCCTTCCGTTACATATACCTGCCTCCTTTCTAACACATATTAGAAGAACATTTACTTCATTTTTGTGGAATTCGAGACGGCCTAGATTGGCTTACTCGCTTCTCTCACAGAAGAAGCACAAAGGTGGCATATCGTTACCAGATATGTCTCTTTATAATAAAGCCATCCAATTAGCTAGATGGGCACTTTTAGCGAATGAAAAATTACAAACTCCCTTTCTAGACATTGAGAGGACTCTTTTAGGTACACATAAGCATGCCCTAATGTGGCTTCCAGAGACCCCTCTTTCTCTCTGTCGAGAAATGTGCACGCTGACAAAGAGTATGCTGATATGTTATCGTAATTCTAGGATGGCTTTGGTAAGGGGAAAGTTGATCTCCAAAATAGCTCCACTGGATGTCCTTCCTTATCTGGTAGATAAAATGGGAGGAGATGACAAGAGCTGGTGGCATTCATGGGGAGATGTGAGGATAGGAGAAGTTATAGACAACAATCGCTTTTTGTCATTGGAAGAAGTATATCACAAATTGGACAGAGGGCCTCCGGCCCTAATACATAGCTGGGATTTCAAAAATATATGCAAAAAATATATGAAAGGATCGGGTCACACATTTTTGGAGCCCACATGGCTCGAAAATTTCACGGCTCTACCCACTATCTTAAAAAAGTCACTTTCGGTAACATATAATAACCTTTTATCTGATCTTAGCACTCCCAAGCCATATTATTTGCACCAATGGGAGAGAGACCTGGGCAAGAGCCTCTCAGATGCGGATTCCAATTATATTTTATCCCATACACAAGGTTTTTCATCGTGTGTTCGTTATCAAGAGAACTCATATAAAACCATTACCAGGTGGTACAGAACCCCTGAATATCTACACTCTATAGGCCTCTCACCCACAGATCAGTGTTGGAGATGTCAATCCGGGGTAGGATCTATGATACATATTTGGTGGTCATGTCCCAGAGTCAAACAATTTTGGAAGGACGTCGAGCAGAGCATAAATTCTATATGTGCAACAGATATAACGTTAACCCCTGAGCTGGTGCTTTTGTGGATCCCTATCCCCAACTTTAAACCATCAAAAGCGGATTTAATTACGCATATGATTGCCACAGCCAAGTTACTTATCCCAACGAAGTGGAGAGACTCCCCCCCGCCAGATTTGAAGATGTGGTTCAACAAAATGCATCAACTACATAGAATGGAGGAGATAGTAGGATGGATTAAGGGTAATAGGTCTAGATATTTAAAGACTTGGCTTCCCTGGAAACAGTCTCAGGAAGTTAGGGATGCGGAAGCTCTTGACAGGCTGGGGGTGATATCCTCGTAGGAATATCTGTATCATGAATGATTTTAAGTTCTCATTGTGTGAATTTTGTCGAGCTCTTTCATGAGCCAGCCTAACTCATTATGTAGTGGCAATATAGTGAGTGTTTAGCAACTTCATACGTTATCCGTGACTTAACAGATAATAGAGTATTAGCTAATTGTAAACAGAGAGCCTATCTGTTCGTTTACCTTTATATTATTTTGTTCCCTATTTTCGACTTTATGTTTTTTCCTTATTCCCCTACCTTTCTTCCCGTAATTGTTACTCATACGCATTGAAAATGTACCTGAACATGGATATATACTGTAGTGCATACTGTATTACAATGTGGAAATGTACTTTTATGTTCTTAAAAATCTGAAATAATAAAAAGAGATTTACAAAAAAAAAAAAGACATGCTCTGTGACCTATGCACAAGGAAGGAATAGATAAGCTCTTACAATCACTCATTGTGAATGGTGGATCCTGATTTATCTATACACAGATGTGATATCATTATAGGCAGGATTAGAATGAGTTAACTGCAGTAAAGTCATCTGTATAAACCAATAAGAGGAGCCAAATATTAGACATAGTGGCCAGTGTGAAATTTTTTATCTTTGTTGTTTAAATATATGGAATACATGGCAAGTGGAAACCATCATCAAAAATTCTTAAAAAATATGTTAAACATAAAAAAAATTATTTAAACAGTAGGTCATTTTCATGAAACATTCCCTTTAACCCATATAAAAAAAAACATGAAACTTGAATAATACAACTATACTTTAGTAATGCAGTTACCTTTGACATATTTTCTGTCTATAGAATGACAGCTGGGGCATGTAGTATGATTTAGGGAGAGCATACATGTTTGACCTTTGCATCTGGACTCGTCATAGAGATAATACAATGGTAGTTGACAGTGCAGAATATACTAAATAGAATATTCTCTGGGGAGGCCATATGATGGGATTAATGCAAACATACTTAACAATTAATAATTTAAGCAATGGTTAGGCAAATGTTTTACTCTTTGAAAGCTAATGATCTTCTGAGCAACAGATTTTCTACAGGAGTGCAATTTGTCTAAAATCTCAGGGGTTTCAAAGTGTCATCTTCTGAGACATATGTGAAGCTTTGAACAGAGATGGTGACACTGTTGGAAAACATGCCCCTGCTGCTATCCTTATTATGCTTTGGAGAAATTCCTTGTGTATCTCTTCATGTACAAATCTACTAAGTTACTCAATATGAGGACCAGCACTATGTGTCACAGTATAATATCTACTAAACAAATATGATAGTGGACTGGCAATCCTTAAGACTTCATATAGTCACTTGTTGCAGATGTGTCACGGTGCGGTTCACTGGACCGGTGACAGTTTTGGCCATGTAGGCTGGCTGCATGCCCTCTTGCGTACTGGCTGCAGGCTGTCTCCTGTGTATGCTGGTTGCTTGGGGCTGCATGCTGGCTGCAGTGTTTTGTGGAACTGCTGTCTGTGAATGTTTGCTCTCCCCGTGTCTGCTTCTCTGTGCAGTTCTTATCACTGTTGCCTTGCAGGCTGGCTGCAGGCTCCCTCACGTACTGGCTGCAGGCTGACACCTGTGTATGCTGGTTGCTTGGGACTGCATGCTGGCTGCGGTGTAGTGTGTGAACTGTGGCCTGTGTTTGCGTATTCCTGTGTCTGCATCTCTGTGGCTCATGTCTCTGGTGCCGTGCAGGCTGGCTGCATGCACTTTGTGTACTGGCTGTGGGTATCTCCATGCAGGTTCTGCAATGTGCATTGGCTGCAGCCTTGTGTGTGAACATGGCCTTAGTATGTATGCATTTCTATTGTGTCATAAGTTGTTTTTGCTCTGGCATACTGGCTGTTCATGCAGGCTCCCTCCCTGTTTTGTTCTGATGGGGTTAAATTCCCCTAGTCCGTTCCTGGGTGTGGCTTATCAGGTGCCCTCATTATTGAAGCTATTTCTACCTGTGAGCTGTGGGGCTTGGGGTCAGTCACTTGTGCGTTGCTGGGTGTTGTACCTTGCTGCTCACCCAGGGGGTCAGTCTATCTTCTGTCCTGTGCCTTACTGGGTGTAGCCCCTTGCTGCTGATCCAGTTTTTTTTCCATCTGCCCTTGTTTGTGGTGTCACCTGGTAATGCATTGCTATTTCCTTGTCTAATTTCCTGTACCTGTTCTGTGATGTTGTTGTTGTTATGTTCTTGCTTGTTCTTCTGTACCTGTTCTCTGTCTGGATCCTTGCTTGTCCCATGTCTAGCCTAGCAGTTCTCTAATTGCGTATGATAGCCTGGCAGTGCTAAACTGCTTCTGATCCTGTCCTATGCCCTGCCTGGCAGTGCCTATTGCTTCTGTTCTTGTCTGCCTGTAGTTCCTTTCTGCTTCTGTTCCTATCCAGTGTTTGTCCTGCCTTTGTGAGAGGACCCCTGAGTTCTCTGGAGGGAGAATCTCTAAGCTGTGTGCAGTTCTGCCTGAGACCGCCATGCTTCCATTTCGCTTAGGGTCCAGGCACCTGCTTCTGTGCAGGTTCCCGTTCGTCTTGTTGTCTGTTCCATGTCCTGTGTTTGCTTGGGTTCCAATTTTGCTGTCTTTCCGCTGGTTTTACCAGCCTGGTTCTCTGCAGGTTGGGGCTAAGTGTACTGGGACCTTCCTGGAGGTGCGATCAGTGAGCCCTCGGCCCAGTTCCTCACCACTAGGGGCTCTGTAAAGAACAGGGCTCATTGGCTCTCCAGGTTTTGCCTTTGGTCTGCCGATGCACTTGTTTCTGTGGTAGTGCTACCACTATTGCATAACCTGCTTACTCTCATGTGTTTTTATTACACTTGTAATAAAATTCTCTCTGGGTCCTTGGACTGCCTTTCAATTGTTTTGGGACTAAAATATCTACTAAAATTTCCATACTATACTAATATATGTAATGTAGAAGACAACACATACAGTGGTCTCTCTAATAACCTATAAAACATGCTATTAATTTGAATCTCAAACTATGAATCTACGATAATGCAGTGGTATCTGTCTGCCATTGACTTTTGTGAAATAAATACAGAAGCATATTGGTTTTGCTCATTAAAATAGTGTTACAATCTATTATTTACATTTGTGGTAAAAATAGTATCTGGATGTTTAACCAATAACTTATAACAATGCAGTTTTTTGTCCTATTACAAAGACCAAGTTCCAAGCACATTTGAGGTGGAATTGGACAAGTATTCTAATATCCAGAAATCTAGGATTAAAATGTTGGGAGGTATGATAAACCAGTCTAATTTAAGCCAACTGACACACTATTGAAATAATATATCATAATATTATTAATATATATCTGCATATATGCATAAAAGATACATACATTTCTCCGGTAGAGTACATATCACATGGCACATCAGTATGATTATAAATATTATCTTTATTCTTTCTTTTATAAAATGTTTAAAATACCAACCAGAGAATGCTCAACCCTTCTCAAAGTCATTGAGGTGTTAAACCATCCACTGGTTACTGTTCTATATTGCAAACATAATGTTAACATCATGTCATCATGCTAACTCTGGGACATTTTAATTATAGGGATTGAATGCAGTTTATCGAGAACACATTTTTTCTCTCTTTCTAAAACATATTTTCTTTGCTCCAGTGAAGCCTTTATAAAAAATTAATAAATAAAATAAAAGTGTAATTTCCAGTGAACTTCAACACTTCATCAATGTGACCTCCGTACAAATAACACGGCCATAGAGCAAGGTAGCCTCATTGCCCCTGTTAGGTTGCCAACAGCAGAGGGATTTGATGTTGGTAGCAGAATGTCAAGTTCGGGTGTGGTAGAGAAACACCACACCAAACATAGGAGGGAAAGGGGTGAGGGAATAAGGCCTGGAAACTAGGGAAAGGAGATGGACACCTCCTAGTAAAACCCTAATCAAAGTCCTGACTACCAGTATGAACAGACCCCAGAGGTAGGTGAGTTCATACACAGGAATACCTAATGTCCCAACTCTATGGGACCCTGGTACTAATGTCAGGACTGAGACAACCTGTTCCTCCAAAAGGAAGGACAAACAAGAGTTTCCCTCAGGCCTTAATACAAATAACAGGGAAATGCAACACACAAAATAACCCAAACAAAATACAAAAGGGAAAGAAAACACTTAACTTCAAGTAGCTATGGCAGCACCAGGAACTTAGCCGAGATCCACACACCAGCTATCCACAACTCTAACAGAAGATTTAAACCACATAGCATAGTGGGAGAAACAAGAATAAATAGAGAAGGTTAAATAACCATAATAGCCACACCTGGGAAAAGAAGGTGTGGCAAGCACCAGAAACACAGAACGTCTTTTGATCCAAACAGAAAACATGTCAGATCAAGCCATGTGCTGCCAGTCTAACCAATCTCCTGCCACTTGTCGAGGGAACGTCCGTGACACAGAAAAGTATTATATGAATTTCTTTCATGGCCTTCTACTGAACACAAACACTGTCCATAATAAACCTTTATTTTTCCATTAGTATGTCAGCTCCTCTTATTTCCCTGGAGTGATACCATCAAACTGTCTATATTTTTCTTATTTCATTTCATTGCCGGCTGCAGATAACACAGAATTACTGGTACAGGCTCACATACTGAAGACAATTGTTTTATGTCGAAAAATTGGAAAAGATAGAGGGAGATATGAATGAATAAAGTCGCAATCACGTTTATACTGCCTGGCCCTGTCAAAGTGCAGAGGGCGCAGCAGTTGCAGACGGAGCGGAGCCTCTAGGTGTAACAACAACGCCCCTGTTGCTTCTAGAGGCTCATTTGCATATAGTAAAACATAATTTTTCTTAGCAATGCGGGCACATATATATATGTAACACCCCAGAGTTGTGTTACTACACTCCTCTACCCTGCTACTATCTTCTAAGAGCCTTTACTAACTATGTTAAAAGCAATTGTTCATGTAATTTGCCTGGTTACTAGTAGGTGGCAGCAACTCATTGGCAAGTATAGTATAGTGTTTAGTGTATCTGGGCTGGAATGGATTATTCCAGCTTAGCTCCCCAAGTTTAGAGAAGTAGGCTGGTCCCACATCCTGCAGTCTGGGTGGAGAAGGAAGTTTAGTCAGTGTAGCCTCCCCCCAGCTAGGGAAAGGCTGCATGATAGCATTCAGGAGTTACCCCCTGCATAGGGAAGACAGCAAGGACCTAGTCTCGGCTGAGAATTGGCTCTATTTCCCAGCTTGAGCACCTTCAGCTCAGATAGATGAGAAAAGCAGAAAACTACAGACAAACTCCAGAGTTCCAGGAAGAAAGCACCCCCTGAGAATCTATCTGTGAGTTCAGTCCAGAGACCTAGGATAAGCCAAGTCCTCCTCAGCTAGTCTGCCCCCACACAGCAGAAGGTACCAGATAAGCGCAGAAGCTAACCCTGCCACAATTATAGAGCTACAAATTTGATTCTGAACGAATGCGATTTTTGTCGCGCTTCATGGGAACGAATCGCAATTTTTCCTAACATGGAGGCTAGACGGCTAAAATGGCGGCTAAAATGGCGGATACACGTGTGAGGACATGGGCCAAGGAACTCTGGGAAGGTGGGATGACCCATAATGCCATGCATGCAGCCATTCATCAGCCAGCCAGCTCAGTGATGTCACAGTCCTATAAATACAGCGGCCATCTTAGAGTCTGCCATTCACTATTGTACTTTGTTCAGGGACAAAAACTAATTGTTAAAAAAAAAGGAAAGAAGTGATTTACTAGTGCAGGGAAAGATAGTGAGAGGAATCATTTCACAAGCAGGGAGAGACGTATGCAGATGCTAGGGAGAGTCATAGGAAAATCCGCATTGTGAAAAAAGCGATTTTCAAGTGCAGGGAAACATTACTTTGGGATCCAGATAGTCTCTGGATCTAATACAGCTCTGTCATTCCAGTAATTAGTTATTGGGGTGCAAGTGCTAGGTTGGAAAGCCTTTCGTAGATTTTATCTGTGGAAAAAGACAAATATATATGCAGTTCACTTTTGCTGTTAACTGCGCTGATATCATTTAGTGGCCTATTTCAATACAATACGAGAAATATTTACGCAGGTCACGTTTGTTGTTATTTGAGCTAAAAACTTTCATTGCCATATTTTTAGAGAAAAAGAGAAAAATAGAATAAGTTCCTACTTCCTCATATTAGCCCTAAAAGCGTTTATTGTCATATTTCACTACAATACGAGAAAAATAGATGCAGTTCACATTTGGTGTTATTTGCGCTAAAAAGCATTTATTGTCATATTTCTAGAGAAAAATATTTGCAGTTCACTTTTTCTGTTATTTACTTAGAAATCGTTTAGTGGCCTATTTTTAAAGGGCATCTGACAGCAGTAGAGATGAGAGAATTTTCTGAAAAATTTGCGACGAATCGCGATAAAAAATGGCTATTTCCGGGCTGCATAGAGCCTTTATATGGGTGTAGAACACTGTGCCTTACAGTAACACGCATAGGGAGTGTGCTGCGGTAATGAAATAATATTGTCAGTCAGTATGACATGCAGATGACAGGTGTCGCTATTAGAATTACTGCACACTTCACTTATTTAACCCCTTAGCGCAGAATGCCGTACATATACGGCGGGGGATACATTGCCAGAATACATTCCGCCGTACATGCACGGCAGGATGATCGGGCGGGAACCGGAGTGGTGCGCGCCCGATCACTGCAGGGGTCCGGCAGGCCCTGGTAGCTGGGCCCATGCTGTATCCGCCGGCATCGCTGTTTACAGCGATGCCGGCGGATTAACCTCTTTTATGCAGGTTAATACCGTAAAAAATAAAAACGGTGTAAAAAAGGCAATTTTTTGTCACCTTAGATCACAAAAAGTCTAATAGCAAGTGACCAAAAAGTCATATGCACCCCAAAATAGTGCCAATCAAACCATCATTTCATCCCACAATAAATGAGACCCTAATTAAGATGATCTCCCAAAAACTGAAAAAAACTATGGCTCTCAGACTATGGAGACACTAAAATATGATTTTTTTTGTTCCAAAAATGAAATCATTGTGTAAAACTTACATAAATAATAAAGAAGTATATATATATTAGGTATCGCCGCGTTCGTAATAACCTGCTCTATAAAAATACCACATGACCTAACCCCTCAGGTTAATACCGTAAAAAATTAAAAATTAAAACTGTAAAAAAAAGCTATTTTTTGTCACTTTAGATCACAAAAAGTGTAATAGCAAGTGACCAAAAAGTCATACGCACCCCAAAATAGTGCCAATCAAACCGTCATCTCATCCCACAAAAATCGTACCCTACCCAAGATAATCGCCCAAAAACTGAAAAAACTATGGCTCTCAGACTATGGAGACACTAAAACATGATTTTTTTTTCGTTTTAAAAATGTAATCATTGTGTAAAACTTACATAAATAAAAAAAGTATATATATATATATATATATATATATATATATATACGGAAATGGGACAGCACTCCAAGACTTGAAAAGAATAAATATCTTTATTCACCCATGTGAAAAAATACCAGCAATGTTTCAGCTCACAACTGAGCCTTTCTCAAGCTTGAGAAAGGCTCAGTTGTGAGCTGAGACGTTGCTGCTATTTTTTCACATGGGTGAATAAAGATATTTATTCTTTTCAAGTCTTGTAGTGCTGTCCCATTTCTGGATATATATTAAGGGTGAAGCTCATTCCCTTGGACATAGCACCTGAGCCAGTGTACTGGTGCCGCCGAATTTTCTTTTTTCATATATATTAGTTGTCGCCACATCCGTATTAACCTGCTCTATAAAAATATCACATGACCTAACCCCTCAGATGAATAAAAAATAAAAACGGTGTAAACAAAGCCATTTTTTGTCACCTTACATCACAAAAAGTGTAATAGCAAGCGATAATAAAGTCATACGCACCCCAGAATAGTGCCAATCAAACCGTCATCTCATCCCGAAAAAAATGAGCCCCTACACAAGACAGTCACCCAAAAAATAAATAAAACTATGGCTTTCAGAATGTGGAGACACTAAAGAATCATTTTTTTTTTTAATGCTTTGTTATGTAAAACTGAAACAAACAAACAAAAAAAGTCATATTTGGTATTGTCGCGTCCGTGATAACCTGCTCTATAAAAATACCTCATGATCTAACCTGTCAGATGAATGTTGTAAATAACAAAAAAATAAAAACGGTGACAAAACAGCTATTTCTTGTTACCTTGCCTCACAAAAAGTGTAATATAGAGCAACCAAAATCATATGTACCCTAAAATACTACCAACAAAACTGCCACCCTATACCGTATTTTCTAAAATGGGGTCACTTTTTTAGAGTTTCTACTCTAGGGGTACATCAGGGGGGCTTCAAATGGGACATGGTGTCAAAAAACCAGTCCAGCAAAATCTGCCTTCCAAAAACCGTATGGCATTCCTTTCCTTCTGCGCCCTGTCATGTGCCCGTACAGCAGTTTACGGCTACATATGTGGTGTTTCTGCAAACTACAGCATCAGAGCCATAAATTTTGAGTTTTGTTTGGCTGTTAACCCTTGCTTTGTAACTGGAAAAAAATTATTAAAATGGAAAATCTGCCAAAAAAGTGAAATTATTAAATTTTATCTCTATTTTCCATTAATTCTTGTGGAACACCTAAAGTTTTGAATATCTTGAGGGGTGTAGTTTCTTATATGGGGTCACTTTTATGGAGTTTCCACTCTAGGGGTGCATCAGGGGGGCTTCAAATGGGATATGGTGTAAATAAACCAGTCCAGCAAAATCTGCCTTACAAAAACCACACGGCGCACCTTTCCCTCTATGCCCTGCCGTGTGCCCGTACAGTAGTTTACGGCCAAATATGGGGTGTTTATGCAAACTAAAGAATCAGGGCAATGAATATAGAGTTTTGTTTGGCTGTTAACCCTTGCTTTGTTACTGGAAAAAATTGATGAAAATGTGCCAAATAATTGAAATTCTCTAATTTCATCTCCATTTGCCATTAACTCTTGTGGAACACCTAAAGGGTTAACAAAGTTTGTAAAACCATTTTTGGGTGGTTTCTATTATGTAAGCCTCACAAAGTGACTTCAGACCTGAACTGGTCCTTAAAAAGTGGGTTTTTGAAAATTTCTGAAAAATTTCTGAAAAATTTAAAGATTTGCTTCTAAACTTCTAAGCCTTGTAACGTCCCCAAAAATTAAAATATTATTCCCAAAATGATCCAAACATAAAGTAGACATATGGGGAATGTAAAGTAATAACTATTTTTGGCGGTATTACTATGTATTATAGAAGTAGAGAAATTGAAACTTGGAAATTTGGCAATTTCTCCAAATTTTGGGTAAATTTGGTATTTTTTGAAATAAATAAAAATGATTTTTTTTTACTCCATTTTACCTGTGTCACGAAGTACAATATGTGAAGAAAAAACTGTCTCAGAATGGCATTGATAAGCAAAAGTGTTTTAAAGTTATTCACACATAAAGTGGCACTGGTCAGATTTGCAAAAAATGGCATGGTCCTTAAGGTGAAAATGAGCCCGGTCTTTAAGGGGTTAAGGACCCGTACCATTAAAAAAAATAGCTGATTAGCAATTGGTCTCAACAGCTCCTGTACATACACATGGATCACAATGGTAACATACTACAAACAAACCTTGTGTAGTCTGCTTTCATATTCTTACTCTGCTTAATAGAAAGATTAGTTATACATAGATTCTAGGATGGCTACAGATAGATGCTAGGATAACTACAGGTTTTGTTTGCAGTTTCTTACCATGAAGATGCATGGATCCAAATAAGAACTGTGGACACAAAAACAAAATTCTAGAGAGTTTCTATTTCTATTCAACAGAGCACCGTTATAAGGAAGTGGAAAGAATATGCCACTACAAAGTCCACCAAAAGCTCACAGATCAGGCAAGGACAGCATTCAATAAAAACATTAACAATAAACACTGAGCTCCACAGACCCATTTAGGAGATGGAAGTATTTTTGCATATGACCACTCTAAGCCAGTGCCCAACCATTTTTCATCTGAGGGCAACACTAGACATGGTATAAATTTTGCGGGCCAGAAACGGGAAGCTTTGCCATAAAGAAATGCAAACACTGTGAGGGGGCACATGTGAGCATTACTAAAATACATAATTTGTAGGCTAAAACTGGCTCAAATCTGCATTGGAGGCTGCGTTTGGAGCCTCTGTTGCAGATTCTGTCGAAAGATCAGACAAAAAGGCCTTGTATGCAGCACTTGTGTCCTGTAAAATTAAAGGATCCCGAACGGAAACTGAACGGATCCCATCATGATCGGTGGAGTCTGTTCAGCTTCTTCCCTGTGGGGTGACAGGAGGAGGGGGAGCAGGGTCACTAGTGGGGTGACAGGAAGAGGGGGAAGCAGGATCACTAGTGGAGGTGACAGGAGGAGGGGGAAGCAGGGTCACTAGTGGGGTGACTGGAGGAGGGGAAAGCAGGGTCACTAGTAAGGTGACAGGAGGAAGGGGGAGCAGGGTCACTAGTGGGGTGACAGGAGGAGGAAGCAGGGTCACTAGTGGGGGGATAGTAGGAGGGGAGAGCAGGGTCACTGGGACCAGTCACATGAGTCCATTCTCCTTACCTCTTTTGTCATGTTTCCCAAGGTCCTCAGGCAGCCTGCTCCGCTCTTACTACAGCCACCACGGGAGCTGGCCCCAGCTCCTTCAAGCTCCCGCCAGTTTCCACTGCCTGACCCGACTTGTATTGCTCTGGCACGCTCATACCAACCAATAACAAAGCTCCTTGCACTGCCTATGCCATTCACAGTGCTCATTGCGCTGATGAATGTGTGGGAAAAAGTCTAAGGCGTATTGGTACACCTTAGAATTTTTCCAGGGAGTCGCACGGGCCACATGACACAGCCTCGCGGGCTGGATTTGGCCCACGGGGCGTAGGTTGGGCATCACTGCTCTAAGCCATACACTCCGCAGAGTAGGGTTTTATGAAAGAGAGCCCAGAAAAAAAAAGCTATTGCTTAAGGAAAAGAAACATGCTTGGAGTTTCAGATGACACTTAAATTGAGAATTTTGGCCATTGTGGGAAACACTATGTCGTGCAAACTCAACACTTTCAATCAGCCTAAGAACAGCATTCCTACAGTGAAGTATAGTGGTGGCAACATTATGCTGTAGGTATGCTTTTCATTGGTAGGTACTTCAAAACTCACCAGGATTGAAGAAAAGATGGTTGACAGTAAATACAGAGTAATTCTTCAGAAAAATCAGTCTGCCGAGAGATTGTAGACTAGGACATAACTTCACCTTCCAGCAGGAACATGACCCTACACTTATTGCAAAGGGAAACATTTACATGTCTCAAAATGACCTAGTTAAAACTGAGACCTCAATTAAATGGAAAATATGTGGCATAACTTGAAGACTGCTGTACAAAAATGCAACCTGTAACAAAATCAGATGTGGAAGCATTTTAGCACTAAACAAATTTGACTTGGGGCTACTACTAAGGATGTTATTTAACTACCCCCTTCGGCTTCACCCTTTAACCTCCATACCTGGATCTTGGCTGGGGGGACTACTTTGCTGTTATGTCTCGGACTAGTCTCTGTACAGTGGCTGCTGACCACAAGGGTCAAGAGACACTAGTGTAGAACACTGATGTATCAGGCAAAATCATAGTCAGGACAGGTCAGGACAGGCACAGTACTTTCAATCCGGTAATCAGGCAAAAGGTCAGCAGGGGAAGTACAGGGCCAATTTGAGAGTCAGGCAGCAAAGCATAAAATCCAGTAATCAGGCAGAGGCCAGGAATGGCAGATCAGAACTAGGAAGCCAGAAACACTATTGATCAGACACTCTCCCACAGGGAAGGTACATTCGGTATCTTCAGGTGGGCAGCCAGGCTGGGAAAGATTAGGGTGACTGTGCCGGCCTTTTAAGAGCAAAAGAGAGTGTGCAGTGAAAGGCCAAGCAGGCCTCAGTCTGTGTATAGTGGACAGACTAACGCTGTGCCAGTGGTCCTTAACAGTTGGTGTCTGGCTGGTCCTTCTGACGGAAATGCATTCATATCAGTATATTAAGCTACAGACATACAGTATACAACTTTATCATTCATTACATTTTTCCAAATTGTCCGTAAAAAAAAGTGTTAGCTGACTGTGATTTTTTAAATAGTTGTTTAGAGAAACGAAAAGCTCAGTTGGCAACACTGGTATCGGCTCACATTATAAGATAGATATAAATATGGAGATTAATCTACCATTGTCCGGTTCAAGGAATAATAAGACATCATCTTCTCATTATGGGTTAATTTGCTGTAAAAAATGTCTTAACCAAATAGATTTCTCTGTGTCTCTGGCACATAAGCTGCATTAAAAGGAATACCATGCAAGTACAATATGTATTGTTCTTAGAAAATGGTTTATTAGAGAACCTCTTAGAGACCTACGTGCTTGTATCATCATTATTCAGGAATATGAAACCTATCAAACTTCAGCCACACAACTGTAGCCTTCAAATATAATCGAACTGAATGGGTCGCCTGACATTATGTTACTAATATTGTTTTTCCATTCGCATAAATCACATATGTTGCACATAAGGCTGTATCAATCTGTATAAAAATACAATCCATACTGTAGAAAGTAAAAAAGGAAATCAAATCAGCTCATCACTCAGCTTCTCAGTGTTCAGAACCCATGTTGGACGGTGCAAGATATATGCCAGCTCAGCTGTGGTTGCACTGTAGACAATAAATTCTAATCCAGAATTACGTTGTAGAGTCTTCAATCTTTATTTTTTATGTTACAATCAGGAGGATACAAGGAAGAAATACAGTCAACACGTTGCAGACAGTTACACTCTGCCAGACTGTAAGTGTCCGAAATGTGTTAGCATGCTCTTGATTTTAACATGAAGAAATAAAGATTGACAATAATTGAAGATAACCCACAATATGCAATGAAATAGGTGCTTGATGTCCTATATTTGGTGGACTAGACTTTCTTGGAAAATATTTTGATAATTGATAAAGTGAAATAAATACACTCCTACATAACGCCAATCAGAGGCTATCAGATGAATATATGACATCTAGATGCTAGTGATGTCAGACCCGTGTGCCAGGCATCTATCACGGAAATACAAAACCATAGTCATCACAATCAAACCACTAGCAAATACTGTATGTCTTGCATGGTCCTTTATGAGCAGTCTTTGGTGTGGAGATTAGCTCAAATGGTGACTTTAGATATAGTTCAAACAATAGTCTTTTTATTTTGTCCAAAACGGATTCAACAAATACTCGCTTACTTCAGCATGTAAACACACAAAAAAAACACAGTCCATGTAAAGTGGTCTGACTCATAGTCCTCTGTAGCTCTTGGTTTCCACCACCAGCTTGAGGAAAAGACTTGGCAATAGCAGGCTTCTCCGCTGAAACACTCCACACAGCTGTACTCCCAGTCTATCACACTTCCAGACTAGGAGCACACACCCAGCAATCCTGGGCTTCCTAGCTTATATAGACCAGCCAAAACCTGGTCTGGATACGTGGGAGTAGTCATCCCACCGTGCTCTTTGACTACCCCAATGAAACCCGGCCCGGATCAGCTGCAGCCAAAATGCTACTAACAAGTGTCAGTAACCTAGGGTTACTGACAAAAAGTTATCGGTTCATTTCACCAAGGCCAAGCATCTCGGTGACACGTATCTATCATCTACTATGGCACCTTGTGTTTTCTCACATATCGTACATATCATATTGCTTTGTGGAGCAGTAACAGACTGTTAGGGACACCAAACGTTAGCTAATAGGGCCACAAAAGTCCTTTTAAGGACTGGTATAGGTGTGCTATCCATAGGTGTTTTATACTGAGGGGTGTGATATATTAAAATATACTTTATAATATACCTGTTGCCCCAAAAAAACTGATTGAGGAGTGCGATAAACCTGCTTCTACAAAATATTGATTAAGGGGTTCTATATACCTGCTTCCACAAAATACTGATTGAAGGGTGCTATATACCTGCTTCCACAAAATACTGATTGAAGGATGCGATATACCTGCTTCCACAAAATACTGATTAAGGGGTTTGATATACATGCATCCACAAACTACAGATTGAGGAATGTGATATACCTGCTTTCACAAAATACTGATTAAGGGGTTTGATATACCTGCTTCCACAAAATACTGATTGACTAGTGCGATATACCAGCTTCCACAAATACAGGTCCTTCTAAAAAAATTTGCATATTGTGATCAAATTAATTATTTTCTGTAATGTACTGATAAACATTAGACTTTCATATATTTTAGATTCATTACACACAACTGAAGTAGTTCAAGCCTTTTATTATTTTAATATTGAAGATTTTGGCATACAGCTCATGAAAACCCAAAATTCCTATCTAAAAAAATTAGCATATCACAAAAAGGTTCTCTAAACGAACTATTAACCTAATAATCTGAATCAACTAATTAACTCTAAACACCTGCAAAATATTCCTGAGGCTTTTAAAAACTCCCAGCCTGGTTCATTACTCAAAACCGCAATCATGGGTAAGACTGCCGACCTGACTGCTGTCCAGAAGGCCATCATTGACACCCTCAAGCAAGAGGGTAAGACACAGAAAGAAATTTCTGAACGAATAGGCTGTTCCCAGAGTGCTGTATCAAGGCACCTCAGTGGGAAGTCTGTGGGAAGGAAAAAGTGTGGCAGAAAACGCTGCACAACGAGAAGAGGTGACCGGACCCTGAGGAAGATTGTGGAGAAGGACCGATTCCAGACCTTGGGGGACCCGCGGAAGCAGTGGACTGAGTCTGGAGTAGAAACATCCAGAGCCACCGTGTACAGGCGTGTGCAGGAAATAGGCTACAGGTGCCGCATTCCCCAGGTCAAGCCACTTTTGAACCAGAAACAGCGGCAGAAGCGCCTGACCTGGGCTACAGAGAAGCAGCACTGGACTGTTGCATGTCATTCGGAAATCAAGGTGCCAGAGTCTGGAGTGTCAAGTACCCACAGTCAGTGATGGTCTGGGGTGCCATGTCAGCTGCTGGTATTGGTCCACTGTGTTTTATCAAGGGCAGGGTGAATGCAGCTAGCTATCAGGAGATTTTGGAGCACTTCATGCTTCCATCTGCTGAAAAGCTTTATGGAGATGAAGATTTCATTTTTCAGTACGACCTGGCACCTGCTCACAGTGCCAAAACCACTGGTAAATGGTTTACTGACTATGGTATTACTGTGCTCAATTGGCCTGCCAACTCTCCTGACCTGAACCCCATAGAGAATCTGTGGGATATTGGGAAGAGAAAGTTGAGAGACGCAAGACCCAACACTCTGGATGAGCTTAAGGCCGCTATCGAAGCATCCTGGGCCTCCATAACACCTCAGCAGTGCCACAGGCTGATTGCCTCCATGCCACGCCGCATTGAAGCAGTCATTTCTGCAAAAGGATTCCCGACCAAGTATTGAGTGCATAACTGAACATAATTATTTGAAGGTTGACTTTTTTTGTATTAAAAACACTTTTCTTTTATTGGTCGGATGAAATATGCTAATTTTTTTAGATAGGAAATTTGGGTTTTCATGAGCTGTATGCCAAAATCATCAATATTAAAACAATAAAAGGCTTGAACTACTTCAGTTGGTGTGTAATGAATCTAAAATATATGAAAGTCTAATGTTTATCAGTACATTACAGAAAATAATGAAATTTATCACAATATGCTAATTTTTTTAGAAGGACCTGTACTGCTCTTCTCTAGGGACTTTGACACAGGGTCTGTCACGGTGGGATGGAGTGTGCGCAGCCCTAAGCTCCACCCACACCTCTGTCCCTGCCTACTTGCACAATCTGCCCAAGGCGACGGGGTACAACTAGACGGCGGTCCCTAAACTGAGTATGTGTAAGGCCTTAAAAGGTAATAATACAATACAGGAGAAAACAAAAAAGTGACAGGCAGGCACAGGGGGGTAGAAAATACAACAAGGTAAATGCGAGTCGAGGTCAGTAACCAGGACATCACATAAATACAAATGGAGGATGCAAGTTCGAGGTCACAAACAAAGCCAAGGTCAGAAGCCAGGAGGTAACGTCAATACCAGGGAGGATTCAAAGTCGAGGTCAGAAAGCAAAGCCAAAGTCAAAAACCCACAAGGTCACAATCCTGAGTATGCTAGTGACGGAAGGAAGACCAATCCCAGGCAACCTGTGGCATCAGGCTGCCTGTTTAAATAGCCCTGGCTGGTGAGTCACATGACGTGGCCAGCATCACATGACTCACAATACACAGCCCAACACAGCCGAGCACTGATGATCATTATCCGCACTCAGCTCTCCTGCTGCTTGCCTGCTGCCATGGAGACGTGGACGCAGGCTGCGTCCTTGCCCCTCTCCATGCGCAGGGTGCCGGCAACGTTGCAAAGGAAGCACACGTCGCCGGCCCCTCGTTACAGTAACCCCCTCCCATCCACGAGGGGCCACCAGACCCAAAATCACTGGACTGGGTTTCTACAGGTGAGCTAGATGAAATTTATTCACCACCCTCTTAGCATGCATCTTACTAGCTGGTGCCCAAGACCTCTCCTCAGGACCAAAACCCTTCCAGTGAATCAAATATTGCAACGAATTCCGGACCTTTCTCACATCAATAATTCTAGAAATTTCGAATTCTAGTTGACCGCCAACTTCCACTGGCAGCTGAGATTCCTGTGTAGGGACTGCAGGAGACACATTTTTTTAGTAAGTCTTTATGGAAAACATTATGGATACGAAAGGAATCAGGTAACCGTAACTTAAAAGACACAGGGTTAATTATGTCAATAATCTCATAAGAACCAATAAACCGCGGTGCAAATTTATAACCACACTTTATCTCCCAACCCAAAAGCCCTTCCTCGAGAGCGTTTTTATCACCATTAGTTTTTGGACTCTCCTGGGCTTTTCTCAGGTTCGATTGAACCTGGGCCCAGACTGTGCACAGTTCTCTAGCTTTTACATCAGCCTGTGGAATTTGCAAAGAGGATGGCGAACAAGAATTAAATTGCGGATGAAAACTAAGTTTATAGTAAAAAGGTGACATACCAGTGGATGAGTTCACCTGTTTGTTAATGGCGAACTCAGCCAGGGGAAGATGTTTCACCAACAGCTGTTGATTGTCAGAGACATAACACCTCAAATACTGCTCCAGAGACTGGTTCAAACATTCAGTTTGACCGTTTGTTTCAGGATGAAAGGCCGAAGAAAAAGACATGTTAAATGTCTGACAAAAAGCCCTCCAAAATCTAGATGCAAATTAAACACCTCTATCCGAAACTACATTTTCAGGAATCCCATGTAAGTTTATCACATGCTCTACAAATAGGGAGGCCAAAGGCATTGAGCAGCTTTGACAGAGGGATAAAATGCACCATCTTACTAAATCTGTCAACCACCACCCATACCACCGACTTACCCTCTGAAACCGGCAAATCGGTGATAAAGTCCATGGAGATATGGGACTAAGGTCTTTTAGGGATGGGTAGTGGATGTAACTCACCCGCTGGACGGAACCTAGGATTCTTGGACCTGGCACACACCTCACATGAGGATATATATGAGTGGACATCTCTATCCAGAGTGGGCCATCAGTAAAATCTGGAAACGAGGTCTTTGGAGGCATTGATACCCAGATGTCCACTAAACACAGAATTATGGCACTCATCCAACAGTCGGAGACGTAAATGGCCAGGGACAAACAATTTATCTGCAGGGGATTTTACCGGAGCCAAATGTTGTCCCGCAGTTATTTTGGTCGTCAGATCTGAGGAGACCGAAGCCACAATGATGCCTGCTGGTAATATTGGTTCTGGAGGAGTATCAGGAGGTTGAAAAGCACAAAAACTTCGGGATAGAGCATCTGCTTTAACATTTTTACTTCCTGGCCTGAAAGTAATACGAAAGTTAAAACGTGTAAAGAACAATGCCCACCTCGCCTGTCTGAGATTGAATCATTTAGCAGATTCTAAAAAACAATGAATTCTTATGATCAGTCAGAACAGTAACACAATGTTGGGCCCCCTCCAAAAAAATGGTGCTATTCCTCAAAGGTCCATTTAATGCCAAGTAACTCCCGGTTCCCAATATCATAATTTCTCTCAGTAGAAGAGAACTTACGAGAAAAGAATGCACAGGGTCTCAGATTAGTGAGGTTTTATGACCCCTGATAAAGTACTGCTCCTACCCCACCCTCAGAAGCATTAACCTCGACTATGAACGGCCTCTCTTGATCAGGTTGAACCAATATTGGGGCATTAACAAAACATTTCTTGAGTGTTATCGAAAGCCTTCATGGCCTCTGGTGACCAATTCACTAAATCTGCCCCCTTCCTGGTTAGGTCAGTGAGAGGTTTAGCAATAACCGAATTTTTTTAATACATTTTCGATAATAATTAGAGAAGCCCAAAAAGAGTTGCAATGCTTTAAAAGAGGAGGGCATTATCCATTCCTAAATATCCTGTACCTTCCCTGGATACATCTTAAATGACTAGGGTGAGAAAATATATCCTAAAAAACAAAATTTCCTGCACACCAAAAACACATTTTTTACCTTTCGCGAATAGTTGATTCTTACGAAGAACATACAATACCTGTCTAGTGTGGTTAATGTGAGAATCCCAGTCAGGTGAATAAATCAGAATATCGTCCAAATAAACAATCATAAATTTACCAATAAATTGTCTGAAAATATCATTACACCACAACCTATAACACTATGTGCATACCCAGATCACCAAAAAAGAAGCGACCATATATATTTTATTAGAACAACACAATAAAACATATATAATGAAGTCTTACATCATTGTATGGAGTAAAACAAGTATAAATGAGGAACACAGGGGGGAGGGGACCAATAAAGGTGAATACATATTGGCAGGGGCGTAGCTAGAAATGCATGGGCCCCATAGCAAAAGAAAGGTATGGCCCCCCCCCACATATCTATTGGGCCTCCCACCACCCCTTCCAGAGCTCCCACCCAAACACCCATCCTAGTTCTCCCACCGCTCAATGGGGACGGAGCAGCGGTCCAGTGAAATAGCGGCAGGACGGATCCGACAGGCTGAACAGCCTGCCGGATCCGTCCTGCCACAAGTGTAAAAGTACCCTTAGTCTGTCATATAAGGGGGGGGGAAGAAACCCCAGAACTAGAGTGTTCCCCCCAAAAGAAGGAAGGGGTGCCCTCCTTATCACTGCTGGCATCTCTTTTTAACTTCAGATCATCAGACTCTCACTTACTAATTACAGCACACACCTAGGGTTGCCACCTTTTCTTCCAGCCAAACCCGAACACTTTAGCACCTAGCGGCAATTTTTGGGTAAATTCACTTTTCTGTAGGCAGCATACCTTCCTGACCAATCAGGAGGCTGGGACGCGAGTCATGACATACTGCCCAGCTTGCTGATTGGTTAGGAAACCAGGCTGCCTAGAAATAAGTGATGCAGGCTTCCTAGCCAATTAGGAAGCCAGAAGGCGGATGATAACCCACCTCCCTGCTTCCTGATTGGAAAGGAAGTTGGCTGTATGCTCCCTTGGCGCTGCCAGTCAGAGGGACATCTCCCTCCAACCGTAAGTTCCAATATCGGGGAAGGTATCGGAGCAAGTACTCGCCCAAATATTCTGTATTGGTAGCGATATTAGTATCAGTAGTCTGGCGGTACATCTATAGTGCAAATCCATTTTATTGATAGCTGTCATTGAAACGACAAGCGCATTTCTGGGCCTGATGAAGGGGATTCTGCACGACACCAAAAGCACTTGCCGATTGGACGACAGCTATCAATAAAAATGGATTTTGCACTAACATGAAATTTGGATGTCTGTATTTGGACGATATGTAGTATTGCACATAAAAGATGCCCCCATAAAACATGTCACACTGTTTACCTGTGGCATTTTTTTATGGGGGCATGTTTTATGTGCAATACTAACAAGTGCCGTGCGTGCCCACTGCCCCCTTCCAATTAATATTTTTTTATTAAAAACTGTCTTCAAATGTTTTAAATACCTTTTTTTACTGACTGTCTCCCTCCCAGTCCCAGACGAAAAGAAGAAGAGTCTGCTGCTGGGCTGCCTGGAGTGGAGCAGCTCCATGAGCAGGCGGCTGCCAGAGAATTATTTCTCCTCTCCCAGACTCCCATGCTCCCTCCCTCTCTGATGTCACTTCCTCTAGTACTGACTAGCAGAGAGAAGGAGAGGGAGGGACGGGTGAGACGATTGCTTCTTTAGAGAGCTGCCTTTACACACAAACTCCTGCTGGTTCTGTACAGGAGTCCGCTGGCCGCAATTTTCTTGTAGTCTGCTCTGTTATTTATTAATAGGGGGTTCCGTAACATAGGATTTCAATTTCCTGCGCTGCGGCACTGGTGCCTGGCTCCGCCTCCGTTCCTCAGGTACGACTACTCCCCTGTTCCGGCCCCCTCCACCACCTACCTCATCTGCTGCAGCCTGCTCGTGCGCCCCGCTCCAGTCCTGACTCCTTCTCCCCAGCCAGGCCCGAGCCGCGGACCGCCCACGCCCCGCCCACTACACTAGTCTAGTATAGTGGGCAGGCGGTCCGCGACTCGGGCCTGGCTGCCTGTGTGTAGTGTGTGTGCAAATAAAAAATCAAAATCAACAGAAGGCGTCCCGGACGGGCCCCCAGTGGCGTAGGGCCCCATAGCCACTGCTATGGTTGATATGGCGATCCCTACGCCACTGCATATAGGGGAAGCAGTAACTGTAATTAAATACATAAATACACAAGTTTAAACGTTGCCCCAAGTTAGTAACAGAAAATTAAGGAAATAGATACTACAGCAGGTTTCTACTCACAGGCAAAGAGTCTAGTAAAGTGCATAGCAATAGTTCCTCAGGTAGACCAGGAACCACATATAATAGCTTACTCGATTGTAAACAAACTTATTAACGTTCACATCACCCATCCAGTGCCCCTCACTTATCCTACGCGTTTCGCCAAATGGCCTAGTCAGGGGAAGTGAGGAGCAGTGGGATGGATGTCTTATTTATATCCAGTACATAATGCTGAATTACAGACACCTGTGCGGCGTCTGAGACTCACAAGTCATGTGTGCACACAGCCAGGTCCCCCAGCATGTAATCAATAGGGCAAAAAGAATCCTGAAACCCTAGAAATATCTAATTGGAACTTAAAGAGGAAAGTAGGGGCGTGATTAATGCCAAACCACATCCCCCACTCCCCAACACATGACTGCTAAATCGGTGCACATGTCTTGATGTGTCCAGCTCCTTGTCACATGACCACTTGTTTAATTGCAACACGAGATCCTCCACTCCACATCATAGAAGGAGGTGCTGAAGGTCCTTCCAATATGTGACTATGTATGCAGAACCGAGGATGAACTTTGGGACTAATTTAGACTTTACCACACATGTATATTGGTTGTGTTGTTGTTGTATTATATTACACTAGGGTTACTGATTTCCCATAAATAACATGATTGCTAGTATAGTTTTTCATATCCACGTATCCTGCTTTAAGCAGCACTTATTTTTTAGTAAATTTGGGTCTCTCTTTTGCATTACACATCATACACCTATCATCAACACATTATTATATATATAGTTTTTTATAAAAAAAAACACAAATAAACAATATAAGAGTATAAATGTTTTTATAAAGTGTTATAATATTTATTTATTATTGCTATATAGCTGGTCAAGTTTGGTATGTATATAGAAACATAGAATGTGTCGGCAGATAAGAACCATTTGGCCCATCTAGTCTGCCCAATATACTGAATACTATGAATAGCCCTTGTCCCTATCTTATATGAAGGATGGCCTTATGCCTATCCCATGCATGCTTAAACTCCTTCACTGTATTTGCAGCTACCACTTCTGCAGGAAGGCTTTTCCATGCATCCACTACTCTCTCGGTAAAGTAATACTTCCTGATATTACTTTTAAACCTTTGCCCCTCTAATTTAAAACTATGTTCTCTTGTAGCAGTTTTTCTTCTTTTAAATATTCTCTCCTCTTTTACCTTGTGGATTCCCTTTATGTATTTAAAAGTTTCTATCATATCCCCTCTGTCTCGTCTTTCTTCCAAGCTATACATGTTAAGGTCCTTTAATCTTTCCTGGTAAGTTTTGTCCTGCAATCCATGTACTAGTTTAGTAGCTCTTCTCTGAACTCTCTCCAAAGTATCAATATCCTTCTGGAGATATGGTCTCCAGTACTGCGCACAATACTCCAAATGAGGTCTCACTAGTGGTCTGTAGAGCGGCATGAGCACCTCCCTCCTTCTACTGGTAATGCCTCTCCCTATACACCCAAGCATTCTGCTAGCATTTCCTGCTGCTCTATGACATTGTCTGCCTACCTTTAAGTCTTCTGAAATAATGACCCCTAAATCCCTTTTCCTCAGATACTGAGGTTAGGACTGTATCACTGATTTTATATTCTGCTCTTGGGTTTTTACGCCCCAGGTGCATTATCTTGCACTTATCAACATAAAATTTTAGTTGCCAGATTTTTGACCATTCCTCTAATTTTCCTAAATCCTTTTCCATTTGGTGTATTCCTCCAGGAACATCAACCCTGTTACAAATCTTTGTGTCATCAGCAAAAATACACACCTTACCATTGAGGCCTTCTGCAATTTCACTGATAAAGATATTAAACAATATGGGTCCCAGAACAGATTCCTGAGGTACCCCACTGGTAACAAGACCATGGTCTGAATATACTCCATTGACAACAACCCTCTGTTGTCTGTCCCTCAGCCACTGCCTAATCCATTCAACAATATGGGAGTCCAAGCCCAAAGACTGCAATTTATTGATAGGCCTTCTATGTGGGACGGTATCAAAAATCTTACTAAAGTCTAGATAAGCGATGTCTACTGCACCTCCGCCATCTATTATTTTAGTCACCCAATCAAAAAAATCAATAAGATTAGTTTGACATGATCTCCCTGAAGTAAACCCATGCCGTTTTTCATCTTTCAATCCATGGGATTTTAGATGTTTCACAATCCTCTCCTTAAGTATGGTTTCCATTAATTTCCCCACTATTGATGTCGGTCTATAGTTGCCCGATTCCTCCCTACTACCTTTCTTGTGAATGGGCACAACATTTGCTAATTTCCAATCTTCTGGGACGACTCCTGTTGCCAATGATTGGTTAAATTAATCTGTTAATGGTTTTGCTAGTTCACCAACAGTAGGCTCTTTTAATAGCTTTGGGTGTATCCCATCAGGCCCCTGTGACTTATTTGTATTAATTTTAGACAGCTGACTTAGAACCTCTTCCTCTGTAAAGACACATGCATCAAAAGATTCATTCATATCCAGGTGAAGTATCCAACAATAGGTAAAATGTGATAGATACAATATTCAAGCAAATATCCGCAAAGCTGTATTAAGTAGGTCATATGTGAGTATACTGGTGATATACATTCACATAGAAGCAAGCACACAACAATGGCAGACATGTCCCCTGTGTAACACAGGGCACCACTCTGAGTACAGTCACAATATGACTGTGGTGCAAGCTGCAATATATAGTCACAAAAAACGATACATACTTTCGATCTCGAACAGTCCGGATATTACTATTCAGGTCTCCCGCTCCACAGACCGTCCACTAGGACGGACAAACAAATTAGCCTTAACCCTAAGCTTTGGCAGGTGGCAACGTAGCAGAAAATACAACAGACAATGTGCTAAGAACAAGGCAAAGAATGTGCAGCGGACCAGTACCCGGTTGCGTCCCACCCGAGCCGAGCGCACTGGCCGCCGTTACCCCTCTGAATGACCGCGTCGTCCATCTGCTCATGCGGGCTTAGGGGAGCCGCATGTTCAGCATCTAGTATGACTCATCATGCTGTGCTCCGCCATTCTCAGTGGTCCGCACTGGCACGGAGTGGGCGCAATTCCCGCATCCACTGCTGGGTAGGTGATGTCCTCTATGTTCGGCGTCCCACGTGTCCAGCACCACCTGTGCTGACCTGCTGTATGCACTCAAGGCGTTCAGGTCGATAGGAGTGATCCGGGACTTGGAACCAGTAGAAGCACCTACAAAACCACAATATATCCATAACAGTCATGCGGATATCATAATATTCTTTCACCAAACGCGTTTCAAAGTTTTGAGTCCGACCTCTTCATCAGTGGTAACCCACAACCTTTCATCCCAGGACTTTCAAATCCCATCCGAGCTGAATCAAAACACCGGGGTGGATCTGAATCCAGTTGCGTCACATCAACCTGATTCCTTGGAAGGTGTCACCAAGATATCACACAGAAACAATACACAAAAATAGTTCTGAGGGGGTATATAAAATGGATGTACTATATCTCCTCATCTGGTGCCGCAATGCCTTCAAAAACCCATATGTGGTTCTATTGTGTTCCCTTGGGCAGTATCCATTATTGGTAGTTTTCCTATATTGCTTTCAAAGGCCAAAGGTTATATGGTTACATTGGCTCCGCAAAGCTTCCTCTGAGGGATATAGTCAACAGCAATAAATTTGTATATATATATATATGAGAAAAATGTTTTACATTTTTTTTATATTTTAAAAAAATCCACATGAAATGCATATATAAATATATATAAAAATATAAAAATATATAAAAAAATATATAAAAATGGATATGGTCAGAGGATGTATAAGCTATAATACGAAAAAAAAAAAAAAAAAAAAGGTGTTGCCCTGAGGGATAGTGGAGTAACACTTCTCACTTCTCACAGTGTTTTGAGCACTTCGGGTATCAAAGGTATATACCAGTTGGGTATCTTCATACTGTTATATATATGATTGTTTTACACTGCATGCATTTCTGGGTTATGTTTTTTTGAATATTGTAGGGATTTGCCCTGGTAGGCAGGGTAAGCGGACGCAGTACAGAGGCAAGAACACAGTAGTAAAGCAAAAGTCAGTGTTTATTCACACAACAAGGAAAAAATAACACAAACACTTGGCAGAGTGCTGGTGTTAATTCACACCACAGGAATTCCTCATGTTATTTCACACGGCCAAAGTCCACAGAACTCAAAACAAAGAAGTCACCTGGATATCCACAGCAGGCTTTAGGGCGCCTGGCTTCCAGCTGGTGGCTCTCATGCAGCTCCCAGAGACACAGAGCCTTCACAGCTCCACTCTCACTTGGAGGAACATACCACACCCAGCTGAGCTGCTGGCTGGGTTTTTAAACCCCAGCCCAAAACCTGGCCTGGACGTGGGGAACAGCCACCCACCCTGCTCTTTGGCTGCTCCCAATAAGAACCGGCCCGGATCGGCTTTTCAGCCACACTAAGAATAAACAGTATCAGCGAGCACTAGCTGCGGCTGACACATAAAATAACCGGTTCTTATCTCACCGAGGCCAGGAACCTCGGTGACACGTACCTCCCGTCAATGACGGACCCTTGCGCCTTCCTACAATATGTATAATGATATGGTGCTATAATGGAAATTCCTATGTACTGTAGGATTATATATACCTGTCTATGAATGTAGACTGTAGAATATATGTAGGGGTTATGTATTCATTAAGGTTCCTATTTATTGCTACATGATCTGAGACATTCATCTTCAATGTATTTATCTCCATGCCACTTCGTTTTAACACACCAACATAATTCGGTTTTTAAAATGTCTGTAGGTCTGTGTCACACCGCACACGGCATTCTCCTAATTTGGGCATAGTTTTAAAAGATGTTCCTGCTTACTTTTCTCTATTAGATTACTTGTCTAGCCATGTCCAGCTCCTTTTGTAATTATGGGTCACCTGACCTTTTTTGGTCACGTGACTCTGTCACGTTATCGCAGGTCCTTTGTATGTTGTTTGTGCATTAACAAGGTCTTTACTAATGAAGGACTTTTTGACTATGGGTCATATGACCTGCTGTGGTCACGTGACTCAGTCACATGATCGCAACTTCTATGTATACTGCCTGTGTACCAAGAATGTCACTACTGGCGAAGGACCTTCAGCATCTCTCTCTATGATGTGGAGTGGAGGATCTCGTGTTGCAATTAAATATGTGGTTTGGCATTAAACACTCCCCTGCTTTCCTCTTCAAGTTCCAATTGGATACTTTTAGGGTTTCAGGATTCTTTTTGCCCTATTGATTACATGCTGGGAGGCCTGGCTGTGTGCTCACATGACTTGTGAGCCGCACAGGTGTCTGTAATTCAGCATTATGTACTGGATATAAATATGACATCCATCCCACTGCTCCTCACTTCCCCTGATGAAGCTATTTGCCGAAATGTGTAGGGTAGGTGACACTGGATGGGTGATGTGTCCATTAATACGTTTGTTTACAATTGCGTGAGCTATTATATGTGGTTCCTGGTCTACCTGAGGAGCTATTGCTATGTACTTTACTAGACTCTTTGCCTGTGAGTAGAAACCTGCTGTAGTATCTATTTCCTTCATTTTCTGTTACTAACTTGGGGCAACGTTTAAACTTGTGTATTTATGTATTTAATTACAGTTGCTGCTTCTCCTATCTGTATTCACTTTTATCCAGGGGCGTAGCTATAGTGGAAGCAGGGGAAGCGGCTGCTTTGGGGCCCTGACCCAGAAGGGGCCCATCCAGGAGGAGAAGGACTAATAGATTTTGTCAGGGCCCCCTCAACAGTATTACAGTGAAATGATATACAGTGACAGTATAGACAGTGTTTAAAACGGATGGAACAGGGCCTGGTCTGAGAGAGCGATCTTTACTAGCCACAGGCATGGGGGCGGCATTAAGGGGTTGCTAAAAAAAATTCTGAGGGAGGGGGGCCCCATTAAAAAAATTTGCTGTGGCGTCCAGTCATTTCTAGCTACGCCATTGCCTTTATCGGTCCCCTCCCCCCTGTGTTTCTCTTTAAAAAGGACTCAGCCCTATTTCACCTTAAGGACTTGGCCATTTTTTGCAAATCTGACCAGTGTCACTTTAAGTGCTGATAACTTTAAAACGCTTTGACTTATCCAGGCCGTTCTGAGATTGTTTTTTCGTCACATATTGTACTTCATGACACTGCAAAAATTGGGTCAAAAAAGTTAATTTTTTTGGATAAAAAAATACCATATTTACCAAAAATTTTGAAAAATTTGCAAATTTCAAAGTTTCAGTTTCTCTACTTCTGTAATACATAGCAATACCCCCAAAAATGTTGATGACTTTACATTCCCCATATGTCTACTTCATGTTTGCAGCATTTTGGGAATGATATTTTATTTTTTGGGGATGTTACAAGGCTTAGAAGTTTAGAAGCAAATCTTGAAATTTTTCAGAAATTTACAAAAACCCAATTTTTAGGGACCACTACAGGTCTGAAGTCACTTTGCGAGGCTTACATAATAGAAACTGCCCAAAAATGACCCCATTCTATAAACTACACCCCTCAAGGTATTCAAAACTGATTTTACAAACTTCGTTAACCCTTTAGGTGTTGCACAAGAGTTATTGGCAAATGGGGATGAAATTTGAGAATTTCATTTTTTTGCCTAATTTTCCATTTTAACCCATTTTTTCTACTAACAAAGCAAGGGTTAACAGTCAAACAAGACTTTATCTTTATTGCCCTGACTCTGCCGTTTACAGAAACACCCCATATGTGGCCGTAAACTACTGTACGGGCACACAGTAGGGCGTAGAGGGAAAGGTGCGCCGTATGGTTTTTGGAAGGCAGATTTTGCTGGACTGGTTTTTTAACACCATGTCCCATTTGAAGCCCCCTGATGCACCCCTAGAGTAGAAACTCCATAAAAGTGACCCCATCTAAGAAACTACACCCCTCAAGGTATTCAAAACTGATTTTACAAACTTTGTTAACCCTTTAGGTGTTGCACAAGATTTAATGGAAAAGAGAGATACAATTTCAAAATTTCACTTTTTGGGCAGATTTTCCATTTTAATATTTTTTTCCCAGTTACAAAGCAAGGGTTAACAGCCAAAAAAACTCATTATTTATGGCCCTGATTCTGTAGTTTACAGAAACACCCCATATGTGGTCGTAAACCGCTGTACGGGCACACGGCAGGGCGCAGAAGGAAAGGAATGCCATACGGTTTTTGGAAGGCAGATTTTGCTGGACTGGTTTTTTGACACCATGTCCCATTTGAAGCCCCCCTGATGCACCCCTAGAGTAGAAACTCCATAAAAGTGACCCCATCTAAGAAACTACACCCCTCAAGGTATTCAAAACTGATTTTACAAACTTTGTTAACCCTTTAGGTGTTGCACAAGATTTAATGGAAAATAGAGATACAATTTCAAAATTTCACTTTTTTGGCAGATTTTCCATTTTAATATTTTTTTTCCAGTTACAAAGCAAGGGTTAACAGCCAAAAAAAACTCATTATTTATGGCCCTGATTCTGTAGTTTACAGAAACACCCCATATGTGGTCGTAAACCGCTGTACGGGCACACGGCAGGGCGCAGAAGGAAAGGAATGCCATACGGTTTTTGGAAGGCAGATTTTGCTGGACTGGTTTTTTGACACCATGTCCCATTTGAAGCCCCCCTGATGCACCCCTAGAGTAGAAACTCCATAAAAGTGACCCCATCTAAGAAACTACACCCCTCAAGGTATTCAAAACTGATTTTACAAACTTTGTTAACCCTTTAGGTGTTGCACAAGATTTAATGGAAAATAGAGATACAATTTCAAAATTTCACTTTTTTGGCAGATTTTCCATTTTAATATTTTTTTTCCAGTTACAAAGCAAGGGTTAACAGCCAAAAAAAACTCATTATTTATGGCCCTGATTCTGTAGTTTACAGAAACACCCCATATGTGGTCGTAAACCGCTGTACAGGCACACGGCAGGGCGCAGAAGGAAAGGAATGCCATACGGTTTTTGGAAGGCAGATTTTGCTGGACTGGTTTTTTGACACCATGTCCCATTTGAAGCCCCCCTGATGCACCCCTAGAGTAGAAACTCCATAAAAGTGACCCCATTTTAGAAACTACGGGATAGGGTGGCAGTTTTGTTGGTACTAGTTTAGGGTACATATGATTTTTGGTTGCTCTATATTACACTTTTTTGTGCGGCAAGGTAACAAGAAATAGATTTTTTGGCACCTTTTTATTTTTTGTTATTTACAAAATTCATCTGACAGGTTAGATCATGTGGTATTTTTATAGAGCAGGTTGTCACGGACGTGGCGATACCTAATATGTATACAATTTTTTTTATTTATGTAAGTTTTACACAATGATTTCATTTTTAAAACAAAAAAAATGTTTTAGTGTCTCCATAGTCTAAGAGCCATAGTTTTTTCAGTTTTTGGGCAATTATCTTAAGTAGGGTCTCATTTTTTGCGGGATGAGATGACGGTTTGATTGACACTATTTTGGGGTGCATATGACTTTTTGATCGCTTGCTATTACACTTTTTGTGATGTAAGATGGCAAAAAATGGCTTTTTTTACACCGTTTTTATTTTTATTTTTTTACGGTGGTCATCTGAGGGGTTAGGTCATGTGATATTTTTAAAGAGCTGGTCGATACGGACGCGTCGATACCTAATATGTATACTTTTTTTTTTTTTTTTAAGTTTTACACAATGATTTCATTTTTGAAACAAAAAAAATCATGTTTTAGTGTTTCCATAGTCTAAGAGCCATAGTTTTTTCAGTTTTTTGGCGATTATCTTGGGTAGGGTATGATTTTTGCGGGATGAGATGACGGTTTGATTGGTACTATTTTGGCGTAAATGCGACTTTTTTGATCACTTTTATTACCTTTTTTGGGAAGTAAGGTGGGCAAAATTTCAATTTTCTCATAGTTTTTTTTTTTTTTTTTTATGGCGTTCACCGTGCGGGGAAAGTAACATGACCGTTTTATAGATCAGGTCGTTACGGACGCGGCGATACCTAATATGTGTAGTGTATTTTATTTTTTTATTTTTATTCAGTGATAAATGTTTTTTTTTTATCTTAACTTTTTTCACTTTTTTTTTACATTTTTTTTGACCCAGACCCACTTGGTTCTTGAAGATCCAGTGGGTCTGATGTCTGTATAATACAGTACTGTACAATATATATTGTACTGTACTGTATTTTACTTACCACTTTGTCTGAACAGATCTCTGCTTTCAGCACAGATCTGTTCAGCACCATGGACAGCAGGATGCCTGAGAAGGCGTCCTGTTGCCATGGGAACCTTCCCCGTCTGCTCTGTAGTGTTCAGAACTTCGCAGACGGGGAAGGGTAAGGACGGGGCTTGGGGGGCTGCCTGGGAGCTCTCTCCCTCTCCCATCGGGGGGCTGCAAAGGCACAGCAGCCCCCGATGGGAGAGGGAGGGAGCTCCCTGACCTTGTTAACCTTTTCCATACAGCGGTCCGTACGGACCGCTGTATGGAAAGGGTTAAACGGCTGACATCGCATCACCGATGTCAGCCGTTTATACCAGGGTGCCAGCAATGTGCTGGCACCCTGGTATACCCACTAGAAGCCAACGATTATTCAAGGGGAGGCGGGCGGGGGATCGTGATCCCGCCTCCCGCACCGCCCGCCTCCCGCACCTCCCGCACCGCCTGCGACACCCCCCCTGCACCACCCGCCCACATAATATCATTCAGGGGTGCAGGGGGGGTTAATAAAAACTTAATTTCTGGCATTTTAACGTTTGATCCCCGCGGTCAGAGACCGCGGGGATCAGAATCGGCTAAAAGCGCAGCAAACCGCAGGTCTGAATTGACCTGCGGTTTGCTGCGATCGCCGATACGGGGGGGTCACATGACCCCCCTCGGCGTTGTGACAGGATGCCGGCTGAATGATTTCAGCCGAAATCCCGTTCGGATTAACCCCCGGGGCGCCGCAATCTTATTTTAAACTCATGACGTACCGGTACGTCATGGGTCCTTAAGGACTCGGGAACCATGCCGTACCGATACGTCCTAAGTCCTTAAGGGGTTACTACCTGTTTTACTCCATCCAATGAAGTAAGACTCCATTATATGTGTTTTATTGTGTTGTTCTAATAAAGTATATATTTTTTACTTACATATGGTTGCTTCTTCTTTGGTGATCTGGGTATGCACATAGTATTATAGGTTGTGATTTAATCAATATATGTGGCCCTCATAGGTCGTCTGTGTAGGTGTTTGAAAATATCATTAACAAAATTCTGGAAAACTGCTGGAGTGTTACTTAGACCAAACGGCATGACCAAATACTCGAAATGACCCTCAGGAGTGTTAAAGGGAACCTGTCACCGGGATTTAATGTATAGCGCTGAGGACATGGGTTGCTAGATGGCCGCTAGCACATCTGCAATACTCAGACCCCATAGCTCTGTGTGCTTTTATTGTGGGAAAAAAGCGATTTGATCCATATGCAAATTACCCTGAGATGTGTCCTGTATGTGAGATGAGTCCAGCGTGAAGGAACCCAGCACCGCCCCCCATTCTCAGAATCTCCTCCTTGCTCCCCGACGTCAGACAGCCAGAGCGCCGTAATTTCGCGATACGCGAGCTAGCACATGGGCAGTGTCCTCATAGTGTTCCTTCCCTGTGCTGGCATCAGCCTCAGTTAAGGAACTGTGCATGCGCTAGCTAACGCATCGCGAGATTACAGCGCTCTGGCTGTCTGACATCTGGGAGCAAGGAGGAGATTCTGAGGATGCAGGACAGTGCTGGGCTCCTTCATGCTGGACTCATCTCACGTACAGGACACATCTCAGAGTAATTTGCATATGGATCAAATAACTTTTTTCCCACAATAAAAGCACACAGAGCTATGGGGACTGGGAATTGTAGAAGTGCTAGCGCCCATCTAGCAACCCATGTCCTCACCTCTATACATCAAATCCAGGTGACAGGTTCCCTTTAAAGGCTGTTTTTCACCCATCCCCCCTCCTTAATTCAAATAAGATTGTATGCGCCCCTGAGATCAAGCTTAGTGAGCCCCAAGAACCTGATTACATAGGTCTGGAATCAATGGCAAGGAGTACTGATTTTTAATAGTAATTTTGTTTAACTCTCTGTAATCAATACAAGGTCTCAGACCCCCATCTTTTTCTCAACAAAGAAAAATCCTGCCCCCTTTGGTGACACCAAGGGTCTAATATGACCCTTTTGTAAGCTTCCCTTCAAATAATCCTTCATAGACATTCATTCAGGGCTGGACAAGTTATAAATACGACCCTTAGGGTATTTGGATCCTGGAACAAGATCAATGGCACAATCGAATGGTCTATGAGGAGGAAGGCACTCAGTCTTGGACATAGAAAAAACATCTGCAAAGTCACTAATGTATGGGGGAAGAGTTTTAGACTCTGCAGTAATTCCATCCTGAATAACAGGTAAACAATACGAGTTACATTTAGGTCCCTATTTCTTTACTTCACCCGTGGTCCAGTTAATAACTGGGTTAGGAAACTGGAGCCAAGGCATGCCCAAAACTATCTCAACGGGAACATTTTTTAACATCAAGAATGAACGTATCTCAGTATGGCAAACCCCCACAGTCAAGGTTACTTCTGGAGAACAAAATTCTACAGTACCGCCCACTAAAGAAGTAGAGTCGATAGCAACAATGTGGATAGGGTTAGGAAGAGGTAATATGGGTACCCCGATGGAAATTGCTAAATAATGATCAATGAAATTAGAGGCGGATCCTGAATCAATAAACGCCTCCCCAGAACCCTTACAGGACCGCAAAGAAACAATCACCAGCACTAATATTTTCTTTTTAGCTACCTCTGGGAGTACCTTATCCTTCAGGAAATCCAGCCTTGAAGATCTTCTGGAGGGAGAAATATTAGGGAATTGTCGTACCCAGTGGTCGGATTCTCCACAGTAAAAGCAGGCACCCCTTTGGCGTCTTTGATCCCTTCTGGTCATTCCAAGTTGCATGGGTTCTTCTGGAGGATTCTCCAACCTGGCTCTCAAGGGTGATGAGTCCGGGATGACCACCACCTGTGGAAATGTCAGTAGGTCATTCTAATTTTTCAAATTTCACCTGTATATTTCACAGAAAATTCAGTGCAACATAAAGCATAAACAAAAACTGGAATTTCCGCTATATGTCTGCCTCAGGGGTACTGACAGGTTTGACTTCAGGGGTGCTGACAGGCTTGGCCTCAGGGGTGCTGACAGGCTTGGCCTCAGGGGTGCTGACAGGCTTGGCCTCAGGGGTGCTGACAGGCTTGGCCTCGGGGGTGCTGACAGGCTTGGACTCAGGGGTGCTGACAGGCTTGGCCTCAGGGGTGCTGGCTGGCTTGGCCTCAGGGGTGCTGGCTGGCTTGGCCTCAGGGGTGCTGGCAGGCTTGGCCTCAGGGGTGCTGGCAGGCTTGGTCTCAGGGGGGCTGGCAGGCTTAGCCTCAGGGGTGCTGGCTGGCTTGGCCGGGCAGAAGGAGTGTGGAAGACTGTGAGGCCTTTTTTCTCCAAGTTGCTCCGGAAAAAAAATATTTTTCATTATACCTCAGGTCAGACCACCAATCAGACCCCCAATGTTAATCAGACCTCAGGTAACAGCCCCAATAAGATCCCCAATGTTAATAAGACCCCCAATAAGACCTCAGATAAGAGCCCCACTCCTTATAGCAACCCCCAGTAGCTTTATAGCAGCCCCCAGTAGCCTCTCCATCAGTCCCCAGTAGCCTCTCCATCAGCCCCCAGTAGCCTCTCCATCAGCCCCCAGTGCCTCTCCATCAGCCCCCAGTGCCTCTCTATCAGCCCCCAGTGCCTCTCAATCAGCCCCAAGTGCCTCTCAATCAGCTCCCAGTGCCTCTCACCAGCGGCCCCCCCAGTTATTTTTATGTCAGGTGAATGTCTAATGTTTGGGTCCTGTACTCTGCTGGCCTGCAGTAAAATTGTTATCCACTGACCGTCTAATATACCTCCAGCCACATAATCACTTGTTCTTTTCTGTCCGGTAAATGCCTAATGTTTGGGGCCTGTACTCCACTGGCCTGCAGTAAAATTGTTATCCACTGACCACCTAATATACCTCCAGCCACATATTTACATGTTCTTTTCTATCCGGTGAATGCATCATTTTTGGGGCTCGTACTCCCGCGGCCTAAAACGCATAAAAATGGCCCCTGGTTAAAATACATATTTTTTGTGGGAATTTTTGTCATTGATCCCTCTCTGGTATGTCACTGTCAATGTTGCGGGACTATTTGTGCACTTCTTCAGGCCATATTTGCAGCCACCAAATACTTACTAGGTTTTTCAAGTTCGCCTGCGATTAAAGTGAATGGGGCCCGCCGCCAACGCGCAGTTCGCGAACATTTGATCCTGAATGTGCATTCACGTTCGTGAAACTTCCCTGCCGATGTTCATCCATCACTAGTCAGGGGAACTGCTATTTCTGCGAACCTAGCAACAAACCGCCTATAGTATCCCACAATACCCAGAAACGCCTTGCTCTGCTTCTTGGTTAGTGGGCGGGGCCAATTCTAAATGGCTTCTACCTTATTAAGCTGGGGTTTAATCTCCCCTCTCCCCACTACGTAGCCCAGGTATCTCCCCACTACGAAGCCGAGGGTACGCCCATCTATGCTCCCGGCTTTCGCCTAGGCTGCCACCCAGGGCGTCAGCCAGGAGCTTTACAAAGGTCTGAACTCTCCCCGGAGGGAGACCCCAAGGGGCTTGGTAGGGGGGTGAGGAACCAATATGGCCACACACAGCCCCCCTAGACCTCAAGGAGGGGGTACCCTTAAGGGCGCCGCAACCCTGAAAATCCTGAAAACACACAAACGTGTAAAAGTGCACACAGTGAACATAAAAATAAATAAGTGAATGAGTGCCATTAAGGCCCGGACATTCGGCCGGAAATATAAAAATTTCTCTCTTGTCAAGGCCGAAGCCGAGCCAAGAAAAGTGGTGTGCTAAAATGTGAGAAAGGGAAGTGCGTGCAAATGTGCCATCACTCAAAGGGATCCCACCCCAGTGAGTTCCGGCACCCCAGGGTCACTACTCCTGGGGCACTATTGTGCTTCGGGCTTCCAAACAACTCAGCCCTCTGGCTTCGATCCAGCAGAGCCCTTCGTCACCTAGCAAGGGTACCTTGAAACCCAAGCCGTACACGCTAGGGATGCTGTGTGGTTCACTGCTCTCCTCCATACCATACTTCAAGCCCTCAGGTATGCCCTGTACGGATGGAGTTTACAATCCAGGAGCCAGGCTCGACCGGACTGATAAGAACAGATACTACACTTGATCTTAGCCAAAGTGTTTTGTCTGCCCCTAGGGGACCACCCAACACATGGGAGTGGATCATATCCATAACTATACGTCTATATGGTCCCGGGACTAGTAGCTGCTCTATCAATTCATCCTGTATCTTGGTCACCCGGTATAAAAGGTCCTGATTCAGGGCAAAGTGTGGAAAACTGTTGATCCGCCCCGGGCTCCTGGGGAATCCCATTAAGGACCACCACATTCTCTAGTGTCCATTTCAAGGTCAAATCTCCGAGTTGGGCTGTACCAAAATTTCCCCAGGACACCTCCAAGTCGGGGGAATTTTCCTCTGTGGTAGCCTCTTCCTCATTGTCCCCTAGCAGGACAGTCAGAGGGAACTCCTGGGTTACCTCTGGATTTCCACCCACTGGGTTGTCTGGACCTTCTGGCCAATTTGGCATAGCAGTCTTTGCCCACAGGTCCCAGAATAGGGGGAAATCATGACCAATAATAGCATAATGCAGTAAGCATTTCACCACCCCCACATTGTGCGTCAGGGTACCCTAGCATGTCCCCAGAGTAACCTGGGCCATCAGGTAAACTCTGGTGTCCCCGTGAATAGACACAATCTCAGATTTTTCCCGGGAGCTAACACATGAGGAAGAGACGCCAAGATAAGAGTGAACAAGCTCCCTGAGTCCAATAGTCCTGAGACAAGAGTCCCATTGATTCTTAGTGTACACATTCGGGGTCCCTCCCTCTTGGTTGGTACGGTGCTGCACAAAGAGGGAACTGTGCCAGCCCACAGAACAGTCAATGAGCTCTGTGGTGAAGGGACACTGGGTTACCATGTGACCCGGGGCCCGACATCTCCAGAAAATGATTTCCCAGGGAATTCTTATGGTCACTGGTTCTGGTATCCCCCTGGCCTTGGAGTGACCCTCTTGAGTGGGCTTGCCCCCCAGTCTCTGACTGTCCGAGTCGGTCCAGGACCCCCAATAGTGTGACTTCAGGTTCCCTGGACTACCCAGAGACTTCTGCATAGCAAGGAATCTCTCCACCAGTCCCACCAGGTCATCTGCCATCTCATGGTCACCCTGTGCAACACAGCACTGCATGGGTAGGGGAAGGGAGTACATGAATCGGTCCATGACCACAAGCACTATCATTTCAGCCGGGGAGCAGATCTCTGGCTGCAATCACTTCTGGACTAGATGCAGCAAGTCAAACAACTGGGATCTTGCAGGTTTGTCCAGGCTATAGGCCCAGTACTGTACCCTCTGGGCCCGCACCGCCAAGGTGACGCCAAGCCTTGCCAGGATCTCAGCTTTTAATTTGGGGTACTCTTTAGCATCCTGCACAGCATTTTGGGGCTCCTCAGTGAAATAAGGGGCCAGGACTTCGGCTCACTGATCTGCGGTAACTTCTCCCGGTCAGCCACTGACTCGAGCACAGTGAGGAAAGCCTCGATGTCATCCTCCAGGGTCATCTTCTGCAAGGCTTCCCACACAGTCCTCCTTACACAATGACCATCAGCCGGAGTGGGCAGAGTTGAACTCTCCCGGGTGTGAACGGCGTCGGTCAGTACAGCCATCTGCTGGATGAGCAGCTTGTTGGTCTCCTGCTGGGCTTGCATGGCCTCTGTATGCGCCTTCTGTTGCTGGGCACTCATCTGCTGTTGCTGTAAGTTTGCCTGCACCAGGTGCTTAATCACCTCCTCCATGTCGGTTGGTTTGGCTCTGTGTTGCGGTTTTGAACCAGGACCTGTAGTTCGTCCGCGGGTTTATGCACGCATCCTCTACCAATTTATGGCGATCAACTCAAATGGTGATTTCAGATATAGTTCAAACAATAGTCAGACGGATTCAACAAATACTCACTTACTTTAGCATGTAAACACACAAAAAAACACAGTCCATGTGAAGTGGTCTGACTCACAGTCCTTTGTAGTTCCTGGTTTCCACCACCAGCTTGAGGGGGAAAAGACTTGGCAATAGCAGGCTTCTCTGCTGAAACACTCCACACAGCTGAACTCCCAGTCTATCACACTTCCAGACTAGGAACACACACCCAGCTCTCCTGGGATTCCTAGCTTATATGGGCCAGCCTGGCCTGTATACGTGGAAGTAGTCATCCCATCCTGCTCTTTGACTACTCCAATGAAACCCAGGCCGGATCAGCTGCAGCCAGCAGCTAAACTACTACTAACAAGTGTCAGTAATCTAGGGTTACTGACAAAACGTTACTGGCTCATTTCACCGAGGCCAGGCACCTCAGTGACACGTATCTGTCATCTACTATGGCACCTTGTGCCTTCTCACATTGGACACATAGGTCCAGATTCCTATCAAAATACTAAGGGATTCCTCAAGTTATTTATGACATTGGTGGCGGCAGGGTGTAAAAAATATTGTCTAAACATGGATCAACACCTCTATGCATCCACTGGCAAAATCCTCTGCCAGCATCTTACCTTTCACTGCAACAATTATTTCCCCATCATCTTCAAGGGAAAGACAGCCATAGTCAACGTGGAGACAGGACAGCACCACTTGTTAATTGATTTCAGTCCAAAAATGGCACACAGTGTCAGGCCCCGACCTGAGGGCCCCCTTGGTAACCAGAGAAGATATGAAAAACAGCAGCACTCCCAGTCTTAAATCCAATCTTGTGTTTATTAGCACGGAAAAAGATAGCAATGTTTCAACACCAAGGTCGTTTTCAAGCTACAGATAATGGGTAGACACCACTGACAAGGGAAAGACAGCATTACAATACACATTACATAGTTGTCCTGTCTTGCCAACTTATCAGATTCAGTCAACGTTCATCTACTGTGTATCAACACCTTAAAAAAGAGTCTATTCAGAAGAGTTTTTAGATTGCATGTCCCTATCAACAAGTCCTCACTCAGTGTGGGACAGAATGTCTATTGTAGTTTGCAAGTTCTGGGACCTGCTGGCCACCAATATCAACAATAATCCAGCTATAACAAACAGAAAAACGAAACAGTAGTAATCCAAACCACACTTCATCAAGTGTAAATTGTGCTTTAAAGAGGTTGTCCAGGCTTTTACTACTGATGACGTATCCTCAGGATAGGTCATCAATATCAGATCGGTGGGGGTCGGACATCCTGTACCCTGCTGATTAGCTGTATGAGGAGACGGCGCGCATAGTGCGCATGTGCTGTCTCCCTTCTCTCTTCGTGTCCGCTGCTGCTGTCTATGGCAAAGACCATAGACAGCAGTGGTGCGCAGGATAGGTCATCAATAGTAAAATCCTGGACAACCCCTATAATACACAGGAACATAAATAGAAACATCCCAGATGATAAAGTTCAAACTAGACACAAGTCATGAAGCCCAACCTTTGATTATACTGTCTTGTTCCAGAAAAAAGGGAAAAACTCCAATGAGGCAGATGCCAATTGCTTCAAAGTAGGAGAAGGAATCCTTCTTGAAGCAGGATAAGTTTTGGGGGGAGAACATCTTTCATTGCCTCTAAAACATTTAGACTGTTTGTTCTTCTCTTAAGTTTTTGCCTGTCACTACCTATTCACTTTGTATACCCTTTATCTCTTTATCTCACTGTCACCTCTGATTATATGCCCTATTTGTTGCTATTATAAAAACAAGATGCATTAAAATCTATGTCTGACCTTCAAGCATGACCTTGGTTAGATTTGAAAGATAGGAATAATAGAATAAACAGCATAATCAGTCATTGTCAATGAAGATGTTTGCGTATAAGTAAAATGTGAAACATGCATGCCCCGAAAGCTTTGATGATATTATACAGTAATGTTTTGTATCATATATTATATGTCACCATATAGGATAAATTACATTTGTTGATTTGGTTAGTTGAATCTTTTTCATTCTAAGTGCTATATAGAAATTATCCAGCTCTCCAGCAAATCAATTACTTTTTTACTATCCAGCTCTTTGGATTGACTTGAAGCTATTCCTACATTTCCCGCCAATACTATAAAGGTTATTTCTCATCCCTAGTGTCAGTGGTGTCTACCCAGAACATTATTGGGATTAAGGACATGAAAGGATAAGTGAATGCAAAAACAAAATGTGTTCTATCATTGTCAGACACAAGACATGCCTCTTTTTCTTGTACACCAGTGCTTGTTTACCCTCATGGTCGAGACTCTGGGTAGAAGAATGGTCCAACTGTGTCACATCTAGATTTGGCTTAGGGATAAACCTAGGAGCAGTGTCTAATTTGTGATGATTTTACACATATTTTTTAATAACATTTTGACAGTTTTTCAGCAGTACTCCTCCTATATACAGTGGGATGCGAAAGTTTGGGCAACCTTGTTAATCGTCGTGATTTTCCTGTATAAATCGTTGGTAGTTACAATAAAAAATGTCAGTAAAATATATCATATAGGAGACACCCACAGTGATATTTGAGAATTGAAATTAAGTTTATTGGATTTACAGAAAGTGTGCTATAATTGTTTAAACAAAATTAGGCAGGTGCATAAATTTGGGCACCACAAAAAAGAAATGAAATCAATATTTAGTAGATCCTCCTTTTGCAGAAATTACAGCCTCTAAACGCTTCCTGTAGGTTCCAATGAGAGTCTGGATTCTGGTTGAAGGTATTTTGGACCATTCCTCTTTACAAAACATCTTTAGTGCATTCAGGCTTGATGACTTCCAAGCATGGACAGCTCTCTTTAAGTCACACCACAGATTTTCAATTATATTCAGGTCTGGGGACTGAGATGGCCATTCCAGAACGTTGTACTTGTTCCTCTGCATAAATGCCTTAGTGGATTTTGAGAAGTGTTTAGGGTCGTTGTCTTGTTGAAAGATCCAGCCCCGGCGCAGCTTCAGCTTTGTCACTGATTCCTGGACATTCGTCTCCAGAATCTGCTGATACTGAGTGGAATCCATGCGTCCCTCAACTTTGACAAGATTCCCAGTCCCTGCACTGGCCACACAGCATGATGGAACCACCACCATATTTTACTGTACGTAGCAGGTGTTTTTCTTGGAATGCTTTGTTCTTTTTCCTCCATGCATAACACCCCTTGTTATGGCCAAATAACTAAATTTTAGTTTCATCAGTCCACAGCACCTTATTCCAAAATGAAGCTGGCTTGTCCAAATGTGCTTTAGCCCACCTCAAGCGGCACTTTTTGTGCTGTGGGCAGAGAAAAGGCTTCCTCTGCATCACTCTCGCATACAGCATCTGCTTGTGTAAAGTGCGCCGAATGGTTGAACGATTCACAGTGACTCCATCTGCAGCAAGATGATGTTGTAGGTCTTTGGTGCTGGCCTGTGGGTTGACTCTGACTGTTCTCACCATTCGTCGCTTCTGTCTATCCGAGATTTTTCTTGGTCTGCCACTTCGAGCCTTAACTTGAACTGAGCCTGTGGTCTTCCATTTCCCCAATATGTTCCTAACTGTGGAAACAGACAGCTGAAATCTCTGAGACAGCTTTCTGTATCCTTCCCCTAAACCATGATGGTGAACAATCTTTGTCTTCAGGTCATTTGAGAGTTGTTTTGAGACCCACATGTTGCTACTCTTCAGAGAAAATTAAAAGATGAGGGTAACTTACAATTGACCCCCTTAAATACTCTTTCTCATAATTAGATTCACCTGTGTATGTAGGTCAGGGGTCACTGAGCTTACCAAGCCAATTTGAGTTCCAATAATGAGTTCTAAAGGTTTTGGAATCAATAAAATGACAACAGTGCCCAAATTTATGCACCTGCCTAATTTTGTTTAAACAATTATAGCACACTTTCTGTAAATCCAATAAACTTCATTTCACTTCTCAAATATCACTATGTGTGTCTCCTATATGATATATTTAACTTGCATTTTTTATCGTAACAACCAACGATTTATACAGGAAAATCATGACGATTAACAAGGTTGCCCAAACTTTCGCATCCCACTGTATATAATTAATCCATTGGCAGTTTACTACTGCTGTTAGAGGAAGATGTTATCAGCAAGGCGTTATCCTCATTATAATAGTAGGTTTAGAATTGGGATAACCTGTATGACAGATCTATTGTTCTCTTAATAGACCTAGATAAAGATGTCTATAGAAGAGCATTGTATTCATTAGTGTAATGTGTGATGCTATAACTAAGGCTACTTTCAAACTTGCGGCAGCCTTTTCTGGCAGGCTGTTCCGGCGGGGGAACAGCCTGCCAGATCTGTGCTACAGCAAGTAAACTATGCTGCCAGAAATCCCCCTGGCTCCATTCACTATAATGGGGTCAGGCCAGAGGTCCAGCCGCAGCATAGCAAACAAGCCCAGAGGTGGCCGGAGTAAAACTACAGCGCGCTGTATATATATTTTCTTATCTATATACTGTATTTTCATTCACTAAGAGACACTTAAACGTATATGTAAATGACTGGATGTAAATTCTAACTTCCTATGGAGTAAACATTGAAAGACAGAATTGGGTAATTATAACAAAAATATGTGTTGTTGAATGTACACTTTATGCAGAATACAATTCTTCAAATTTTTAATTCCCTAAATAATAATCTTTATTTTTTTTTTATTATAATTTAAAGGGGTTATCCCATGACTAATGTAAAAAATGAAAATCAGAAATCATATAGTACAGGACAATCTCTTACTAACAAAACTATAACCAGCCCTGTACCTGAAATGGATACAGAGACCCCACAACCATTCCTTGCTCCAAAACTCTGCTATATTCTCTTCAGGCTGGCAGCTCAGGGGTGTGTGTCCTTTCTCAAGGAGCATGTCTTTTCACAAGGGGTGACTCACTTCTGATGCAGCTCTCTCCCTACAACTGCGATTCTGACAGTTGATATGGCTGCTGGCAGTTAAAGTATAAAACTGAACATGTACGATCACCTCAGTGTAAAGATTAACATGGGTGGTGCCATTAAAATGAAGTAAAGAAAAAATCTCAACTGGATCACTTTTTTTTTAACAGAAAATACATTACAGCAGTAACTATATTTCATTTCAATTATATTAAATTCATATTCAGCTATATTAATATTTAACTATCACCCCCTGTAAATCACAGGAGTAGAAACTAGTGTTGAGCAAATGGAGCTTCAGAGCTTGTCTCCATGTAGGCAAAATTTGTGTCATCCGAAGTCGCGCAAGACTTCAGTGAATGAATTCGGTAATCACATCTGCTTCTTTAAAAATATTTTAAATTAGAAATCCGAAGTTGGGTTTGGTACTGAGGTACAAGCCAGTACCAAACCCGACTTCGTATTGCTAATTTGAAATGCTTTTAAAGATGCAAAAATAAATATTGAATTCACTCACTAAAGTCTTGTGCAACTTCGGGTGAAACTAATTTTGCCTACACTGAGGCAATACACTTTAATTCTCTACGGAGAAAGGTCTCCATACAGCATTAAAATGAAGTGTTTGAACGAATCGCCTTTGGATCTGTGAGTCGAAGCTCGATTTGGTCAACACTAGCAGCAACAACATGCTGCAGGGATATTTCTTCACAGCAGGCCATGACTGGCTTATGTAGACAGAAGCTAAAATGAATGCACAAAAAAGAAATCCTGGAGGAAGCCTGCAGTATGCAATCAACTGTCCTGAAGTGCTCAAATCACGGTCAAGACCCCAATTTTATTTCTGACTGGACTTTAAGATAACTGTTTTGTTCAATACCCACATGAAACAATTTCATGTAAAAATTGCCATTTCCATATTTGCAAAACGTATAAACGTATAAATAGACTTCATGTGTACCTGAACCTTTATACACACTTTATTAAAACCTGTTATAATTGTGATGGAAGTGATTTCTGTAATGTACTTTTTTTAAATTACCTTTCCTAATAAAATTCAAGAGCCTATTGTGCTTTAGAATCGCTACTCTGATACCCTGCTGTGTAGGGGAGTGCAGACTCCCCTCTGGCCAAACTGAGCCCTCTACAGACAGGAGCATTTCTCTTCTTAAAACTTACTGGAATACATGGGCTGGAAATGTTTTTGGACCAAACCGCTAACATGTCTCATAGTCCGTGACCGGAACCTCTGGAACTGTTTAACCTGTCACCTCTGCCAACTCCCTGGTCAATAGCATTTGAGGCTTTAGCAGAGCGGGCGCAGACAGATAAGCAATATAGGTTCCTGCCCTCCCCTCCTGCCTCCTACACATAGGTACAGACTATAAGCAGAGCAAGTGGCGAGCAGGAGGTCCCATGCCGGCGGAGGTGGCAAGCCAAATGGAGAGTACGGATTGTAAAGATCAATAGGCATCTGAACCTGCTAGGGAAAGTAAAAAAAATATTAAATGCATTTCAAAAATCATTTCCAGCACATTTAGAACAGGTTTTTATAAAGTGTGTGTGAAGGTTTAGGTAATCCTCAGGAAACATGACAGGTGCTCAGAAAGTCAAAGTGCGTAAATTAATTTTTTTGCACCATAGTTTATAAATGCTATAACTTTTACCCAAACCAATAAATATACACTTATTGCATTTTTTTAAAATCAAAGACATGTAGAACAATACATTTAGAGAAAAATTTATATAGAAATGTAGTTTTATTTGAAAAATTTTACAACAGAAAGTGAAAAATGTCATTTTTTTGCAAAAATTTCGGTCATTTTCGATTAATATAAAAAAAATGTAAAAATGTCGGCAGCAATGAAATACCACCAAATGAAAGCTCTATTAGTGAGAAGAAAAGGAGGTAAAATTCCTTTGGGTGGTAAGTTGTATGACCGAGCAATAAACCGTGAAAGTAGTGTAGTGCAGAATTGTAAAAAGTGATCTGGTCATTAAGGGGGTTTAAGCTAGGGGGGCTGAGGTGGTTAAATAAGTGAATAGCTATTGTGGGGTTTCGCTCTGGTAGATAGGGTAAGCAGGCGCAGTACAGAGGCAAAATACAAGCTCAAAACGTCAGTGTTTATTCATACTTGAGGCAATTGCACAAAACAGCACTTAACTTTGCAGTCTTGGTGTTAATTCACACACAATGGAAAATTCATATAACACAAGTCACCTTGCTGGCAGTTTTGCCTCCAGTAGTCCACAGCAGGCTTCAGGGGCCTATTTCCCCAGCATGCAGCTCTCAGCCCTCCAGTACGGCCCAAAGCCTCAAATCCCAAAAACAGAGAAATTTCTGGTGAGCCCAGCTGCCTATTTAAGGACAGTCATGTGCTGCCAAAACTCAGACCGGCACTTAAACTCTGGTCCTGTATTTGACCTCACCTGGCTGGAAACCAGCCCAGCCACACATGCTGGGCGGAAAATACCTGCCTTGCCAGACACAACCCCTCACTGTGTCACATACCCCCCCTTTGTTAAACCATGAGGGGTGGACACACGCCAGACAATGCACCCGGGACCGGGCATCCACGTTTCCCTGCAACCGGCCTGCTCTGTGTTCTACCGAGAACTTAAAGTTCTGCAGAGACAAAAACCATCTGGTGACCCGGGCATTCCTGTCCTTGGCCTGGCTCATCCACTTGAAAGGCGGAACTTTCTCCCCAACAAATAGTAGCGGAGAGACTCAAGTGCCCACTTGTTGTTACAAAACCGCAACGTCCCCGTCCGGATTGGGAATCAATACTATAGGACAGGTCCACTCACTTTTTGACTCCTCAATGATGTCTAGCTGCAGCATTAGCTGCACCTCCTCCGATATGGCTTGTCGCTGAGCCTCGGGTACCCATTATGGTTTTAATCTGACTTTTGCCTGAGGCTCAGTGACAATGTCATGCTGAATTATGAAAGTGCGCCTAGGGAGGTCCGAGAACACATCCGTGTTCCGAATAACAAACTTCCTGGCCTCCTGAGTCTGTTTAGAGGAGAGGCTGTCAGCAATTTTTACTGTGGCTGGTACCTCTTCTCCTAGAAAACCCGGCCGTGGGCTGTCTTCTGTACAGGTTTCCCTATCTTTCCACAGTTTGAGTAAATTCACATGGTAAACCTGCTCCGGCTTTCGCCTCCCTGGCTGGTGTATCTTGTAGTTTACATCTCCAATTTTCTTGAGTACCTAGTAGGGCCCCTGCCACCTATCCAGGAACTTACTGTCCATGGTCGGCACCAGGACCAAAACCCGATCACCCAGGTTAAAGACCCGGACCCGAGCCTGCCGATTTATAGACCCAACTCTGGGCTCGCTGAGCTGCCTTCATATGCTCCCTAACAAGAGGCAACACTGTCTCTATCCAATCACTTTTATGTGGAGTGGGTTGTTGTTCCCACGCCTCTTTGGCCACGTCCAAGAGACCGCGAGGGTGTCTGCCATATAGCAGTTTGAAGGGTGAGAACCCAGTAGAGGCCTGGGGTACCTCTCGCACTGTGAACATGAGATGATAGGGCAGAAGGAGGTCCCAGTTCTTCCCATCTTTAGACACTACCTTTTTCAACATATTTTTTTATATTTGGTTAAACTATTCTACCAGACCGTCCATTTTCAGATGGTAAACGGACATCCATAGTTGTTTTATGTGCAGTAACTTACAGAGTTCCCTCATCACCTTGGACATAAAAGGGGTCCCTTGGTCGGTCAGAACCTCTTTAGGTAGTCCTACTCGGGAAAACATCTCCATTAACTCCTTAGCTATGAGTTTGTCCGAGGTTTGTCGCAGTGGCACCACCTCCGGGTACAGAGTGGCGTAGTCTAGAATGACTAAGATGTGTTGATGCCCTCTGGCAGACTATGTACTGGGCCTTTGAGGTCCATAGCTATTTGGTCAAATGGTAATTCGATAATCAGGAGAGGTACTAGGGGACTATGTAAATATGGTTGGGGGCTAGTTATCTGGCAGGTCGGGCAAGACTTACAAAACTCTTCCACTTTTTTGAAGATGCTGGGCCAGTAAAACTGCTGTAGAATACGATCCTGAGTTTTCTGCAGCCCCAGGTGACCCCCGAGAACGTGTTGGTGGGCTAGATCTAACTGTCATGCCCCACTCTGACGGTGTGCGGAGGTCAGCCAGGATAGCAGCACGAGTTTAGTGGTTGCTTTGGAGCCGTGCTGGATCCGCCTCTCATCAGGTGCACTGGGTGGGGTCTTTAGTGTAAATTGCACACTGCCCAGTGTCCTGAGTGGATTATACTGTTCATTCTGGTCTGGGAAGCTTGGAGAGAAGGTTGGCTGTCAGTTCCTGCTCTCAGAGATAAGTGTCATTTCTAGTTCGGTTGTTTGTGTCTACTATCCCATCCAGGTTCTGTGCGAGCAGACTGCTCCTATCTCCCCACTTCACCATCTTAGGGAGTTTAGGGTTTAGTCAGCCCAGGCTGGAGGACACTAGCACACCTACCTTCAAGGTCTGCTGTAGGCTGAGCAGTGCAGGGAAAGAGGTCAGGGATAAGCTAGGAGGTGACCCTTCCCCTGTCTCTCGTCCAGAGCCTGGTTGGTGTGTTATCTTTTGCACTAAGTGTACGTCCGCCGTGACATTATAATCCGCCATACTGTGACGGCCATTGCTCAGCGCTTTTGTGATGGCGTCAATTGATGCACTGGTTGACCGCATACAGGGTTTATCCCTAGAGGTTGCGGATCTGCGTAGTTCGGTCACACAGTGTCAGAGGGTGCTGGCAACAGGTACAGGTCAAATTGTTGGGGAGCCTAAAGTCGCTCTTCCTGAGAAATTTGCAGGGGGTACTGATGATTTTTTCCGCTTCAAAGAGTCATGTAAGTTGTACTTTAGATTGTGCCGATTTTCTTCAGGTAATGAAGATCAGAGGGTCGGTATCATCATGTCTTTGCTTAAAGGGGACGCGCAATCCTGGGCTTTTTCTCTCTGGCCCTCCGGTCGGTGGAGGAATTTTTTAAAGCCCTGGGATTGATTTACGATGACCCAGATCGAGTTTCGATGGCAGAATCAAAATTACGTAACTTACTGCAGGGTAAACATACTGCTGAGGTTTACTGCACAGAGTTTAGGAGGTGGGCTACTGAGTTGAGGTGGAACGACCCCGTGTTACTTAGTCAGTTTTGTCAGGTGTTATCTGAAAGGTTGAAAGATGCCCTGGCTTTTCATGAATACCCAGATACTTTGGAGAATGCAATGTCTTTGGCTATACGTTTGGATAGATGTATCAGAGAGAGGTGTAAGGGTCCCTCTGTGCAGGGGATTCCTCCCGCGTGCGGTTTTGTTTCACCAGCTGCCCAGGGTGATATTGCTTGTTTACTCTGGGGTAGGGGAGGAACCCATGCAGTTAGGTCAGATTTCCGGCCATTCTGATAGTAGAGACTTTCGAAAAGTGCACAATCTATGTTTCTATTGTGGGAAGAAGGGTCATTTTATTTTTTCTTGTCCTTATGTTAAACCACAGGTGGTCTCTCGTCCAGAGCCTGGTTGGTGTGTTATCTTTTGTACTAAGTGTACGTCCGCCATGACACTAACACAAGCTTGCGATAAGCCTTGGCGACCACCAACTGTTTAATAGGCTCACCCCGTAGTTTGTTTTCCCGATACAACATATCCTGATGAACCACAAAACAGGGAAACACTGACTCTTTCCCAGGTTGTTGTGGTTCACCATCTACTATTAACACATTTTCCCAGGCACGGGGTAGGATTGGGTCCCAATATTGGACGGTACCAAAATTATCCCTGGAGACATTGAGGTCTGCCAATTCAGGACATGGCGGCAAGTCCTCCACGTCTTTCACCATCACACTTAGTGGAGTTGTTTCCCCCTCTTCCACCGAAGTGGCGGTCACCCCTACCGCTGGCCCTTCGGTCTCAGGTACCCAGGGTTCTGGTCTCCCTCCTGAGCCGAGCCACACTGCTAGGGTTACCCCTGTCTCATGTATATCAGTCACTCTCATAGCAGGCCACAGTGCCAGGAAGCCCGGGAAGTCTCTACCTATTATTATTTCGTAGTGTAAATTTGTGGCAACTGCCACTTCCTGAGTCCATCTGCCAACCCCTGTGGTTAGAGACACCAGGGCGGTGGGATAGTCTTTTAAGTCTCCATGGATGCACATGACCCCAACTTTCTGGCCAGTATACTCAGCTGACCGTACCAGGGGAACACTTACTAGGGACACCAGAATCCCTGAGTCCAGCAGAGCCTCCGCTGGAGTGTCTCCTACCTCCACCTGGCACAGGTGGTTTAGAGTTTTTGGGGTACCTGCTGTACACAGCATCCTGGCATATAGCGACTGACGGTAGCCATAGTTAGTATCCATGGGTTCCACCTGATGGGGACAGTCAGCACTTACATGGCCCAGCTACTGACACTGCCAGCAGACTATCATAGCCAGGTCCGTAGAGGGTACACCCCGGGTGGGTTTGGTTGGTACAAGTCGCCGGGTCTGGGATGGAGATTTGCGGGGTTTGACTGCCCCCCTCCCAAAAGAACCCCTTGTATCAGTCTTAGTAGCCTCATAGCGCTCCACCAGGTCCACCATTTCTAGGGCGTTGTCAGGAGACACCTGTCCGATACAGTGCTGGAGATGGGGTGGCAGAGCCCTCCAGAACATATCAGCCAATAGTCTATCCAGCATACGCGGGACTAAGCCCATCAGGCTGTAGCCAATTTTGCAAGAGGTGGAGTCACAATGCGGGGTCTTTGCAGACGCAGCCGACTTAAACCCCCACTGATGTACCCGATGAGGCCCTGACCAACACATTCACCCCCAGTCTTGCCAAAATCTCACCCTTTACTTTTTGGTAGTCGGCCGCTTGATCGTCCGGCAAGTCAAAATGCACCCACTGGGAATCGGATGCCAGGAATAGAGACAACCTCAGCCCACTGGTCACAGGGTAGCTTTTCCCTGATGGCCACTTTCTCGTACATCACCAGGTAGGTTTCGTTGTCGTCTGCAGGGGTCATCTTAGGAATTGCGGCACAGACTGCTTTCAGCCACAGCCTCCATTTTGTCGTGGGGCACTGGTTGTAATACAGCTGGTTTAATGTATGACATACAACCGTGTCTGAAAAATGCAGAAACCTAAAATATTGGCCTCACTGCTTTTGCCCGCATCCTCCACCAATTGTGGGGTTTCACTCTGGTATATAGTGTAAGCAGGCACATTACAGAGGCAAAATACAAGTTCTTAACTCAAAATATCAGTGTTTATTCACACTTGAGGCAATTGCACAAAACAGCACGTAACTTTCAAGTCTTGGTGTTAATTCACACACAATGGAAAGTTCATATAACACAAGTCACCTTGCTGGCAGTTCTGCCTCCCGTAGTCCACAGCAGGCTTTAGGGGGCCTGTCTCCCCAGCATGCAGCCCTCCAACACGGCCCAAAGCCTGAGATTCCAAAAACAGTGAAATCTCTGCTGAGTCCAGCTACCTATTTAAGGACGAACCCAGACCGGCACTTAAACTCCGGTCCGGTATTTGACCTCACCTGTCTAGAAACCTGCCCAGCCGCACATGCTGGAAGGAAAATACCTGCCTTGCCAGACACAACCCCTCACTGTGTCACACTATGCATTCAAAGAGTTTGTAATTAATTACTGTTATACATGTTTCTGAATACTCATTAATTTACATTTATGTTTTGTCTTCATTTTATCACAGTTATTTGCAGAAACGTGTACAACACATTAACACCATACAACACAATCATTTTAAAATGCTGGCAAACCTTTTTTTAGCTATTGTATGAAAAGCATGGTGCGAATAAAAAGAGGCAGCTAAGTGATTGAAAATTGATTTGTCTATCTCTGCTGAAAGTTATATACACAAGCAGAAAAAAGTCAAAGACATGACTGATGGCCTGCCACACTTTGTCCATTGGGCAACTTTTCCTGATGACACATCTAGCGCTGTCTACGAACTGAAGGCGCACCTGCAGTGTAGACAAGCTTTAGCCCCAAGGCCCTTCTGCTCCTTCACCTTTTTAAAGCTCTGCTATCCATCAATCCTAGAAGATTGACTAACTTGTTTACAATGAGATCACAAGCCCCAAGTCTGGGCGGTCTAAAGCTAGATGAGTAACTAAAAGGATTTTTTTTTAATATACTATTGATTTTTTGTAATAGAGTAAATATAAAAATTAGGTGAATATATCATAGTCATAAAAATTAGTCATGAAAAAAAGTGACATAGAGAAAAGAAAGTGTCTATATATATATATATATATATATATATATATATATATATATTATATAGAATCCAGAAAAAGGACGGCACTCCAGTAAGATGAAAAGAAAAGGATACCTTTATTCAACCATCCGGTGCAACGTTTCGGCTCTGAATGAGCCTTTTTTCAAACAGAGATACAAGGTGAATAGAAACAAACTTATAGGTGAATCAATTAACAAAGGCACACCCAGGGGGTGGCTGCACAATTACAAACATGTGAGTAAATCCTAAAGACACATCCCACATCGGGTGTGTTCACAAAACAAATCAATGCCATAGTAGGAAAGTGCAAAACACTAAGTGCTGGATAAAAAGCGCATATATATCGCATAGTTACACATTGCAAGTGTATTACACATGACCGATCGATGCGTGCGTCCGGTACCGCATGCATGTAAAAAACAGAGTGGGAGCATAAAGATATGGACATATTTGACATCACCTGGAGACACATTCCATGCGGCTATATAGTATGGTAAACATTCCAGCACATAGACACGGCGTGACCTTCATCCCGGACTTGAGACATCATCAAAGTCTGCCGACATCACTGCGTCATCCAGACGCCCCTGGCTGGTGGCGGCACATTCCCAGTATCGATCTATGTTATAGAACGCCATCTTTAGAGCTGGAAAAATACCCATAACCTGTGTGACAACATACCAAGATGTATTAAAGCATCCTACCTGTATAGAAACAGAGTGTGGCGGTCAAGACAGGTAGTGACAACAAGGTGAACCAATGTGTCAACAGACCATACCCTGGGCTACAACGCCGCAAACCAGTACCACAGAACATATGTATATATATAAGTCCCAGGAGGTTCGCCGGTCCAAGTGATATGGAAAAATATATAAAAAACACTATAAAAATGTGATAAATGATAATATTATGTACACATAGCCCATGAAATAACGCTCCTGTATATGATGCTCCTGTGTCCAATTGCTCCACTTGCTCTTGTTCAAGAAAGTGCTGCAGTGTAAAGTAGTGATCTAAAAATGAAATACTGAATACTGAATACTTTCCTACTATGGCATTGATTTTTTTGTGAACACACCCGATGTGGGATGTGTCTTTAGGATTTACTCACATGTTTGTAATTGTGTAGCCACCCCCCTGGGTGTGCCTTTGTTAATTGATTCACCTATAAGTTTGTTTCTATTCACCTTGTATCTCTGTATGAAAAAGGCTCATTCAGAGCCGAAACGTTGCACCGGATGGTTGAATAAAGGTATCCTTTTCTTTTCATCTTACTGGAGTGCCGTCCTTTTTCTGGATTCTACTTGTGGGGTGAGAAGTCTATACCCTAGGATCGTGCACCCTATTTTTATCTAATTACAGCCAGTGCCGCCATTTTTCCTTTGCATATATATATATATATATATATATATATAGTACAGACCAAAAGTTTGGACACACCTTATCATTCAAAGAAGGCATCAAAACTATGAATTAACACATGTGGAATTATATACATAACAAAAAAGTGTGAAACAACTGAAAATATGTCATATTCTAGGTTCATCAAAGTAGCCACCTTTTGCTTTGATTACTGCTTTGCACACTCTTGGCATTCTCTTGATGAGCTCCAAGAGCTAGTCAACTGAAATGGTTTTCACTTCACAGGTGTACCCTGTCAGGTTTAAGAAGTGGGGTTTCTTGCCTTATAAATGGGGTTGGGACCATCAGTTGCGTTGTGGAGAAGTCAGGTGGACACACAGCTGATAGTCCTACTGAATAGACTGTTAGAATTTGTATTATGGCAAGAAAAAATGAGCCTAGTAAAGAAAAACGAGTGGCCATCATTACTTTAAGAAATGAAGGTCAGTCAGTCCGAAAAATTGGGAAAACTTTGAAAGTGTCCCCAAGTGCAGTCACAAAAACCATCAAGCACTACAAAGAAACTGGCTCACATGCAGACCGCCCCAGGAAAGGAAGACCAAGAGTCACCTCTGCTGCGGAGGATAAGTTCTTCCAAGTCACCAGCCTCAGAAATCGCAGGTTAACAGCAGCTCAGATTAGAGACCAGGTCAATGCCACACAGAGTTCTAGCAGCAGACACATCTCTAGAACAACTGTTAAGAGGACACTGTGTGAATCAGGCCTTCATGGTAGAATATCTGCTAGAAAACCACTGCTAAGGACAGGCAACAAGCAGAAGAGACTTGTTTGGGCTAAAGAACACAAGGAATGGACATTAGACCAGTGGAAATCTGTGCTTTGGTCTGATGAGTCCAAATTTAAGATCTTTGGTTCCAACCACCCTGTCTTTGTGCGACGCAGAAAAGGTGAAAGGATGGACTCTACATGCCTGGTTCCCACTGTGAAGCATGGAGGAGGAGGTGTGATGGTGTGGGGCTGCTTTGCTGGTGACACTGTTGGGGATTTATTCAAAATTGAAGGCATACTGAACCAGCATGGCTACCACAGCATCCTGCAGCGGCATGCTATTCCATCCGGTTTGCGTTTAGTTGGACCATCATTTATTTTTCAACAGGACAATGACCCCAAACACACCTCCAGGCTGTGTAAGGGCTATTTGACCATGAAGGAGAGTGATGGGGTGCTGCACCAGATAACCTGGCCTCCACAGTCACTGGACCTGAACCCAATCGAGATGGTTTGGGGTGAGCTGGACCGCAGAGTGAAGGCAAAAGGGCCAACAAGTGCTAAGCATCTCGGAGAACTCCTTCAAGACTGTTGGAAGACCATTTCAGGTGACTACCTCTTGAAGCTCATCAAGAGAATGCCAAGAGTGTGCAAAGTAGTAATTAAAGCAAAAGTTGGCTACTTTGAAGAACCTAGAATATGACATATTTTCAGTTGTTTCACACTTTTTTGTTATGTATATAATTCCACATGTGTTAATTCATAGTTTTTATGCCTTCAGTGTGAATCTACAATTTTCATAGTCATAAAAATAAAGAAAACTCTTTGAATGAGAAGGTGTGTCCAAACTTTTGGTCTGTACTGTATATACTCACCTAAAGAATTATTAGGAACACCATACTAATATGGTGTTGGACCTCCTTTTGCCTTCAGAACTGCCTTAATTCTACGTGGCATTGATTCAATAAGGTGCTGATAGCATTCTTTAGAAATGTTGGCCCATATTGATAGGATAGCATCTTGCAGTTGATGGAGATTTGAGGGATGCACATCCAGGGCACAAAGCTCCCATTCCACCACATCCCAAAGATGCTCTATTGGGTTGAGATCTGGTGACTGTGGGGGCCATTTTAGTACAGTGAACTCATTGTCATGTTCAAGAAACCAATTTGAAATGATTCGAGCTTTGTGACATGGTGCATTATCCTGCTGGAAGTAGCCATCAGAGGATGGGTACATGGTGGTCATGAAGGGATGGACATGGTCAGAAACAATGCTCAGGTAGCCCATGGCATTTAAACGATGGCCAATTGGCACTAAGGGGCCTAAAGTGTGCCCAGAAAACATCTGTCACACTATTACACCACCACCACCAGCCTGCACAGTGGTAACAAGGCATGATGGATACATGTTCTCATTCTGTTTACGCCAAATTCGGACTCTACCATTTGAATGTCTCAACAGAAATCGAGACTCATCAGACCAGGAAAAACATTTTTCCAGTCTTCAACAGTCTAATTTTGCTTAGCTCGTGCAAATTGTAGCCTCTTTTTCCTATTTGTAGTGGAGATGAGTGGTATCCGGTGTGGTCTTCTGCTGTTGTAGCCCACCTTTCTTTCCCATTCTGATATTCAGTTGGGAGTTCAGGAGATTGTCTTGACCAGGACCACAACCCTACATGCATTGTAGCAACTGCCATGTGATTGGTTGACTAGATAATCGCATTAATGAGAAATAGAACAGGTGTTCCTAATAATTCTTTAGGTGAGTGTATATGTATGTATATAATATAGTGGGGTTTCGCTCTGGTAGATAGGGTAAGCGGACGCAGTACAGAGGCAAAATACAAGTTCTTAACTCAAACCGTCAGTGTTTATTCACATTTGAGGCAATTGCACAAAACAGCATGTAACTTTGCAGTCTTGGTGTTAATTCACACACAATGGAAAGTTCATATAATACAAGTCACCTTGCTGGCAGTTCTGCTTCCAGTAGTCCACAGCAGGCTTTAGGGGGCCTGTTTTCCCAGCGTGCGACTCTCAGCCCTCCAGCATGGCACAAAGCCTCAGATCCCCAAAACAGAGACCTCTCTGCTGAACCCAGCTGGCTATTTAAGGACAGTCAGGTGCTGCCAAAACCCGGACCGGCACTTAAACTCCAGTCCGGTATTTGACCTCACCTGGCGGGAAACCAGCCCAGGCGCACATGCTGGGAGGAAAATACCTGCCTTGCCAGACACAACCCCTCACTGTGTCACAATATTAATATATATACACATATATACAGAGAGAAGAGAGAGAAAGATGGGATATAGCAGGATGAATAGATAGATAGATAGCTATATAGATAGAGAGCAAAGCAGAGGTTCTAGTATAGATCCAAAATGTCGCACTTCCAGCATGGGTGAATAAAAACTTCAACTTTTTTCAAGTGAGTGTCCTGCCTGCTTTATATATAATTTTTTGGGGAGATAGATAGATACACTGTAAAGTATTGGATTGGAGGGGGTGTATATTAGAGTAGGACCTTGCAATTTTCCCGGCGGCCTTTCACAGTGAACTTTGCTCATTCGCAATTCGCCGAACATGAGAACATATGGCGATATTCTCATGCGCCATCTTTTTTTTTTGCATAGCGCCGTACTTTGACCCATGTCACATCCATGAGGTGGGACAGGACAGCCAATTGAGATTTTTGCAGCACATGGACACACCCCCTACCCTATAAATAAACCCGATCTGGCCGCCATTTTACATTTAGTTTTTTGTCAGTAGGGAGAGAGAGGTTGCTGTGTGGAGCAGGGACAGACTGTTAGAGACATTAAACTCTAGCTAATAGGGCCACAAAATTCCTTATAAGGACTGGTATAGGTGTGCTATCGATAGGTGTGACATACTGAGGGGTCTGATGTACTTAAAATATACTTTCTAACATAGAAAGTATATTATAGTGCATTTGTATTGTCCAGCAGTTGTGTGCGGTTCTGCTGCTATACTGCAGCTGTACAGAGGGACAAACGCTATTGGAATAACTACACCAAACAACGAGAATAAACAGAGATTAAACGGGTATATCATCAAAAATAAATCCTTTATTGAATAAATAACATATATAGACGAGAACGTGAGACAACAGATAAAAAATGGCTACATCTGAGGAGGCATATCAGCACAGGTGAAACATGAAGGGGAGTAATGGAGTACAAAAACGGAGGCAGAGAAAGAGAGTACAATACCTCACTAAATTCTGCATGTACTTCTGTAACCACAATTACTTAGTATATGGGGGCAAAAAAAAACTAAAAATATTAAGGTGCAAGTGCAAATGATAAAACAGCACATCAATAAATGGTTACAGACTACACCGCAACATATGGATGTGTAATAGTTCCAATAGATCTATGGGAACATACAGCAGCCAAGAAGAAATTAAAGTGCAAGTGCATAGAGAGTCACCACATCAATGGTCCAATATCACGATAGAAACTGTGGTGACAACTTAGAACTCCATATACATAAAGATATGGCTCAGGTGCACGGCAACATCCACCTATGGATAACTCAAGTGGGTATAGCTAAGCACCAGAGCCAGTAAACACATCCCCAAAGATCCACAAGAGCATTACATGACGGCCAATCACGTGCCCCGACACGTCACAGATAGTTAGCCACTCCCCCAAGAAGGTCCTTCAGCCAAAGTAGGTCATTGAATGTAACATTCTGTTAATAAAGCAGGTACGTTTGCCAACATGGGAATCTTTCACAATAGAGATACGCAACAACATGTGTATACTCAATACATAATGATATTGCATTAGGAAAACAAAAGGTTAAATAGCGAAAGAGATAACAAAAATCTTTCTACATACAGTATGATCATGCCATAAGGTGTAAAGTTATAAAGGTGTTACATAATATATACTGTGATACATGATTAAGTGAAAACAAAAATTATAATATTAGTGAAAAATGATGAAACATGAATCATCTAATCAATACATGAAACATGACAAAGGGACATGATCAAAGAATGTGTTAAATATATAAAACCATGTATAATTTTATTCTTTTCAATGTCAGATTGCCAGCTGGCCACGTTCAATTACAGACAACACCCCCCAAAAACATAGTGGGGTGGGGTCTAGCAGCGGTCAGGCACAGAAAAACTGACAAGAAACCAAAATAAAGTACATAAGTGTATGTGACTACTAATAATATATAGTATAAATAATAACCAAACGTAGATTACGTGTATAAAGATAATGTGACAATAATCAAGTGAAGAAACTACTATGCATAAATCCATAAGACATATATAATAAAGAAATAAGTAGTGAGTCCTCAATGTTGATGGGCGTCCAAAGGGATCTTGTCCCCCCCGATATATCCTAAGAACTCCATATAGCAAGGGGTGCACAGGTGTAGAGGGAACCAGGTGTACTAAGGAATATAAAAACACATATAAGTATCCATAAAATAAACTAGGACGCAAAAGACAAGGATGCCAACGCTTAAAAAATATGTTAAAAACAAGATTATGTGGCACTCAGAGAAATTGAGCAAAACCCAGAACCTCATTGAGGCCTTTGGGTTGCATAGTTTCGAGGGTCCAGATCCACCTGGTCTCAAGTTGAGCCAGGATCTTCGCTATGTTGCCACCCCTCATCCCCAAGTCAACCTGATCAATGCCACGTACCCTAAAAAGGGATGGATTGCCTTTGTGATATTTCCTGAAATGTTTGGTAATCGGTTTTAAATTGACCAGGTCTTCAACATCCCTTGCTTTCACTATCTCCCGGACATGTTCCCTAACCCTCACTTTTAGTTCCCTAGTAGTGAGGCCTACATAAAAAATTTGGCACGGGCAGGTGGCATTGTAAATCATTGCTTTTGTAGTGCATGATATGCTATGTTTGATCTTGTATGTTTTCGTCTGAGCTGAATTCCAGAAATCCGTGGCCTTCTCCACATTGGGACATGCCACACATTTGTCACATGGGGAGCAACCCCAGTTTGGTCCACTTGACCCAAATATTGTCCCTGCCTCACCTGGGATGTAGTATGATTTCACCAAGTGATCTCTCAAATTCCTTGATCTCCTCGCAACCAGTGATGGAGTGGGAGACAGAAACTTTGCCAAGATTGGGTCCGTCCTAAGGATGGGCCAAAACCTTTTTAACATTTGATACATGTCCTCCCATTGTGAGTGGTATTTGGTGATATATCTTACCGTTTCAGTAGATTGATTCCTCGGCTTCGGATGCACCAGACTCTCCCATGGTGTATGTCTGGCCCTGTTATATACTTTCTTGATAGACCTCTTACTGTATCCCCTTTCGAGGAACCGATTTCTCAAAGTGTCTGCAGATAAATTGACCAATCGGGATTGCCCTAATGGTCTGTTTAGGGTGTGACGATGAGGCATGCAGCAGTGCATTCACAGATGTTTCTTTCCTGTGTACATCCATCTGTAAATAACCACATTCATCAACTTTAATCATAACATTAAAAAGTACACTGTCTTGGGGTCATACTTATAGGTTAGATGGATATTATATCCATTATTATTGAGTTTATTAATGAAGGTTTGAAGCCCATCCGATGGCCCATGCCAGATCAAGAGGATGTCGTCGATGTACCGGCTCCCAAAAATGACCCGGTCCATCGACACACCATGATTGGACATGAATAGCTCCCTCTCCCACAGCCCCAGGAACAAGTTGGCATACGAGGGCGCAAAGGCCGCCCCCATAGCCGTGCCCTGGAGCTGCAGGTAGAAGGAGCCATTAAACATGAAAAAGTTGTGTGTCAGCACAAACCGCAATAGGTCTGTGAGGTATCCTGACATCACACTATCATTGTCACTCATAGACAGAAAATAAGTAGCTTTTATTCCGTCTACATGTCTGATGTTGGTGTAGAGAGACTCTACATCAGATGTTACGAGTAACATGTCCGCCTCTAAGTGGACCCCATCAATTTTCTCAAGTAAATCAGCAGTGTCTCGTGTGTATGAAGGGAGGCACTCAACCATTGGTTTCAATTTATGATCCAAGAATTTACACACCTTTTCAAATGGTCCCCCAAAGCCAGATATGATGGGCCTGCCCGGGGGCCTCTTCACACTCTTGTGGACTTTGGGTAAAAGATACAATGTCGGTATCATGGAACCATTCACAGTTAATGCTTACTGTAATTGTTTGGAGACTGTACCATCATCAACCGCTCTGTTTAGGAGATCCTGCAGAGAGCTGCTGTAGGATGAGAGAGGATTAAACGTGAGTTTTTTATAGCAGGATGTATCTCTAAGTTGGCGGTAGACCTCTGACTCGTACATTTTACAAGGCCAGATAACTATGTTGCCGCCTTTTTCTGCCGGTTTAAAAATTACGTCCGGTAAGGACTGTAATTTACTCAGACTTGCACGTTGTTCCGATGTCAGATTATTATTATTGGAATAACTAATTGCAACTGGTGTGATATACCAGTTGCCCCCCAAAAAAGCTGATTGAGGCAGGGGTGTGATATATCTAAAATATACTTTCTATATAGTGCATTTGTATTGTGCAGCATTTGTGTGAGGTTCTGCTGAGATACCTCAGATATACAGAGGGACAAACGCTATTGGAACAACTAATTGCAACTGTTGTGATATACCAGTTGCCCCCCCAAAAAACTGATTGAGGCAGGGGTGTGATATACCTATAATATAATTTCCATATAGTACATTTGTAATTTGCAGCAGTTGTGTGCGGTTCTGCTGAGATACCTCAGCTATATAAAGGGACAAACGCTATTGGAACAAATAATTTCAACTGGAGTGATATACCAGTTGCCCCCCCAAAAAACTGATTAAGGGGTTTGATATACCTGCTTCCAGCAAATACTCATTAAGGGGTTTTATATACCTGCTTCCACAAATACTGCTCTTCTATAGAGACTTTGTCACTGGGTCATTTAAAAAATGACAGGCAGAGGAAGAGGCAGGCCATTCCACAGGGATGGTAGGGGTTGGGCAGGTGCACCAGGCCGGAGCCTAAGTGGGAAGTTAGAGAAGGTGCGTGCGATTACGTCAAAGGGCGCACCAGAGTTGGTTGAGTGGTTCACTCAGCCTTCCGCTTCTGCACCCTCCTCATCCTCTGTATTTGCACCCTCCTCACTCTCTGCTGTGTGCACCCCCAAAGACACCACCACCAGCACCACCATAGCCCCTCCACTCGAGTCAGAGGAATTATTTTCCCATCAATTCCCAGACCTTACCGATGCGCAGCCATTCTTGGCATCGGATGAGGAAGAGGAGGTAGCAACGGCCGCCACCCAGGGGTCTCACGACAGTACCCAGATCAGCCCAAGGAGGGTGGTCCCCACTGTTGCTGCCTACTCTGAGATCTCTAATGTCAGTGGTGGTGAAGGTGACTATGATGACGTGTCGATGGACGTCACGTGGGTGCCCACAAGAGAGGAAGCGGAGGGGAGTTCAGAGGGAGAGACGGAGCAGCAGAGAGGGAGGAGAAGCAGGCAGAACTCGTAGTGCACAGGAGGCAAAAAGCACTTTGCAAATCTATCTGGAGCGAGCCATCCACCATGCATGGTCACATCTGGCGCTCCCAGGACGCCGGCACATGGCTCCGCAGTGTGGGCTTTTTTTAATGTGTCAGCTGCTGACAATAGTGTTGCCATCTGCAGCTTGTGCTGTCAACGCATAAGTCGCGGTAAGCCAAACACTCACCTAGGGATGACCACCTTAAGAAGGCACCTGGCCTCCCATCACGAGCCCAGTGGGAGCAACGTTGTCAAATCCCACAAAGCCACACTCCTGGTACTCCACGTCCTGCCTCTTCTCCTTCTCCTTCTGCTCTCTCCTCCCATTTGTCCTCCACTCCACCTTCCACCATGCCATCGTTGCATTCATGTGGCACAAGGCAGGCTTCTGTGGCCCAAATGTTCGAGCGTAAAAAAATTATGACGCCGTATAATCTTTTTGCCCATCGGCTGACCGCTGGCTTGTCAGAACTGCTAGCCTGCAAACTACTGTCATATAAATTGGTAGAAAATGTATGGCCATTGGCACACCGCGATGGAAGGTCCCCGGAAGGAAATATTTCTCCCAAAAGGGCATCCCAGAGCTATATGGCCATGTTCCGTGCAAGTGAATGTATCTCTGGCACACAGTGTCAGTGCCCAGATACATCTGACCACAGACACGTGCTCTAGCAAACACAGACAGGGAAGGTACATAACTTTTACTGCCCACTGGGTGAACCTTCTGACGGCCGTCAAGCATGTAACGGATTGCATGCAGGCCTGCCTCTTCTTCTCCTCCTCCTACTCCATCTTCCGTCTCCTCCTCGGCTGACTCCTCCTTTTCCACTGCACCCGCCTCTTCCGTTGCACCCCCCAGCTCACCAGACCCTATTCGATGTGCCAGGTGAGACATTGCCATTCTGTGCTACGGTTGTTGTGCCTGGAAGCCAAGAGCCACACTGGTACTGCACTTCTTTCAGCTGTGCGGTCACAGGCCGATCAGTGGCTAACCCGGCTCCATTTGACAGTTGGTAAAGTGGTGTGCGATAACAATGCTAATCTGCTGAGCATGCTGAAACAGGGCAAAATGACACACGTTCCGTGCATGGCACACGTCCTGAACTTAATCGTGCAGCAATCTGTTGCCAAATACCCCTGGGTCCAGGACGTCTTACGTCTGGCTAGGAAAATCTCTGCCCATTTTAGAAAATCTTCAACGGCCATGGCTCGCCTTGCTGACATTCAGCGACGACACCACTTGCCCGTCAGACGTCTTCTCTCATTCGTGATGCATGCAGAATTCTGCGGCCATTTGATGAGATCACCACCTGGTCGGTCGTAGCCAGGGCGCCATCAGTGACATCGTACTTACGCCTTCTTTCTGGAGCGTGTATTGCGTCGTGTCAATGATCAAGACATCGAGGAGCAGGAGCAGGAAAATGAGGAATTCGGAATGCTGAATAAATTCCCAGGGGGGGCTACTCCATCTGAGACAAGTCAGCAGGAGTCTGAAGAGGAGTCAGAGGAGAATGGTGCCTGGGGGGAGGAGGAGGAGGAGGAAGAGCAAGATGAGCATGCTTTAAACTTTTTGGGGATCCCTGGTGTTGTCCGTGGATGGGGGGAGGAGACCGAGGACGACATTTTCCTGTGCGATGAGCAGGAGCTAGGCCGCTCCACCGCTTCCAATCTAGTGCAAATGGGGGCCTTCATTCTCCAGTGTTTGAAGAGGGACCCCCATATAAAAAGCATAAAGGGAAAGGACCATTACTGGGTGGCAACGTACTTAGACCCCTGGTACAAACACAAAATGGCGGACATGTTACCAGCATCACAGAGGGCTGTCAGAATGCAGCATTTCCATGCCTTGCTGCGAGAGATGCTGCATTCTGTTGTTGCTGGCGCTGGCAGAGGAATTTCCACCCACAGAGAAACAGGTGCGAGTACCAATCCTACAGCGCATGTAAGAAGAGGACGGTTTGAAGATGTGTTGGTCACTTCGAATATGAGATCATTCTTGCAGCCAACCCATCGACAGCCGCCCTCTGGATCCAGCCTTAGGGAACACCTAAACTGACAGATGTCTGACTACATCGGTTTAACGGCCTATGCGGACGCTCTGAGAACCGAGGAACCCCTTGGCTACTGCGTGTGCAGGTTTGACCTGTGGCCAGAGCTGGCACAATTTTCCATGGAACTCTTGGCTTGCCACTCATCAGGTGTCCTGTCCAAAAGGATGTTCAGGGCAGCGGGGATATCGTGACCGATAAGCGCACTCGCCTAGCTCACAATAGTGTGGACTACCTCACATTTCTAAAAATGAATGAGGCATGGATCTCGGAGGAATTCAACACCTGTGACGACCACGCTTAATTGAATTTCCTCATGACAGCCCACAAATATCTGCCACTACCCAGAACAAATAATGGTCCCTGTCTTAAATGCCTTTTCTGTCCAGTAAATGACTAATGTTTGGGACCTCAGAGGACTTTAACACCTGTGACGACCACGTGTTATCGAATTTCAACTATTATCATTTGGTTTCTTTTCAAGAGGGGGGATTTCATTAGCCATGTTTTTAATCCAATTTTATATTTTTTGTTCTTTTAAACATATGTATTTGACATCTATTTGTACTGGCCTGCAGTAAAATTGATATCTAATGACCGTCTACTATACCTCCAGCCACATCATTATTTATTATTTTCTGTCCGGTGAAAGCCTAATGTATGGGGCCTGTACTACACTGGCCTGCACTAAAATTACTATTGAATGGCCATCTAATATACCTCTAGCCACATAATCACTTGATCATTTATGTATGATAAATGCATAATTTTCAGGGCCTGTAATCCAACTGGCAAACAGTAAAATTGTTATACGGTGACCGCCTAATTTACCTCCAGCCACATTATCAATTTTGCTTTTCTGTACGGTGATTGAATAATTTATGGGACCTATAGTCCACTGGCCTGCTGTAAAATTGATATCCATTGACCGTCTAATATACCTCCAGCCACATAATCACTTGATCATTTATGTACGTTGAATGCATAATTTTTGGGCCCTGTAATCTAAATGGCCAACAGTAAAATTGTTATACGGTGACCGCCTAATGTACCTCCAGTCCAGTCCATTGGCCTGCAGTGAAATTGATATCCATTGACCGTCTAATATACCCCCGGCCACATAATCACTTGATTATTTATGTACGTTGAATGCATAATTTTTGGGGCCTGTAATCTAACTGGCCAACAGTAAAATTGTTATACGGTGACCGCCTAATGTACCTCCAGCCACATAGTTACTTGTTCTTTTCTGTCCGGTTAATGCCTAATGTTTGGGACCTCAGAGGAATTCAACACCTGTTGACGACGACCACATGTTATCGAATTTCAACTATCATTTGTTTTTTTCAAGGGGGGATTTCTTTAGCCATGTTTTTAATCCAATTTTATATTTTTTGCTCTTTTAAACATATGTATTTGACATCTATTTGTACTGGCCTGCAGTAAAATTGATATCCAATGACCGTCTAATATACCTCCAGTCAACATAATAACTTGATGTTTTATATCAGGTGAATGTCTAATTCTTGGGGCCTGTACTCCCGTGGCCTAAAATAAAATTTTTCTAGGCTCCAGCAGGCCACATTTTTGACAGTTTCCCTTTAAGACGTATAAAATTGGCCCCTGATTAAAATACATATTTTTTGTCAGAATTTTTGCCATTGATCCCCCTCTGGTATGTCACTGTTCATGTTGTGGGACAATTTGTGGACTTCTTGTAAGTATTTGGTGGCTGCAATAATGACCTGAAGGTGTCACTGCCTGCCTGAGAAGATCGGATAGACTTGCAGCACGTGAGTCTTTCTGACAGGTCTTTCTGTGTTTCCTTTCTGTCTGTTGTTGTGGGCAGGATTCCATCTCTCCACAGGTTCGGCTTGTTAGCTGTTTTAGAGGCTCTATTTTAGTCCGCCTCTTACTGCTGATTTTGCGGTTGATATTTTCCTTCTGGAGGTCTATACTGGTTGTTTGTGGATCCTCTACTTCCCGCTCATCTCAAGCTAAGTCCTCCTGTTTTCTCCTTGGTGCGTGTGTTGCTTCTAGGTCTCAGGGAGACGCTGGTCCCTTCATGGTGGAAGGTACCGGCTGTCTCATTTCCCGCCTCCTAAGTTAGGGTTTGTGAGAGTGTCAGCAGGGCTGAGTTCCAGCGTATGAGTTTGTTCACCTTCAGGACTTGCTCATACTGTCAGCAGTTAGGGAGAGGCTCAGGGATTGTTAGGAGGTTACCATTCCCTCCTCCCTAACTTTGGGGCCTAGTCTGTTTTCCTGTTGCCGTTTGTTTATTTGGTGTTTCTCTTATCCCCATCTACTGTGACAGAAGGTTTTTTAGGTTCACCTGACATTAAAGTGAAACGGACCTGCCGCAAACTTGTGGTTCGTGAACATTTGATGTTGATCGTCCCGGCCGATGTTCGTGTGTGTATATCTCACACAGAATGCTTAGTTGGGTGAAGTAAAAAAAAGCCGGCAGTGGGAAATGCCATTCCCTCCAATACTTCAGTACAAGGTTTTCCCCTAGCCTGAAACGAACTCAGGCGTAGCTGCTGTGCTCATTACTGTGGGGATAAACACAAGCCTCAAAAGCTCATTCATGGTCAGAGCTTGGAGACTGCATGACCTGTAGTGGCTGTGCAAAGCCTGATCCTCCTGTTTTATCTGAAGTACCTTCTGTATAGTTAGCGTCCAGATGAGCAGGTATGTTCTGAAGTGGGTTGTTCTGGTGCATTCAGCTGTCCACATACTAAAAGAAAACATGATTCATAAGACTAGGTCATCTTGTTCCATTGGTCCGTGGTCCAGGTGTGATACTCACATGCCTATTTTTGGTGCTTTCGGTGGGGGAAAGGGGTAGGTATGTGCCCTTTGACTGTTCTATGGCTACTCAATCTGTGCACCTTTTTATTGTAGCCAGTAGTAACTTTTTCACCAATTTTTACTATAATAGCCCTTCTGTGTAATTTGACCAGATGACTAGCCTTTTCTCCCCATATGCTTCAATGAGCCTTGTGTGCTCATGATCCTGATTGCCAGTTCAAATGTTGTCATTCCTTATTACCCATTTGCTAGTTACTAACCACTATCATAGCAGAAACACCCCTCAAGACCTGCCACTTACAGATGCTTTGTCGCAGTGGTCAAGCCACCACCATTTGTCTACATGATCCAAATCAAATGGTGTTTTTGACTCAAAATGAAAAAAAGAATGTAAGAAAAAGGATCATATGATTGTCAACACATCTCTCGTGATAAGATGGTCCAACAATGCAGTAGCACCTTTGTCAACAAGTTAAGTGTCTACTGCCTAACCTGCCTCCCTTCATAGTACCACAGTGACCAAGGCTTATACATCACTCATTTAACAGACCTCTTTATGTGACCTCAATCTGCACTGAGAACAATGTTTTCAGTTTATATCTATACTAAAATAGTGTAAAGTCTACATACACATCATTTTGGCGTTAGATGTTTTTGCAGTATTTTTGTGTTGCTTTTCGTTGTAATTCCGACTGTGGAGATAATGATAATAGCTACTGAAAAGTTACCCGTACAGAACATGACCTATTATTAGACCTAGTGGCCAGTGTAAAAATTGCAGGATCATATACATTTGTTTTTTAAATATAGTGACGTGGACAAAATTTTAAAAACTAAACATTCTAAGAAAAATATGTTTAAAATAAAAATGTGATTTAAACAATAGGTCATATTCTGATTACACATTCCCTTTAAGTGTGTATAATAGCGGTCTTAGCAGGAATAATAAAGGAATTTCACAACTCAGAGTCATAAGAATAAATGCTCCAGAATTATTATTATATGGGAATGCAAGCATGCTAAAACGGACATGTCAGGAGAAGTGGCAGGTCCTTTTAAAATATTGATGGCCTAGCCATAGCATAGGCCATCAATATTTGATCAATGGAGTCTGATTGCTATCCTCACAGACAGTTGTGCCTGATAGAACAGCTCAGTCCTATTAAAGCAAAGTTGCAGTACACAAGCACAGCTAGATCTGCATGTACAGCACTGCTTCCCTGTAATTTGTGAAGGGGCATTGTGTTCCCTGGAGTGGTTTCATTGAGATGCAGGGGTCCTGGTTAGGATTGAGCGAACCCAAACTGTAAAGTTCGGGTTCGTACCGAACTTTAGGATTTTTGGACCCCGGACCCGAACCCAAACTTTTCAGAAAAAGTTTGTGTTCAGGGTTCTTCGAGTTAATGACTCTTTTTGAAATCAACAAGCATTTAACTTGTGTGTCCTTAGAAGCCATCACAGCCATGCCTGCTAATGGCATGGCTGTGATTGGCCAGTGCAACATATGACCCAGCCTCTATATAAGTTGGAGTCACTTTGCGCTGCAGTCACTCTTCTCTGATTAGTGTAGGGATAGGATGCTGCTGCTGTGAGGGAGAGAATAGGAAAGAATCTTTAATCAGAAGTTCTTGTTAACTCAGCAATCTACATAGATTTTGTGGATGCAGTGCACAATCTTTTTACCCTGCCCTGAGCCCAGTGACACAGAAAAATGACTTTTATTCATCTGTTAGTTAGGTGGGTGTCGGCGGCCATTTTATGCAAGTTCAGTGCACCAGCACAGCATATGTGCATTTGTAACAGTCAAATACAAGTCAGTGTAAAATACAAGCTTGAAATACTGCAATAATATTCTGGGTTGAAAAAAACACCAATTTTTGGCAATACCCTACATCTGGGGCCTATGCTGCATTTGTCAGTATGAATACAAGCTTGAAATACTGCCATAATATTCTGTTATAAAAAAAAAACACCCATTTTTGTCAAAATACTAAATTTGCTGCATCTGTCAGTGTGAAATACACGCGTTAGATACTGCTGTTATATTCTGTTATTAAAAAAACACCCATTTTGAGCAAAATACAAAATTTGCAGCATTTGCTGCTTCTGTTAGTGTGAAATACAAGCTTGAAATACTGCAATAATATTCTTGGTTTAAAAAAACACCAATTTTTGGCAAAATACTAAATTTGCGGCCCTTGCTGCATCTGTCAGTGTGAAATATATGCATTAGATACTACTGTTATAATTCTGTTATTAAATAAAACACCCATTTTGGGCAAGATCCTAAATTTGCAGAGAATGAGGAGAGCGTCAAATAAGGGACGTGGCCCCGGTCGTGGTGCTGCTGGTGGAGGTCCTGTTGCAGGGGAGGACGTGGTCGATCTGTGCCAGCTACACGCACAAGTGAAACACCTTCCTCAGGTGCGAGTAGGCGACAGAACCTTCAGCGTTATTTGGTCGGGCCTAATGCGCCTCTACGAATGGTGAGGCCAGAACAAGTACAGGCGATAGTAGATTGGGTTGCTGACAGTGCCTCCAGTTCCTTCACATTGTCTCTCACCCAGTCTCCTGCTGAAAGATCAGAGTTGGCACCTGCAGCCGATGTATATCAGTCTTTCACCTCACCCCCTTGCAGATCAGCCAAGCAGTCTGAGACCCAAGTCATGCAGCAGTCTCTTCTGCTTTTTGATGACTCTGATAGCAGGGTTTCCCAGGGCCATCCACATACCCCAGCCCCAGAAGTGTAAGAGATGCGCCGATGCCCAACCACTTATGTTTCAAGATGAGTACATGGGAGGACCACCGCAGCATGTCTTGGATGACGACGAAACACAGGTGCCAACTGCTGTGGCTTTCGAAAGTGTGCAGACCGACAAGGAGGGCAGGGGTGAAGACTGGGTGGAAGATGATATGGAAGACGATTACCCCACATGGAATCAAGGTCACGCGATTGACCTGTGTAGTTCGGAGGAAAAGGCGGTGGTCGCACAGAGCCACCAGCACAGCAGAAGAGGGAGCAGGGTGCAAAAGCGGAGCGGCCATCCTCTAGACAGTACACCTGCTACTTCCCAATGCAGCAAGGGACCGAGCACAATAAAGCCAGCTCCAAGGAGTTCCGTGGCATAGCAATTCTTCAGATAATGTGCTGATGACAAGACACAAGTGATTTGCACGCTGTGCAATCAGAGCGTTAAGCGAGGCATAAGCGTTCTCAACCTGAGCACAACCTGCATGACCAGGCATCTAAGTGCAAAGCACGAGCTGCAGTGTAGTAGACACCTCAAAAATCAAGAAAGGTCTCTGGCTCCTCCTGCTTCCTCTTCTGCTGCAGTCTCGGCCTCTTCATCCACATCAGTCAACAACGTTTCTCCTGTCTAACGTTTCCAAATCCAAAATACCCCATTCCCTATAATTTTTTATTAATCATTCCAATAACAGGGCATCTTAAGAGTCCTGTATTGTTATTTATCGTTACTACCTCCCCTAGTCGGGAGTGGGTAATTGTAGCTCTCCCCCTCCTTTACTTGGAAGCTTCGGCTTCAATAACTTGTCCCACATTTCCGCTCGATCACATTACATTGCATACATTGACCTCCCTTGGATGTGGTCTCCCTTTCTCACGCTCCCTCTCCAGCGTGGAACCTTGATTCGCCGTTAACCGTGATCAACATGGTAGGCGCAGAAAAAAACATCAAAAGTTGATAGAGCAGATATCCAGATGGATCGTTGACATCACGGGGACGTGCGACATGGTGAGGCAGTATGTGTGCACACGCCTACACGTACTGACTGATGGGTCTGCCCCCTTCAACTTCTGGGTCTCCAGATTGGACACATGGCCTGAGCTTGCCCTTTACGCCTTGGAGGTGCTGGCCTGCCCTGCAACCAGTGTATTGTCTGAACGTTTGTTTAGCATGGCTGGAGGGGGTTATCACAGGTTATATTTCCCGAAGTTTTGGGATGTTTTGGGGTGTACCCTAATTTAAACCAAAAAATAAAATTTTTTAATTAAAACCAAAAAACAGTGTTGGCTATCTCCTCCTCCTCCACCGCCGCTTCCACCTACACCGCCACATCCACCGCCTCCTCAACCTCCTACTCCATATGGACCTCATCCTCCTAGATCAAGATTATTATTTTTTATTTTTATGTATTTTATATTATTTTAAGTCATATCCCTACCCACATTTGTTTGCAGAGCACTTGCCATGCTCTTAACCACATTTTAATGTAATTTGCAGCCCTCTAGCCCTTTCCATTATAGAGCCATTTTAGTGCTCCAAAGCTCGGGTCCCCATTGACTTCAATGGGGTTCGGGTTCGAGGTCAAGTTTGTGTCAAGTTCGGGTCCCGAACTCAAACTTTTTTGTGAAGTTTGGCCGAACCCGTCGAACCCGAACATCCAGGTGTCTGCTCAACTGTAGTCCAGGTAGTTGGACCTTGACTAATTAAATATTGATTGCCTGTACTAAGGATTACCTATATATATATTAGTCTCAGAAATACTTGAATAAACAATTGTCAATAGAAGGTGAAGACATTTTGGTTTGATAAACAGGATAACATGTTTGTCTCAAATGTAGTACTTTCTAAGAATCTGATGTCCTAGAAGACATACAGTAGATCTCCCTGTGAGCTCCTACTACCAACACACTAGTTCTTTCCCAAACATGTTGCTCTCCAGTTCCTGGTATGAAGCAGGGAATCTAGCTACGTTTGCATCTGAGGAAATAACATTCATGAGGGTTTTGCAGTAGCATGGTGTTATTAATATTATTTTCTTAATTATCTATTTTCTGGCTAGATGTAGTTATAGCTTTCTGGCTACAACCTCAGTAAATCTAGAAGTACTCGTACATTTATCTAGTCTGCATCTTTGCTGTAGATGTACTGTACTAGTAAAACAGGGTAAGGTGGAAGTTACGGTAGTTCAGATAGCTAGGCAATACGGATGGTTTCTACAAATTGGTGAATCGTCATTATTTTTCCATACCTCACTGAACTTTCCAGACTGAATGGCATTTTTACATTATTAAGTAATAAATTGCTGTTTCTAGCCATGCATTTCTAAGGAGTAGGCTTTGCAAGGAGCTGCTGAGTGGTGATAGTGATGCTTGGCTGCATGGAGATTGCTATGTAAATTCTACAGACAAGTACATGTATACTAAGCATGAACTAGAAAAACTTAGAAATGAAATGAGCTGCAGGATTTTCCACTAATAGATGCTTCCCCAGCATGGAACTTCATATCTTAATTGCCACTATTTGGATACATTTTCTGGAGCATCTTACTGTTAAGGATCTAAATCTGTATAGGTCATTCAGTATGCGTCTCAACAAACTACTAGTACTCTTACCCTGTTGCACAGGCTATGTTCACATACTCATATTCGCCTAATGGTCTAATGATATTGGGATTCATTCATCTTTCCCAATCATATTCAGGGATCCTGTAGGCCATGATCAGGTAGCCAGAATCTGTTTGCATGTTAGCAGCCATATTTCTGCCACAGGCTCTGACCTTCCATGGTTCCAATGAATCTAACTTAATTAACCTTATAACCATATGGTTGAGTGCATTCTGATCTTGCCACCATAATATGGTAGCAGATATTTGACTGCACTGAGGCCATCTGAATGCAGTCATGGACTGTGCCCAGGGGCATACTAAAGAGTATATCAAGGATGAGGGTTTCATGGCATGGATATAAGCACTGATGTGACCATGCTTGGTTTCCTTATAACAGAGCATATAGATAATGCCACCTTTATTTTTATTTTATTCATTAATACAGCACTTACATATTCTTGGCACTCACGTCAGTCTCTGGGGCTCACAATCTAAATTCCAAACTTACCAATTAGAATGTTTCATGGCATGTAGGAGAAAACTGGAACACCTGGAAGAAACCCACCAGACAGAGGCATAACATATAAAATCCATGCAGATGTTGACCGTGGTTGTATTTGAATTCAGGATCCAGTGCCATAAGTCAAAAGTTTACCACTGATCAACCACTATACAGCACTAATAAATAATTATACCACCTTAAAAGCATAAATCATACAGTACTAATAAATAACACTGTCATAAAGAAATAATTAATAATAGTGTAACAAACATTCTCCTGCATCTGCCTGATGTTGTGTTGCTATGTAACAGGCATGCAGCAGTGATAATGCCATTTCCTCCTGGTGACTTGTGTTCCTGATTTACTCCTGTGTGGTTCTGCCTTCATTGCTCAGAAAACTCTGCTGCAATAGCAATGGCAACTTCCCTTGGTTCTCTGCTCTGTTGCGTTGTAACTGAATGGACTGTTTCTAATACAATTAAAGGGGTTCTCTGGGAATTAAGAAAATGGAAAAAAAAAAAAAAAAATATATATATATATATATATATATATACAGGGCTTTTTTTCTCAGAGAAAAGGTGGTGGAACTCACCGCCCCCTCCCCTGGCCACGCCCCTACCCACCCCTAGGACCGCCCCTAAAACCGCCCCTTTAGAGAACAGGGATGCAAGTAAAATTTGAGTGGGGTTTTAAAAGTCCAGCCCAGCAAAGAAACCCCCCAGATGGGGATGGCACTGTTAATGGGGGATCTGTGGATGGCACTGTTATGGGGGATCTGTGGATGGCATCCACAGATCCCCCATCCTATAACAGTGCCATCCACAGACCCCCCCCCCATCCTATAACAGTGCCATCCACAGACCCCCCACCCCATAACAGTGCCATCCACAGACCCCCCCACCCCATAACAGTGCCATCCACAGACCCCCCCACCCCATAACAGTGCCATCCACAGAACCCCCCCCCACCCCTTAACAGTGCCATCCACAGACCCCCCCACCCCTTAACAGTGCCATCCACAGACCCCCCCCCACCCCTTAACAGTGCCATCCACAGACCCCCCCCCATAACAGTGCCATCCAGACCCCCCCCTTAACAGTGCCATCCAGACCCCCCCCCCTTAACAGTGCCATCCACAGACCCCCCCATTGCCGCTCCAGTAGAGTTATAGAATGTGGAAAATGAATAATGATTCTTCTATTCATGCTGCCCCCTCTGTGTACTTTATAACATTCAATATATCCATCCGATCCTACTCACAGGGGCAGGGCTACTGTTCTCTTAATGCAGGCCGGCCGGGCAGACGAGCGGCATCGTCACTGACTGACGTCACGTGCCTGCGCCGCCTACTTTATGAAGTAGGCGGCGCAGGCACGTGACGTCAGTCAGTGACGCTGCCGCTCATCTGCCCGGCCGCCCTGCATTAAGAGAACAGTAGCCCTGCCCCTGTGAGTAGGATTGGATGGATATATTGAATGTTATAAAGTACACAGAGGGGGCAGCATGAATAGAAGAATCATTATTCATTTTCCACATTCTATAACTCTACTGGAGCGGCAATGGGGGGGTCTGTGGATGGCACTGTTAAGGGGGGGGTCTGGATGGCACAGTGAACGCACCGGCCCCCAGCTCCTCCTCCCAGTCCCTCCCCACTGATACATCGCAGCCTGCCATGCTGGAGCACGGCAGGCTGCGATGTCAAAAGGTGGCGAACGCCGTTCCGGTGCGTTCCGCCAGAAAAAAAGCCCTGTATATATATATATTACTTTATTATAAATATGTTTCCAAATACCTTTCATTAGTTAAAATGGCTAATTTTTTCTAGGTAGCAATGATTAGAAGAAATTAAATTGCCGCCGTCCTATTAGTACGCACAAAATCTGTCCCAATCACACAGCAGGACAAGTTTCTTCTGAACACTGAGCTGCAGAGCTGCCTCATCCTCCTCTCTGCTTGAAAACATGAGAACACACCATACTAACGATTAAATCTAATTCTTTGCACCCCTGCTGATCAGCTGTTTGAAAGAACGATTGCACTTGGACTTAGTATACTCATCTGAGTGCCGTGCATTGCATAGCGTCAGTGTTTAGCATTGCAGCTCTATCCCATCCACTTGATGGGATTGTACACTGGCCATTATAGCAGGCACAATAGGCTGAAACCTTCTGTTTTCAACAACTCATTTTTAGCATTGCTGTGTAGACTGGGAGAAGAGTAGAGTTGAACGGACACCTGGAAGTTCGGGTTCGCCGGGTTTGGCCGAACTTCGCCAAAAAGTTCGGGACCTGAACTTGAACCGAACTTGACCCTGAACCCGGACCCCATTGAAGTCAATGGGGACCCAAACTTTTGGGCACTAAAATGGCTCTAAATAAGTCCTGGAAAGGGCTAGAGGGCTGCAAAAGGAAGCAAAATAGGAGTAAGAGTAGGACAAGCCCTGTAAACAAATGTGGATAGGGAAATAACTTAAAATAACATAAAATATATAATAATTTAAAATAAACTGTTCTAAATGAGTGACAGTGGCACCTGCCACCCCGCATACAGAGGATGTGGCAGCAACGCCACCACGTCTTTCACCGTCACAAAGCATCTCCACACTGTCCCATGGAAGCGTTCAACTGTCCATCTTCCAAACACTGGAGAGAAAGAGGAAGTACCCACCTACCCACCCGTGATCCCTGGCCCTGAATGCCAGGATTTCAAAATTCCTAGCCTTTGAAATGTTGTCATTCTGTCTGGTAGAGGTGGAGACTTTTAAAAACGTATGGAGTTGCCTGTCCCACAGTACGTAGTTCCCAGCCGCCACTACTTTTCCAGGCTAGCCATCCCTTCCCTGCACAACAAGTGGCGGACAAAATCAGGTGTGCACTGCGCTACACCATCTGTGGCAAGGAAAAAATTACTGGGGAAGGGGGGCCCCATTAAAAAATTTGCTGTGGGGCCCAGTCATTTATAGCTACTCCACTGGGTCTACCCCATTCAACTTCTGTGTCTCCAAATTGGGCACATGGCCTGAGCTTGCCCTTTACGCCTTGGAGGTGCTGGCCTGCCATGCAGCCAGTGTATTGTCTGAACGTGTGTTTAGCACGGCAGGGGGCGTTATCACAGACAAGCGCAGCCGCCTGTCCACAGCCAACGTGGACAAGCTCACATTCATTAAAAAGAACCAGGCAGGTATCCCACAGGACTTGTCCGTACCTTGTGCAGAATAGACATATATAATGGCCTCACCCAACCATTGTTATACTCCAGCGCACTTACTCTTTAATTTCTTTTTATATTTCTCCAATTTTTTAAGGTCTACCCCAATTTATAAAAAAAAAACGGTGTTGTTGGTGACTACACAGCCAAAAAAGGCTTTATGTCAGACAAAAATGTAACCGTCAATTTTAAAGAATTACGTTTCCTGTCAGTTATGCAGTGCAGGGGTACTTCACAGCATGAAATGGGTTTATGTCACCCAACAATATAACAGACAGATTTACTGAATATAGTTCCCTGTCAGTTATGCTGTGCAGGGGTACTTCACAGCAAGAAATGGGTTTATTTCACCCAACAATGTAACAGATGAATGTTATAAAATTACTTTACTGTCAGGCATAAAGTGCTGGAACACACCCTCCAAGCCATTGGTGAATAACTGGCCTGATAAAAGTGGAAATGTCCCCCCCACAATCTAACAGCTGTATTTACTGGTTTTATTGGACTGTCAGAAATGCAGCGCAGACCGCCAAATGTACTTTCTAGCACAAAAATGGGAATTTGTCAACCTACAATGCAACAGCAGTATTTACTGGTTTTATTGGATTGTCAGAAATGCAGCGCAGGCTGCAAATGTACTATCTAGCACAAAAAGTGTGCTTTTTTCAAACAACAACGTAACTGCAGTATTTAACAGTTTTATTGGACTGTCAGAAATGCAGCACAGGCCACAAAATGTACTTTCTAGCACAAAAATGGGAATTTGTCAACCTACATTGTAACAGCAGTATTTACTGGTTTTATTTCACTGTCAGATATGCCGTGTTGGTGTCAGAAAGAGAAAAAATACTTTAGGTCACACAAATGTGTGACAGACTAATGTAATTGAACTATTTTCACTGCCAGGTATGCACTGCAGGCCGCAGGGTACTTGACCACCAAAAAAATGGAATTTGTTCCCCTAGAATCTAACAGGTGGATTTAATGAATAGATTTTCCCTGTCAGATATTCAGCATGGGGGTACTTCACAGAAAAAAATGTGAATATGTCCCCCCCTGGGGCCCTGAAGTCACAGACGGATTACCTATATTATTTTCCCTTCCCCTGGCACATATGCAGTGCAGATGTCCTTAATAAATGGCTAGATGTCGCCCACTGAGCTACCAGAACAGGATTAAAGTAATGTCCCTGGCACACATGCAGTTGCAAGCGCCCCACACTTTCAAAAATGGTCGCCGACGCCCACCTAACAAACAGACTGATTAAAGCTTATTTATCTGTGGCACTGGGCTCAGGGGTACAACAATGTACCACAGCACCCACAAAATAGTTTGCAGATTTAGCAACACCAAGTACACCAGAATTGTTTCCTAATCTCTCCCTCACAGCAGCAGCATCCTCTCCATACACTAGTAACAGCAGAGTGACGTGCAGCGCTACGTGACTCCACCTTATATAGAGGCTGGGTCACATGCTGCACTTGGCCAATCACAGCCATGCCATTAGTAGGCATGGCTGTGATGGCTTCTAAGAGCACAAGAGGTAAACGCTTGTTGATTGGCTACTCTGCAGCCTTTCAATAAGCGCCATTAAATCGCCAAACACCGAACTCGAACCCAAACTTTTACGAAAATGTTCAGGTTCGGGTCTGGGTACCAGAAACTCTAAAGTTCGGTACGAACCCGAACTTTACAGTTCAGGTTCGCTCAACCCTAAAGATGAGAAGAGTCTTCTTAGAGAGTTGGCGAGCAAATAACTAGTAAGTATAGCAACACATTATAACACTATACAAACAGATAAAGCTCAGTACGCAAGCTCCTATCATTGGGAGGGAACTGTATTCACCAGACATCCCTTGCTGAAGACGATAATAATCTATGACATTTCTGTCAATTGACTCATGTGGTTTTCAGGTTCCATGCTGACCATAAAGAAAGAAAGGGTTACGGGACAGGGATATAATATTGCCACTTTACAAAGCTTTGATTGATGCGGCCTCATCTGGAATATACAGTTCAGTTCTGAGCACCAATCCATAGAAAGGATGCTCTGGTTCTGGAAAAAGGATCTTAATTATAAAGAAAAAGGATCTTAATTATAAAGAAATATTAAAATAATCAAATGTATTTAGTCTTGAGAAGAGATGTCTAAGGGGAGGCATGATTAACCTATACAAACATATAAATGGGCCGTACAAAAAATATGGTGAAAAACTGTTACATGTAAAATGTGCTCAAAAGACAAGGGGGCACTGCCTCCGATTGGAGAGGAAAAAGTTCAGTCTACATGGGTGTAAATCCTCTTTATTGTAAGAACTATAAAATCTGTGGTATAGTCTACCTCAGGACGTGGTCACAGCAGGAACCGTGGACAGTTTAAAAAAAAGTTTATATAAATTCTAAATGACATTAATACTTACGAATGTGTAGAAATCTGGGTCTCACTCCCCTTTTTCTAAAATTCATATCCCCACTTTTCCCTTGGTTGAATTTGATGGACTCCATTTTTTCAACTGCATTAACTGTGTAACTATGTAACTATATAAAGGGTGGATCTCCAATATGACCACTTAAAAACTAAATAAACACAATTCCAATGGAGATGTATCAAAACTGATAGAAAGGAAAACTGGCTAAGTTGCTTTTGGCAACCAATCAGATGTCACCTTTCATTTTCCAAAGGAACCCTGAAAAATGAAAGGTGGAATCTGTTGAGTTGCTATGGGCAATTAAGCCAGTTTTCCTTTGCACAAAATTTAATAAATCTTCTCTATTGAGCCTCATTCATAAAAACTTTCTAACACAAGAACTGACCCTGTCACTCATGGCAATGTCACGGTGAGGAGTGGGGGAAACCCCCACCGTATAATTAGAGCTGTTACTAAGCCCGAAAACAGGGATACGGAGCAGGTCACTTCCTACAGCCGTCCTAATCCTGACCCTGATCTCCTGACCGTATAAGCGCCCCCTAAAGGTGGGAGGGCTCATACACTCGAACCTGTATCCTACTGACCCTAACGGTCCCTTGCATAGAGGACAGGGATAGAGACAACCGGTTCCTCAAGGAAACAGACAAACCGGAGTCTCCAGTGGCCTATTAACAAAAGGGAAAAGATAGAATCAGCAGCAACTGAACGGCAGGTAAGCACCTGGAGAAACAACAGCACACCAGAATATCAAACACTTACCTGCCGCAGCAAAGTCAGCAAAACACCAAAACAACCTGGACCCCCATGCGGACACCGATGCAAGGTGGCTCCAGGCAAGACTGCAAATATCTTTTAGGTTCACCCCCTCCGGGAAAACAATGGGACCCCCTTTCGGAGGTAACAACAAACAGGGGAAAATGTCAATCATCCATGCAGATCACAACACCAAACTGACCTGACATGGAACACCAGACATGACATAAACAACTAAACCCCAACATAAAACACACCAAATAACATAACAGGTGAGGAGGGGAAAGGAGACAAAGGGAGACAAACGATGTCCGACTAGGATGCCCTCACACAGGTAAGATGACACATCCAGAAAGGAGCAGAGCTCCTACACATATACAGGCAAACAACCAACTGACCTTCAAGCTCACAACACTGTATAAGAAGAGCCAGAGGCCACACCCAGTTCCACCAAGCACACATCTTAACCCCGAAGAAACCAGGATGGGAAGGGACACACAACTTAAAGGGGAAGTGTCAAAACATGCAAAACAACATGTTGCCACCAGCAACAAGCATGCACGGCAAAAGTGTCATGGTCCACTACACCAGACCATGACACAGCCATGGACCAGCTTCCCTTTTTCCAGAGAAGCCAGAGAAGTTTACCATGTAACAAAGCTGTTAAATATTTTTTTTCTCCAATGTATTCACTGAAGAAAATAAACTGTCAGATGAAATGCTGAATGTAAATATAAATTCCCCATTAAAAGTGTCCTGTCTGACCCAGGAAGAAGTACAACAGCGACTTAAAAAGATTAAAATAGACAAATCGCCAGGAATGGATGGCATACATCCCTGTATCCTAAGGGAATTAAGTAATGTCATAGCCAGACCCTTATTTGTGATATTTGCAGACTCTATACTGACAGGGAATGTCCCACAGGATTGGCGCATTGGCAAATGTGGTGCCAATATTCAAAAAGGGTCCAAAAACAGAGCCTGGAAACTGTAGGCCGGTAAGTTTAACATCTGTTGTGGGTAAACTGTTTGAAGGTTTTCTGAGAGATGCTGTCTTAGAGCATCTCAACGGAAATAAGCAAATAACGCCATATCAGCATGGCTTCATGAGGGATCGGTCATGCCAAACTAATTTCATTAGTTTCTATGAGGAGGAAAGTTCTAGACTTGACAATGGCGAATCAATGGATGTTGTATATCTGGACTTCTCCAAAGCATTTGACACTGTACCACATAAAATGTTAGTATATAAAATGAGAATGTTCGGACTGGGAGAAAATGTCTGTATGTGGGTAAGTAACTGGCTCAGTAATAGAAAACAGAGGGTGGTTATTAATGGTACACACTCAGATTGGGTCACTGTCACTAGTGGGGTACCTCAGGGGTCAGTATTGGGCCCTATTCTCTTCAATATATTTATTAATGATCTTGTAGAAGGCTTGCATAGTAAAGTATCAATTTTCGCAGATGACACTAAACTGTGTAAAGTAATTTACACTGATGAGGACAGTATACTACTACAGAGGGATCTGGATAGATTGGAGGCTTGGGCAGATAAGTGGCAGATGAGGTTTAACACTGACAAATGTAAAGTTATGCACATGGGAAGGAATAATGCAAGTCACCCGTACATACTAAATGGTAAAACACTCGGTAACACTGACATGGAAAAGGATCTAGGAATTTTAATAAACAGCAAACTAAGCTGCAAAAACCAGTGTCAGGCAGCTGCTGCCAAGGCCAATAAGATAATGAGTTGCATCAAAAGGGGCATAGATGGCCGTGATAAGAACATAGTCCTACCACTTTATAAATCGCTAGTCAGACCACACATGGAGTACTGTGTACAGTTCTGGGCTCCTGTGAACAAGGCAGACATAGCAGAGCTGGAGAGGGTCCAGAGGAGGGCAACTAAAGTAATAACTGGAATGGGGCAACTACAGTACCCTGAAAGATTATCAAAATTAGGGTTATTCACTTTAGAAAAAAGACGACTGAGGGGAGATCTAATTACTATGTATAAATATATCAGGGGTCAGTACAGAGATCTCTCCCTTCATCTATTTATCCCCAGGACTGTGACTGTGACGAGGGGACATCCTCTGCGTCTGGAGGAAAGAAGGTTTGTACACAAACATAGAAGAGGTTTCTTTACGGTAAGAGCAGTGAGACTATGGAACTCTCTGCCTGAGGAGGTGGTGATGGTGAGTACAATAAAGGAATTCAAGAGGGGCCTGGATGTATTTCTGGAGTGTAATAATATTACAGGCTATAGCTACTAGAGAGGGGTCGTTAATCCAGGGAGTTATTCTGATTGCCTGATTGGAGTCGGGAAGGAATTTTTTATTCCCCTAAAGTGGGGAAAATTGGCTTCTACCTCACAGGGTTTATTTTTTTATTTTTGCCTTCCTCTGGATCAACTTGCAGGATGGCAGGCCAAACTGGATGGACAAATGTCTTTTTCGGCCTTATGTACTATGTTACTATGTAAGACTGGACTCACAATGGGTGTTTTCAGACAGTGTTCTTATATCGTAGAACAGTAAATATATATAATATGTTAATTAATTTGTTATATTATAAATTCCCAGTCACATATTGCACTGCATACTAATTTGTGGAATTATAGTATGCTATATTTTCTTGCATTTGCATTCACCAGTTGTAAGAAAACTGTATGTAAAAGCACATGTGCACTCTTTACATATGGTACCACCCACACAATTTCATTAGAAATAATTCTAGGAGCCTTTCATAGAATTGCTCTTAAACACCCCTACTAAGACAGCAAACGCTAACTGTACTAACATATGATTTGTGCTGAATTTTTTATGCTAGAGTGATGCAGTCAAGAACAATCTCACCAGTCTGAGTGAACAAAATGGCATCCTTCCAAATTCTTTCCATTTTGACAAGAGTAACTTGAGTCACAATAAGATCTCATACACACAGCTATATTCTGACGTAGTATGTCTTCTATAGAGGGGTTCGCTAGTTTCCTATATTGATGACCTATTCTCAGGAAAGGTCCTCAATTTCCGATCGACGGAGGTCTGACTCCCAGCACCCTCACCAGTCAGCTTTTGGAAGAGAACACAACACTCGTACAAGCGCTGCGTTCTCTTCACTGTTACCTGTTCACCATGAACACTGCAGCACCAAAGAGGTGTAATTGCAGCTCCTCCATCCCCATTCACTTCAATGGGCCGGTGCAGATTGAGTGTAACTGCTCCTTAGCATTAAGTGCATGGGATGGATGAGCTGCATTTACACCTGCTTGCTGCTGTGATGTTGATGGCGATCAGTTAAATAGTGAAGAGAAAGCAGCACTTGTACGAGCGTTGTGTTCTCTTCAAACAACTGATTGGTAGGGGTGCCAGAAATCAGACCGACCTGCTATTGATGACCTATCCTAAGGATAGGTCATCACTATAGGAAACTGGCCAACCTCTTTAAGACTTCTACTATACCTCCTTATATCTCTGTGCATGCTGTGCTATGGTCCAATGGACTTCATGTGTACAGAGGTATTCTCTACTAGGCATTGATCCTAGTGGAGGATACTTCCTTGCAAAGTCTGACAATATGTGTACTGCAGAGCAAAGAGGCTGTACTAAGAGCACATACAGGTCCATACATAGCCATAAGACTATTCCAGTGTGCCATTGTGCCGGAACCTTAAAGGTGTTTTCAGTTTTCTTTTTCTTTCTCCCCGCTGCTCAGTTCCAGATCCTTCAGTCCACTACTGCATTTGTTGTGTTCCAGTTCCCGTTGCACTCTGTCTCTATCATGTGTTACTTGAGGAATAGATCCACACTGCAGCTAGTAATTTTCTGCAGCTGCACAAGTGAACCCCGTCCATGCTGCAAATTTACAAGAGGGGACCAGAGCATGACCAATGTAACGGTGGACCAAAGAAGCTAGAACCGAGTGTCAGAGGAAAGGTAATTGATCTGGCGAGGAGGTGTGGAACCAAAATCTGGAGAACTCCTTAACCCCTTAGGAACTCAGCCTTATTTCACCTTAAGGACCAGGCCATTTTTTGAAAATCTGACCACTGTCACTTTAAGTGCTGATAACTTTAAAATGCTTTGACTTATCCAGGCCGTTCTAAAAAAAAATTTTCGGCACCTATTGTACTTCATGACACTGGTAAAATGAAGCAAGAAAATTTAGACTAAAACCTTCAGAATCACAGGTGCATATCCATGAAGCAAACATAATTACAAAAAACAAAATGGCTGCACACCATTATATATGCAAACAATAGAGCTAAGGAATGAGGGTCATTCTAGATAAAAGTGGTACAATATCGACTATAAATGAGTAATGGAAGCTCTTAGCACACATACGTGTCGGGCCCACCTACCAAGCGTCAAGGTGGCTTCCGCAGATGGGTCCCTATCACTAAAGATACTGCCTCTCTTTGGACTTACCTAATCCTACAATATTCAGGGCTGTGTAGGAACCAGCTACAAAAGTACTCTGCTCAGAAGTCCCAGGTAGATGGGCGTGTCCAGTCTAAAAGGGGTGCCACCCCCAATATATTTCAAGAAAATTTTGACTAAAACCTTCAGAATCACAGGTGCGTCAAGGTGGCTTCCGCAGATGGGTCCCTATTACTAAAGATACTGCCTCACTTTGGACTTACTTCACAGCCCTGAATATTGGAGACTTTAGTAAGTCCAAAGTGAGACAGTATCTTTAGTGATAGGGACCCATCTGCGGAAGCCACCTTGACGCTTGGTAGGTGGGCCCGACACGTATGTGCGCTAAGAGCTTCCATTACTCATTTATAGTCGGTATTGTACCACTCTTATCTAGAATGACCCCCATTCCTTAGCTCTATTGTTTGCATATATAATGGTGTGCAGCCATTTTGTTTTTTGTAATTATGTTTGCTTCATGGATATGCACCTGTGATTCTGAAGGTTTTAGTCTAAATTTTATTTTGATTGTTACAATTTTGGCGTACATGCGACTTTTTTGATCACTTTTCTTACCTTTTTTTGGGGTGGGCAAAATTTCAATTTCATCATAGTTTTTTATTTTTTATTTATTTTTATGGCGTTCACTGTTCGGGTAAAGTAACATGACTGTTTTATAGATCAGGTCGTTACGGATGCGGCGATAGCAAACATGTGTAGGGAATTTTATTTTTTCCATTTTTAATCAGTAATAAATGTGTTTTTTGATTTTTACATTTTTTTTCACTTTTTTTACTTTTTTTTTTTACCCAGACCCACTTGGTTCTTGAAGATCCAGTGGGTCTGATGTCTGCCACAACTTCGCAGACGGGGAAGGGTGAGGACGGGGCTGGCGGGGAGCTGTCTGGGGGCTCTCTCTCCCTCTCCATTGGGGGGCTGCAAAGGCACAGCAGCCCCCCGATCGGAGAGGGAGGGAGCTCCCTGCGCTGTTAACGTTTTCCATACGGACCGCGGTATGGAAGGGGTTAAACGGCTGACATTGCATTACCGATGTCAGCCGTTTATACCAGGGTGCCAGCAATGTGCTGGCACCCTGGTATACCCACTAGCCACCAACGATTATTCAAGAGGAGAGGGCCGCACCGCCTGCACCGCCCGCAACCCTCCCCCTGCACCACCCGCCCACATAATATCATTCAGGGGTGCAGGGGGAGGTAAAAGATATATATTTTGGGCATTATAAAGTTTCTGATCCCTATGGTCAGGGACCGCGGGGATCAGAAACTGCAAAAAGCGCATCAAACCGCAGGTCTGAATTGACCTGCGGTTTGTTGCGATCGCCGACATGGGGGGGTCACGGGATCCCCCCGCGCATTTAGCCTAGGTGCCTGCTCAATGATTTGAGCAGGCACCTTGTTCCGATCACCGCCTGCCGGGTGGCAGTGATCGGAACAACACATGACGTACCGGTACGTCATGTGTCCTGAAGAGGTTAAAAGAAGTCAGCGCCAGATAATCTCCCATGAGGAAATAAAGTTTGGATTTGCTCACACAGTAGTATGTGTGTCCTTGTTTCCTCTGTATGTTTTTTTTTTCTTACAAATGTAGATTTGGACTTCAACAAAGGGAAGAATGAAAATTCCTCCAATATCACTGTTGAATAAAAAGAATACAGAGGAAAACTTTGGTATATAATCTAACCTCTATACTAGTGATGCATATTTCATAGATACTGTCAAAAAAAATGTTTTCAATGCACAATACATACATGGTGCTATTTTGGGTTAATATATAGAAAATATACACAGTCGAGTCACATTATGACCACCAGCTAATATCCAGAATAACTGCCTTGTGCAGCACAGACAGAAGCTCGACGAGATTAAGGATACATTCACACGACCCTTATTTTTGGTCCACACCCGATTCACTGCATTTTTTGTGGAATGGATGTGTACCCATTCATTTCAATGGGGCTGCAAAAAATGTAGACAGCACACCATGTGCTATCCGCATCTGTATGCCCGTTCTGCAGTCCCGCAATTAAGATAGAACATGTCCTATTCTTGCCCATTTTGTGGACAAGAATAGATATTATTACACTAGGTCCGCAAAAAAAACAGATGCGGTATGGACGTCATCTGGATTTTCTGCGGACTGCAAAATGCATATGGTTGTGTGAATGCACCCTAACTCAATAAGGTCCCTGTAGGTTGTTGCATGTATCTGTAGCCATAGCTGCTAGAGGGTGCTTGGGGGAGGAACCATAGAGGGTGCTCAATTGGGATAGAGTCTGGGGAATTAGGGGGTCAACGTAGTACTTGGAAATCTTGGTCATGTGTCACGGACGGTGTACAGGAAACAAGGCAAAGCAACATGCATAAATGACTCGCTGGATCCAAGAGCTAAGGAACCAAAGGGAGACCCCTGCAGAAGACCTGGCACTTTCCCTGGCTACTCAGCCTATGCAAAGATCCGAATGGTGGAAGTTTGCATATCCACGTACCTTGACTATATAACCCCTGAGCACCCTACAATAGTGAGGGGACACGACCACCGGCTCCCTACACAAGATACGGAGGGAGTCAGGGTCACCTGGGATCCAGCAAACAGAAAATAACAGATAAATGTTCAAACCTTAACTTTGTAGCAAACAGGAGCATGCACACACACTCCAGGAAGAAGTATAAGCCGCCCAGAAAAGCATTCTGGGGAGGAATTTAAAGGGAAGCAATTAGTCCAACACATGACAGCTGAGAGAGGCTAACGAGATGAGAAACTGAATACCACAACAAAGAAACTCAAGGGGGAGGTTCTGAAAGGCCTCTGTCAGAGCTTCTCAGCTGTCTGGTTGTGACAGTACCCCTCCCTCTACGAGTGGACTCCGGACACTCAGAACCCACCTTCTCAGGATGGGACCTATGGAAAGCCCTGATGAGACGAGAGGCCTTAATGTCCGTCACTGGGACCCACATCCTCTCCTCAGGACCATACCCCTCCCAATGAACAAGGTACTGAAGAGAACCGCGGACAAGACGAGAATCCACAATCCTAGAGACCTGAAATTCAAGATTCCCATAAACCATAATCGGAGGAGGAGGCAAAGGCGAGGGTACAATGGGTTGAACATAAGGTTTCAATAAGGACTTATGAAAAGCATTATGGATCTTCCAAGTCTGAGGAAGATCAAGACGGTATGCAACAGGATTGATGACAGACAGGATTTTGTAAGGCCCAATAAACCTAGGACCCAACTTCCAGGAGGGAACCCTCAATTTGATATTCTTGGTAGACAACCACACCAGATCACCAACATTCAGGTCCGGACCGAGCACACGTCTCTTATCTGCCACACGCTTATATCTCTCACTCATGCTCTTTAGATTATCTTGAATCTTTTGCCAAATAGATGACAAAGACGAGGAGAATCTGTCCTCATCAGGTAAACCAGAAGACCCCTCTCCCGAGAAAGTCCCAAACTGCAGATGAAACCTATATGCACCAAAAAATGGTGACTTATCAGAGGACTCCTGACGACGGTTATTTAAAGCAAACTCAGCAAGGGACAAAAAAGAACACTGATCCTCTTGATTCTCCGCCACAAAACAGCGCAGATATGTCTCCAGATTCTGATTGGCCATTCGACTGCGGGTGGAAAGCAGAAGAGAATGACAACCGAACCCCCAAGCGAGAACAGAAAGCCTTCCAGAATCTGGAAACAAACTGCGTGCCCCTATCAGAGACCATGTCTGAAGGAATACCGTGCAATTTGACAATGTGATCAATAAATGCCTGCGCCAGCGTCTTAGCATTGGGCAAACCAGGAAAAGGGATGAAATGCACCATTTTGCTAAAACGGTCCACCACCACCAGAATCACAGTCTTCCCCGAGGAACGAGGCAGGTCCGTTATGAAGTCCATGGACAGATGTGTCCAAGGACGGGAAGGAATGGGTAAGGGAAAGAGAGGACCTGATGTCCGTGAATGAGGGACTTTGGCACGAGCGCAAGTCTCGAGGGCTGCCACAAAACCCTCAACCGACTTACGAAGCGCAGGCCACCAGAATCTCCGAGCGATGAGATCCAGTGTGGCTCTTACCCCCGGGTGCCCAGCAAGGACCGTATCGTGGTGTTCTTTAAAAATCTTGTGTCTTAAAGCGAGAGGCACAAACAACCTCCCAGGAGGACAAAGATCAGGAGCCTCTGACTGGGCTGCCTGCACCTCTGCCTCCAATTCAGGAAAAAGAGCAGAGACCACCACACCTTCAGCCAAAATGGGACCCGGGTCTTCAAAATTCCCACCTCCCGGAAAACAACGTGACAGGGCATCTGCCTTCACATTCTTAACTCCAGGGCGGAACGTGACAACAAAATTAAACCTAGAAAAGAACAAAGACCATCTGGCCTGTCTCGGGTTCAGACGCTTGGCTGACTCCAAGTAGGCCAGATTTTTATGGTCAGTAAATACGGTAATAGGGTGTCTGGCTCCCTCTAGCCAATGGCGCCATTCCTCAAAAGCCAACTTGATGGCCAACAATTCCCTATCTCCCACATCGTAATTTCTCTCTGCGGAGGAGAGTTTTCTTGAGAAAAAGGCACACGGTCGCCAATTGGCAGGAGAGGAACCCTGAGACAAGACCGCCCCCACACCCACCTCAGAAGCATCAACCTCAACTATGAAGGGTAAAGAAAGATCAGGTTGCACCAAGATGGGAGCGGAAGCAAAACTCTCCTTGATATCAGAAAAAGCCTTACGCGCCTCTACTGACCAAGAAGAAAAATCTACCCCCTTTCTGGTCATATCAGTGAGTGGTTTAACAATAGAAGAATAATTCAAAATGAACTTCCTGTAATAATTGGCAAAGCCCAAAAAACGCATCAGCGCCTTCTGATTCTCAGAAAGCTCCCACTCAAGCACAGCGCGGACCTTCTCGGGGTCCATGCGAAAACCAGAAGCGGAGAGAAGAAACCCCAGAAATTGAATTTCTGGAACCGCAAACACACATTTTTCCAGTTTCGCATATAATTTATTCTCCTGCAGGATGAGCAAGACCTGACGTAAATGTTCCTTATGAGTTTTGAAATCGGGAGAAAAAATCAAAATGTCATCCAAATACACCAATACAAATTTTCCCATCAAATGATAAAAAATGCTGTTCACGAAATGCTGAAAAACGGCTGGGGCATTCATCAAACCAAAAGGCATAACCAAATTTTCAAAATGGCCGTCAGGTGTATTGAAGGCCGTCTTCCATTCGTCCCCTTCTCTGACCCTGACCAGGTTGTATGCCCCTCTTAGATCTAATTTGGAAAATACTTTTGCCCCAACAACCTGGTTAAACAGGTCCGGGATCAGAGGAAGCGGATAAGGGTCACGAATTGTGATACTGTTCAGCTCCCTGAAATCCAGACAAGGTCTTAAAGAACCATCTTTTTTCTTAACAAAGAAAAAACCAGCGGCAACAGGTGACTTTGAGGGTCGTATGTGTCCTTTTCTCAGACTCTCAGAGATATAAGCACGCATAGCGATCCTCTCAGGTTGGGAAAGATTGTATAAACGAGATTTAGGCAGCTTGGCATCTGGGATGAGATTAATAGGGCAATCGTACTCCCTGTGCGGGGGCAAATCCTGAACTCCACTCTCAGAGAAAACATCCGAAAATTCAGAGAGAAAAGATGGTACAGTCTTAGTAGCAACCTCAGAAACAGATGTCATGAGGCAATTCTCTCTGCAAAAGTCACTCCAACCATTTATTTGCCTCGCTTGCCAATCAATGGTGGGGTTATGTTTAGTGAGCCAGGGTAGCCCCAACACTAGAGGGGTAGGCAAACCGCTAAGGACGAAACATGACACATCCTCAACATGAGCATCACTCACAATTAAACGGATATTGTGAACTATGCCCTTTAATGATTTCTTAGAAAGTGGAGCGGAATCAATCGCAAAAACCGGAATATCCTTTCCCAAAGTGCACACCTGGAAACCATGAGCTATTGCGAATTGACTATCAATGAGATTGACCGCTGCTCCACTATCCACAAAAATCTCACAAAAAATGCTCTTGCTCTCTAGCGCCACCCTAGCAGGCAGGACAAAACGGGAACTACAAGCAAACGGAAAACCTTAAATTTCCGCCTCAACCCTGCCAATAGTAACAGACGGAACATTTTTAAAAGATTTTTTCCTCTTTGTTTCTTTATTATTCCCAGAGAACTGCCTGAATCTCCTAGAGGGGCAAATATTTGCCAAATAATTAATACCTCCACAACAAAAACAAACCCTCCCATGCGGGCTGAATCTTCTATTGTCAGAAGCAATCAACCCCAGCTGCATGGGCTCCTGCTCAGAAGGGGCTGACAGCGACTGAGACCCCTGCGCACAGAATGGGACCACTGCACAGTCCTGGGACCGAGTATGACAGGAAGGAGAGATCTCTCCTCTCTCTCTAAGACGCCTGTCAATACGAACGGCCTGAGACATAGCAGAGTCCAAAGAAATAGGCCTCTCATGAAAGGCAAATGCATCTTTCAATCCCTCTGAAAGACCATGGCAAAATTGACTTCGGAGTGCAGCATCATTCCAACCAGTATCAGCTGCCCATCTCCGAAATTTTGAGCAGTATATTTCTGCGGATTGTTTACCCTGGCATAATAGACATAGTCTAGACTCCGCCAGAGCAATACGATCCGGATCATCATATATCTGACCCAGGGCTAAAAAGAATTCATCCACTGAACGGAGGGGCCGTGCCCCCTCCGGCAGCGAAAAGGCCCAGGACTGAGCGTTACCCCTGAGCAGCGATATAATGATCCCCACCCTCCGTTCCTCATCACCAGAGGAATGGGGAAGAAGGCGAAAATGGAGTTTGCAAGCCTCTCTAAAACGCACAAAATTCTCACTACCCCCGGAAAACGTATCTGGGAGCGAGATCTTAGGCTCAGAACAAACTCCATGAACGCAAGCTGAACTGGTCACTTGAAGCTGAGAAAAAGTTTTACGGAGATCAGCTACCTCCAATGAAAGACCCTGGAAGCGTTCAGCCAAAAGTGAAACCGGATCCATGCTTGAGACGGTTATGGCGGCTTATAATGTCACGGACGGTGTACAGGAAACAAGGCAAAGCAACATGCATAAATGACTCGCTGGATCCAAGAGCTAAGGAACCAAAGGGAGACCCCTGCAGAAGACCTGGCACTTTCCCTGGCTGCTCAGCCTATGCAAAGATCCGAATGGTGGAAGTTTGCATATCCACGTACCTTGACTATATAACCCCTGAGCACCCTACAATAGTGAGGGGACACGACCACCGGCTCCCTACACAAGATACGGAGGGAGTCAGGGTCACCTGGGATCCAGCAAACAGAAAATAACAGATAAATGTTCAAACCTTAACTTTGTAGCAGACAGGAGAACAAGATCAGCATGCACACACACTCCAGGAAGAAGTATAAGCCGCCCAGAAAAGCATTCTGGGGAGGAATTTAAAGGGAAGCAATTAGTCCAACACATGACAGCTGAGAGAGGCTAACGAGATGAGGAACTGAATACCACAACAAAGAAACTCAAGGGGGAGGTTCTGAAAGGCCTCTGTCAGAGCTTCTCAGCTGTCTGGTTGTGACATCATGCTCTTCCAACCAATGTTGGACATTTCCAGCTCTATGAAATGTTGCAGTTTCTTGCTGGAAGATACCATCCACCCCAGGGAAGACAACCAGCAAATATGGGTGAATGTGGTCTGCAAGGATGGATTGATACCCAAATTGGTTGAGTGTGCCTTCCACATGAAAGAATAGGCTCAGCGAATGCAATGAAAACATTTCCCAGACCATAATGCTGCCACCACCTGCTTGTGTTCTTCCAGCGATGGTTGCAGGATGTTTGTTCTCTCATGTTTTTCGCCTTCGATAAAGCAGAACTCGTGACTTATCAGACAAGGCAACTATTTGCCAGTCATCAGAAGTCCAATTCCGATACTTCAGCAAAAATGGATTCCTTTTCTGCCGAGGCAACTTTGTTAGCAGAGGTGCAGTGACCTTCTGTCTGCTTCATATACACGTGTGGTAGCCCCTGGTTAATTTTGGCAGTGAGCTGCTCCACTGCAGCATGTTGGTCTGCCTTGTGTACCTTCGTATTCACCGTGTTCACCCGTGAAATCAATGGCTCCGCAGTTTCCACGTCACTTATTCACAATGGCGCCATTTGTCCACTCACAATATACTTTCACCAAAGCAGCACACAAACGGTTCATAAACAACACAGTTTCAGAAATACTGTCACCCTTTCACCCATGCCGACAATGAGGCATATGTGTGCAGACAGCCTATGGCACAATGTATAGACCCACCAAGACAGCTCATGACACGTGACTACCTTCATGACCTACACACTGCCGACCTCGAAAGTAGAGTAGGAAGTGGTCATAATAATGTGACTCGGCTGAGTAGAGCAATATATACACGTCTCAGCTTATAATACAAAACAATTAAGAAGTGAATAGAGAAACATTCACACTGAGCCCATTGTGAATAGCAAAAGCCAATGTTTCCTTCCAATTGTAAACGTGATGATTCTGCAAGTGAACTACCTCTGTGAAGCTGTAATAAACTGCTCCGCAACCGAGCTTAATCAGACCAAGGGCGTGCGGTATGTAAAGAAAGCTTGGCAAGAAAAATACTGTTTGCTAAAATACAAAAAGAGCAATTTGGGGAGAGGGAAAAATGAATAAACCTTGTACGGCTAGAATGTTCATAATGTATAATTTCTGTTGAGTGTATGCCGCTAATTTCTTTTAATTAACTACCTTCATTAGCTTTCCTTTTTTTTTTTCATCTGCTAAATCATGTAATATATTCCATAATGGCCTCGCTGTTCTGATCATTTGTCTGCAGTCCAAGAAAATTTCATGTTAACTAATGAGCTAGAGATAGGGCAGTTTCCGGAAAGAGCATTAGGTATTTTATTTTAACCCCTTGCTCACTTTAAAGCCAATCTGTCAAAATGAACAGCGTTCGCTCAAATTGAAAGTCTGCCTGCCTGTCTTGTGCAGTTAATAGCTTTTGACCTTGGTACTGTTGCCAGTCTGAACATATAGATTGCAGCACTTTTGGATGACAAGTTAAATAAATATACCAAAGCAGTTGGCAATAGAAATCTATACCCACATTCCTCATCTTTAAATAACATTTTAAGCATTTTTTTCACTCTGAAGGGCAACTACTGTCAGTTAAGGACATCAAATCACAGGGGAACACCTTGTCTTCTCCTAGTCACAGTCAGGCTCAGGTCAGCTACAATTGCGATTGAGTTGACTACTCTATTACTACTATATTGTCACATTTAATGTTTCTATTTCACTGGAAGTATACCATGAGGGGGTGAAATATTAGATTCACCTGCTGCCACAGATTTTCAGTAGAGTTAGGATTTAAGCCTTTTTGACCTCCAAACTAGAGTTTACTTTACCATTTGACTTTGTCATCCCTAGATGGGGCATAATCTGCATTGTCATGACAAGTCTTGTCTTAGTAGGCTACACTCTAGAGATGTGTCCAATTCGCAAGAATCGGTTTTCAAATTTGTTTTAGGTCCGAATAAATTTGACTGAAATTGGAAGTTCCTTCATTGCCGTGAAAGGCGTGCATGATACTCTGTGGTCTCCTAGGACTGTACCCAACCCCTTTAAAGCTTTTTAACGCCAAGACAGCATTTGTAATGCCAAAGTCACAGTAACATATATGGCTATGGGTGAACAGCAGCCATTGGTAATAGCCACTGTACTGTCTGATTTTGTTTGTTATTAAAATGCAGCCCAAAAATTATTTTTTGGGTGGCAGATGCCTTCTTTTCTGTATTCTGACCTGTAGAATAGTGTCCTCCTTTTTTAGCAGCTCACACAAAACAAAGTAATTTGGATTTTCTAGAATTCCAATTGTTGGTTTTGGAATTTTTGGAAATTCATAATGAATTGATTCCTTTAGAATTGATTCGCTCATCTCTACTACACACCCATTGCGTAGCAGACAGCTTGAGCTGAGCAATGGCTATAGGTTCAGTGAGAAAGGGAAGTAGCATTCAATGTACTCCACATGTAATACACCATATTAAGAGCTTCTAAAAGATTATTCATCTACAAATCAAGATAATCAGTGGTGTTGTCCAGTCCAAAAAAACCATTTTCACATACCCTATTAGAAAATGCTGGGTTAATAGAGGAGGGGTCTTCTGTTTAACATGTCTTGGCCACAGTGTAAAGTGGTTACAAAAAGTGTTTCTCTCACTCAAATAGAAATGTTTTTTGTTCATTTGAAGGGCTGTAGAGAACTAGAACAACATAATTGTTTTCTTCTAAATACAACCCCTCATCTGTCCCCGAGTTGTTTGTGGTACTGCATCTCAGCCCCATTCACTTCAATAGCCAAGCTGCAAGACACAGCCCAAGGACAGTTACAGTGCTATGGAAGAAACCATATCAATAGCTTATACCAGTGATGCCTAACCTATGGCCCGCGGGCCACATCTGGCCCGCAAAGCTGTGTGATGCGTCCTGCGCAGTGACAGGAGGCGGAGCTTGCGCCCAGTTGAAGAAGAAGAAGGTACATGCCTGTGCGGCTGCAGTGGCGCAGTATGGAAACGATTCATCTCCATTCTAAACCTGGAGGCAAATCAGGGAACGAATGTAAGTATAATAAGTTCTGTGACTGTACGGCGTTGTGTGTGTGGACACTGTGCGGTGCTTTGTGTGTGTGGACTCTGCGCGTCTCTCACCGCTGTCATTCCCGTAGGTACTTGTTTGTAAGGGCAGTGCTGGGCTCCTACTGTGTTGTGGAGGGCTCACAATTCTCTATGTTGGGGAAGTACTGTCTGGATGCATGCGCTGTGCTGGTCCTTGTGACCGGACTGTACGGAGTAAGGAAAGACTGACTCTTAATGGCAGGCACAGGCGACAGTGGTCTGTGCGTGAGCAGTGTGGTTTCAGGAGGGCTGCCCCCTGTGATTGTGGATGGTACCTTAGTGAGAAGAGTTGGGATATCTTGAAGGGCCAGTGGAGTCCATGTGGCAGGGGTCCAGCAGTACCTGGCTTGCCTTCCTTGTGGCCTTACCCCTCCTTGTTGTTTGGGAAGGTCAGGACATGAGTGGTGTCCATTGGTCTTGGTTGGAATTGTGAAACTGGTAGCGGTGGTCTGTGCTGTGGCTGGCAGTAGAGAGAGTGGCCCCTTCACAGTAACAATGCTCACATATGCCCCCTTCACAGTAGTAATGATCACATGTGCCCCCTTCACAGTAGTAATGATCACATGTGCCCCCTTCACAGTAGTAATGATCACATGTGCCCCCTTCACAGTAGTAATGCTTACATGTGCCCCCTTCAGTCATTCGGCCTGCACAGCGACCAGAGGCAGAGCTTGCGCTCAGTTGAAGAAGAAGGGACACGCCTGGCCCTCTACAGTGTTGCAGTACAATTATTTTCTGCAGCAACTGGAGACCCCATTATCCCACACCGGTTGGTACAGACCTCAACTGGACTCTCAGCCATGAATCAGAGCACATCGGAGAAGGTGAGGACGAGTCAGAAGGGAGCAGAGTTATATAGAGGATGTGACTGGCAAGGTGTGGTAGTGGTGGGAAGTGTCTTTTACTAAGTCTGGTGCCCGTGTGGGCCGTCTGGGTCGCTCCTCGGGAAGCTCTCCTCACCAGCTTAGTAATATTAATGAGGGAGAGAGAACTTGTAATGCTGCACCCAAAGGCATTTGTGGAGAATTTCCTGCATCCCACTCCTTAGTTTTGATATGTGAAGATATGTGTCCCCTTCACAGTAATAATGCTCACATGTGTCCTCTTCACAGTAATAAAGCTCACATGTGTCCCCTTCACAGTAGTAATGCTTACATGTGCCCCCTTCACAGTAATAATGCTCACATGTGACCCCTTCACTGTCGTAATGCCCAGATATGTGTCCTCTTCACATTAGTAATGCTCACACGTGCCCCTTCACAGTAATAATGGCCAGATATGTGTCCTCTTCACACCAGCAATGCTCACACGTGCCCGCTTCATGGTAAAAATGCCAAGATGCGACCCCTTTACAGTAAAATGCCCAGATGTGCCCCTTTACACAAAAAATGCCCAGATATTTGCCCTTTCACAGTAGGAATGCTCACACGTGCCCCCTCACAGTGTTTGCATTTCTTTCTGGCAAAGGTACCTGGTTCTGGCCCGCAAAATTTATACCGTGTCTAGTGCGGCCCTCAGACAAAAAATGGTTGGGCACCACTGATTTATAGGAAATCTGTCACTGGCGACCTCCCTATCCAACTGTTTGCATAGACACATAGCTGTGGTTCACCCGATTAAAACATTGTTTGTCTTTTGCTGATTCGAGGCTTCATTCCTGAGTTATGATCCTTTTGTTAATACTAATAATAAAATTAAGCTTTTGGTGCAATGAGAGCATCACCATTGCTCTTGATGTACCCAAACTTCGCTCCTTTCTTTGGCCAGCTCCTCCCTCACTGCTTCCCACTACCTGGCCCTGTCATTTAAAGCAGCAAGGAGGGGACTGTCCATAGAAAGGAGTGGAGCTTGGGTACAACAAGAGCAATGGTGATGCCCTGATTGCACCAAATGGTTAATTTGCATTTTGAGAAAAAGTATTGTAACTCAGGAGTAAAGCCATGGATCAATAATAGAAAAACTGTGTTTTAATCAGGTGAACCACATCTATGTGTCTATGCAAACAGTTTGATAAGTTGTTAGAATTATGAACTGGCTTTCTCAATGAATGTACACTATATCACATACCTGATTCAACTACACCAAATCTAAAATTTGGAGCTTTTAAGGGTTCTCCATTTTTTGGGGGACCTTTTTAACTGTCAGTAGGAGATTTTTGTACCAGTTGAAAAAATCATACTCACCTGGTCCCCTCTGCTCCATTCCAGCTCCCCAGCTTCCTCTGTGGTCTTCTGATCCCCTTTCTGAAACCTTCTGGATTGGTAGAGTCACATGCGCCATTGTAGTCAATGACTGTCCACATGACCCAGCAGTGACATGCCACTTGAAGACATGTCACCCCTCAAGGCAGCCATTGCCGTGACCCTATCTATATGGATGGTTACAGGACTGAAACCAAAAGATTGCAAAAGGGATCTATGGGGCCATGTAGCTGGAATATAATGGCGGGGAGTAGAAGAGTATGATTTTTTTTAACATATACAACAGGCTGCTACGGAGCCCTTAAAGACTGGGGCAGTTATCCTGGATTAGTGTACAAACATGATACTTGCCCTGTGTAAATCTGCTTCCAATCACCCATTCAACAAGCTAATTCCCACTAATTGGGTATTCACATCTTATATAAATGTATCGTTTGCTGGCAGCACATTGTTCTGTGTAAGCAAGGATCTACTTCTGGAAAACAATGAATCTGTATGGGGACAACATTGCAAATGTAGTACCCCAGAGCAGGCACTATCATTCCTACACCCTGCTACTGTCTCTAATGGTTAAACAATAATGTCATCTGTGTATTTGATTCTAGGTCCTTTGATACTGGGCCTTAATAACATTGCTATGTAACCTATGTATTATATTTCATGCAGTTTTCCTGGTTGTCCAGCAGTTTATCTGGCAGAGTACCTTTAGATAGAATGGAACTTGCCATTCCATTCTTCCCACCCTAGTCCTGCTTCCTACCAAGGGACGGGTTACAGGAAGCTATAGTCAGTCCAAAGTTTATAGTGGAGATAGGAAGTTGTGTTTCAGAATCCAAAAGGGGCTAGACATGGCACTTTGTAGTTTACAGAGTATTACGAGGGGGTCAACAGTCAAAGGAGGTACCCCGCTCATAGGTACCAGGGCTGTCAGAAAGTCCAGCTACCAGACCAAAGCCAGTCTAGCACAGCAGAAAAAGAGAAAGCAAGATTTGCCTGCCACTTTGTCATAAAGCCTGCTGGAACCGAGAGAAAGAACACTTACTGTCTGGATGCAAGTTTATTCAAGTAAAGCTAATGAACTTTTGCCAAGTCTGAACTCTTACTCCACTAACTATCACTCTCCTCTTTATTACTGCAGAGCCTAACCCTGGGAAGCGACGGTATCCAGGTAGGAGCACCATGACAAACAAAACTAAGAAAGCCGCATCACCCATCGGAAATCCTAAAAACCTGGGACACAATCGACCCTGGGGAGCACCAATCTGCATATAGCACTCAAAACCACAAGCCCAACAGGCCATCCACTTCTGGATGGGTTTACTTCATCATCCCCCTCTGTTTTCAAGCCAAATTTGCCGGGATTGTCTCTGAAAATGTGAGTCAATAGCTGCAATTTAGGGACTATTGGCAACTATGCATAAAGATGTTTGCTTCAGCGCTTCATTTTTCTTCTTATAAAACATAACACCTACATGCATTTTATTATGTTAATATATTCGGAAAATGTTATTTTAATAAATTTAGTGTACACATGTTTAAGAGATATAAGCGCCATGTGTTCTGAAAATTGTTTAACTCTATGTACTATTGTTCTCTGCTATTTTCTTTGTCTATGTATTGCAGCTCACCCCATTCCAAAAAATAAGACTGAACTGCCATACAAGGCATACCTTTAAGTCTAATCTTAACCCATCAGTCTCCAGATAAACTGGGGTTAACTGTATAAATGTATAACTATAGTACAGTATTTTAGAGCTGGTATAGATCATTCTATAACTCTCTGCCTATGGGCTTTATGGTGGTATCTCTTAAGTACACTACAGGTTATTGCTCTGTACAGTTAGGCTTCATCTGTATGGCCATTATGTGTTTTAAGAGAAAATGCACATTGCCGCTGCGTTCTCGCTCTTTCCAGGAACTTGCATCCTCATGCAATTTGCATTTCTAACCTTGCCTGCTGATTTGGCTTCCATTTCCTGTATCTTTAATATTAAATTGTCTGACTGACCCTGAACATACATCCTACATTTAGAAGAGTGCATTACTTTCCTCTAATGGAACATTTGTTATCCAGCAACTTCTATTCCTGATGCTATTAGATATGATTGGTCTCCCTCCACCATTATTACTTTGTGATAAAGAGAAATACTTTGTTGATTTGTGGCAAGGAAGATCAGATAATTTGCGTGTCTTTATTTGAAATCATAAGGAGATGGAAAGGAGGCTGAAAGCCACAGTCGACCATTACATATGCATGGATATAATTTACCCGTAAATTATTTCATATAAAGTAGCTCTGAGGGGAGGAATGCTCGAGGTCATTGGATAATTTAGGTACAATTTCTGCTTTTTTCCAGGCTCTTTTTTGAAATAACTCACTGTATATAGAAAGCCTGGTGTTTCTTTCATTGCTAAAGTTCCTCAATTACAGTAAATACCCAATAACCTAAATTTATAGGTGCGATACAGTGAAAGAATTGACATATTTGTAGTGTATTTAAGGCAATGTCCTACCCTACCAGCAACAATCTTTTTTTAAACCATCCTAGTCCAATAACCATAAATCATGAATGCCCTTAAGGACGTAGGGCGTACCGGTACGCCCTATTTCCCTAGTCCTTAAGGACTCAGGGCGTACCGGTACATCCTAACTTTAAATTGCGATTCCGGCGCCGCGGGGTTAATCGGAACGAGATGCCGGCTGAAATCATTCAGCCGGCATCCTGTAACAGGTTTTCTGACTTTCCGGTCTATTCGGGTCTCCGGTGACCCGATGAACCAGAAAAAGACTGCGATCGGTGGCGTGATTATACACCACTAATCGCAGTACGAAGATTTGAAGAGGCGGTGCTGGCCCTGGTGCTGAATGCTGCTGTCCAGGGTGCTGATTGGTGCAGGGGAGAGAGGCGCGAGATTCAAACTTCCTGCGCTCCTCTCTCCCCTCCTCTTCCTGTTCTACATGAGCACCCTGCAGCACCGTCCAGCACCAGCTCCTGAGTCCCCCTAATCGGCATCCATCACCCTCCTGCACCCATCGCCATCCATGTAGGTTAGGGTCAGTGAGGGAGAGGCACCATTAGGCAGGGATAGAAGGGAAACGTTAGATAGAAGAAAAAAAAGAACTTTTATCTAAACTTTCTTTGTTCCACCTTTCAGACCCCAGACCCCCCCTGCCACCGAGGAGGCATACGCCCAGATTGCCTCCGACTTCGAGAGCCCCAGTGAGGATGAGGATAACCCCACGTTCCTTTTGTCATCCGCATCCTCCTCATCACCATCGGATGACGATGAGCCACCAAGGCGGCGGAGACACCGCCCCGCATACTAGGGATCCTGTGGCCCACTCTAGTACGAGCCGCCCTGGGGTTCGTACTGGTTTCCCGGCCCACCAAATAAGCCCACCGGAGCCCCCTGCCGATGAACTTAGCTGGTGTCCCCCAGTGGACTTTGAGCCCGAGATTCCGTATTTTGCTGGCAATCCTGGAATCCAGATTCCCACAGTGGGGTTTACTGAAATGGACTTTTTTAGTTTTTTTTTTCAGTAACCCACTGGTGAATCTGATTGTGCAGCAGACGAATCTGTACGCCCAACAGTTCGTCGCTCAAAACCCGGGCTCATTTTTGGCTACACCCAGTGGCTGGACGCCGGTCAGTGCAGCCGAGATGAGGACATTTTGGAGCCTCATGCTGCATATGGGTCTAGTGCAAAAACCCAGTGTCAGGCAATACTGGAGTGGGGACGTCCTATACCAGACCCCACTGTACAGTATAGTCATGACACGTCCGGAAATGTCTGCATTATTCCGATAATGCAGCATGTCCCCCCCGAGGTGATCCTGCCTATGACCGTCTGTATAAGATACGGCTGGTCATCGTTCACTTTGGGGCCAAATTCATGGAGGCCTATGTACCTGGAAGGGAGGGCGCGGTTGATGAGTCTCTCGTTGCGTTCAAGGGGAGACTCAGTTTCCACCAATACATTCCCACAAAGCGGGCAAGGTATGGCGTGAAGCTATACAAAATTTGTGAGAGTACCTCAGGGTACACTTACAAATTTCGTGTGTACGAGGGGCGAGATTCCCGTATTCAACCCCCAGAATGTCCCCCCACTCTGGGTGTTAGCGGGAAACTCGTGTGGGACCTTATGTACCCACTGCTGGATAACGGTTACCACTTGTACGTGGATAACTTTTATACCAGCATTCCCTTGTTCAGGTCCCTTGCCGCCAGATCCACGTTCGCTTGCTGGACAGTGCGGAAAAATCAACGCGGCCTCCCTGCCTACCCCCTCCAGGTACCTATCCCCAGGGGTGAGACCCGTGCCCTTACCAGTGGAAACCTGTTGCTGGTCAGGTATAAGGACAAGAGGGATGTCCTTATGCTGTCCACAATCCACGGTAACAGCACCACCCCCGTCTCTGTGCGAGGTACCGCGGCAACGGTCCTCAAGCCCGATTGTATCGTCGACCATAATCGGTATATGGGAAGAGTTGATCTCTCTGATCAAGTCCTCAAGCCATATAACGCCATGCGCAAAACCCGGGCATGGTACAAAAAAGTTGCGGTCTACTTGGTACAGGTTGCCATGTACAACTCTTTTGTACTATCCCGAAGCGCTGGCAGCACAGGGACATTCCTCCAGTTCCATGAGGCAGTCCTCAAGGCCCAGATCTTTTCGGACCGGGAAAGAGCAGGTCGGAGTACCTCGGGAACTGGAGGCGCCCGGATCGTCCCTGGCCAACACTTTCCAGGTGTGGTCCCCCATACTGGAAAGAAGGGACGAACCCAAAAAAAGTGCAGAGTGTGTCGCAGGAGGGGGATACGGAAGGACACCACCACTCAGTGCGACACGTGCCCCGTTGCGTTATCGATTGCTTCAGGGAGTATCACACTTCCATGGAGTACAACATTTTTATAATCCCCAACAGTCCCCTAGAAAACATAAAAAACTATGGCTCCCAGACTTTGGAGACACGGAGACTGTTTTCCCCCCAAAAAATATTAGTTTTAGTGCGGGCATCCTCAAACTGCGGCCCTCCAGATGTTGTAAAACTATAACTCCCAGCATGCCCAGACAACCTACAGCCATCAGCAGGGCATGGTGGGAATTGTAGTTTTACCACATCTGGAGGGCCGCAGTTTTAGGATTCCTGCTTAGTGTCTCCAGAGCCTGAGAGCCATACATATTGGACATCGTCGCGCGCATAAAAGTCGTCGCTATAAAAATTACTTTTGACCAAACCCCTCAGATGAACAGCGTTAAAAATATAAAATAAAAACGGTGCCAAAACACACATTTTTGTGCAAAATTTCCATTTGAATCTTTTTTTTCTGGTAATAAAGCAAGGGTTAACAGCCAAACAAAACTAAATATTTATTGCCCTGATTCTGTAGTTTGCAGAAACACCCCATATGTGGTCGTAAATGGCTATATAGCCGCACGGCAGGGCATAGAACGAAGGGAACTCCATATGGTTTCTGGAAGGCAGATTTTGATGGACAGTTTTTTTTTTGACACCATGTCCCATTAGAAGCCCCCCCTGATGTAGCCTAGACTAGAAACTCCAAAAAAGTGACCCCATCTAAGAAACGACACCCCTCAAGGTATTCAAAAGTTACTTTACAAACTATGTTAACCCTTTAGGTGTTCCACAAAACTAAATAGCGAATGTAGAAACAATTTTAGAATTTACATTTTTTGTTACCTTGCCTCAAAAAAGAGTAATATAGAGCAAACCAAAAATCATATTTACCCCTAAAATAGTCCCAAAACAACAACCACCTTATCCGGTAGTTTCCTAGATGGGGTCACTTTTATGGAGTTTCTACAATGGAGGGGTGCATCGTGGGGCTTGAAAGGGTACATGGTGTAAATAAACCAGTCCAGCAAAATCTGCCTTCCAAAAACCATATGACGTTCCCCTTCTTCTATGTCCTGCCGTTTAGCCAAATAGTAGTTTACGACCACATATGGGGTGTTTCTGCAAACTGCAGAATCAGGGCAACCCATTTTGAGTTTTGTTTGGCTGTTAACCAATTTTTTCCAGTAATAAAGTAAGGGATAAAATGGAAAATTTTCCAAAAAATAGAAATTTCTAAATTGTTTCTCCATCTGCCATTAACTCTTGTTGAACACCTAAAGGGTTAACAAAGTTTGTAAACCCAATTTTGAATACCTTGAGGGGTGTACTTTCTTAGATGGAGTCACTTTTTTGAAATTTCTATTCTAGGGGTGAAACAGGGGGCTTCAAATGGGACATGGTATAAACAAAACCAGTCCTGCAAAATCTGCCTTGCAAACCCCATATGGTTTTCCCCTCCTTCTATGTCCTCCCGTTTGGCCAAACAGTAGTTTACGACCACATATCGGGTGTTTCTGCAAACTACAGAATCAGGGCAACCCATTTTGAGTTTTGTTTGGCAGTTAACCCTTGTTTTTTTCCAGGAAAAAAATTGATTATATTGGAAAATTTTCAAAAAATCAAAATTCTTAAAATTTATGTCCATTTGCCATGAAGTCTTGTGGAAGACCTAAAGGGTTAACAAAGTTTGTAAAAACTGTTTTGAAAACCTTGAGGGGTGTAGTTTCTAGAATGGGGTCATTTTTGGGTGGTTTCTATTATGTAAGCCTCACAAAGTGACTTCAAACCTGAACTGGTCCATAAAAAGTGGGATTTTGAAGATTTCTGAAAAATTGCTAAATTTGCTTCTAAACTTCTAAGCCTTGTAACATCCCCAAAAAATAAAATATCATTCCCAAAATGCTACAAACATGAAGTAGACATATGGGGAATGTAAAGTCATCAACATTTTTGGGGGTATTACTAAGTATTACAGGAGTAGAGGAACTGAAACTTTGAAATTTGCTAATTTTTCCAAATTTTTGTTAAATATGGTATTTTTTATATAAAAAAATTTACTTTTTTGACCCAATGAAGTACAATATGTGAAGAAAAAACAATCTCAGAATGGCCTGGGTAAGTCAAATCGTTTTAAAGTTATCAGCACTTAAAGTGACACTGGTCAGATTTGAAAATGGCTAAGTCCTTAAGGTCAAATAGGGCTGAGTCCTTAAGGGGTTAAAGGGGTTCTCCGGCCTGTCCTGAAAAATGAGGCCAGAATCTAACCTATAAAGAGAAGATTGGGAGAGAAATACTCACCCCCAGCATCGGCAGCATTCCCAGGATCCTCTTTACGGACACAGCGTGATGTAAGTGCTGTGTATGAGTCACAGTATAGTGATCAGCCACAGAGGCTGATTGCTATGCTATTGATGTCACTGGGGGGGGGGGGGCAGAGTTCAACAATGAGAGTTGTTTCCCCATTTCACAATGGCACTATAGATGGGATTTGGAGGCACTGTGAAAGGCACTAGTGGCCCTGTTGATTGCAATGAGGGCACTGGATAGCAATGGGAGCACTGTGGATGACAATGGGGGCACTGAATATGGCATTTGAGGCACTTTGGTTGTCACTGGGGGCCCTTGAGGACAATGGGCACTTTGGATGGCATTTGGAGGCACCGGATTGGCATTTTGGGGCACTGTGTATGGCACTGAGGGCACTGTGGATGGCAATAGGGGCACTGTGGATGGCATTTGGGAGCACTTTGGATGGCAATGGAGGCACTGTGGATGGCACTAGCGGCACTGTAGATGGCACTGGGAGCACTGGATGGCAATGGGGATATGGTGGATGGCACTTGGGAGCACTTTAGATGGCAATGGGAGCACTGTGGATGGCACTAGTGGCACTGTAGATGGCACTGGGGGCTCTGTGAATGGCCTTTGGGGGCACTGTAGATTTCACTGTTATGGGGCACTGTGGAGGTCACTCTTATGGGGGCACTCTGGAGTCCTTGTTATGGGTTTACTGTGAGGTCACTGTTATGGGGCACTGTGGATGTCATTCTTATGGGTCACTGCAGAGGTCCTTTTTATTGGAGCACTGTGGACGTCACTGTTATGAGGATGCTGTGGAGGTCACTGTTAAGGAGCACTGTGGAGGTCACTGTTATGGGGGCGCTATGGAGGTCACTGTTATGAGGGCACTGTGGAGGATGTCATTGTTACAGGAGCACAGTGGATGTCACTGTTACAGGAGCACTGTGGATGTCACTTTTATGGGAGCACTGTGGATGTCACTGTAATGGGAGCACTGAGGAGGTCACTGTTATGGGGTACTGTGGAGGTCACTGCCATGAGGGCACTGTGGAGGAGGTCACTGTTACAGGAGCACTGTGGATGTCACTTTTATGGGAGCACCGTGGATGTTACTGTTATGGGGGCACTGTGTAAGTCACCATTATGGGGGCTCAGTATGAGTGATAGGGCTCATGAAAATTACCGTGATCTGCACTAAAATCCATGTCCCACATTTTCCAGGCCGACCGCATCTTTGCTGACCCAATCTGACTGTATGATAGTAATGTATGATACAACCAGCCTTTATCTGACCTCTGGGTGATTGTCGTGTACTCACCTCATCATGTGTACATACCCACACTCCGATAAGAGACTGGCTGTATCATACATTACTGTCATACAGTCAGTTCTGGTCAGGAGAATGCAGTCGGGCTGGGAAATGTGGCAACACAGACAGTATTTTCCAGGCACGCTATGGCAGTACCACACATTTATCACACATGATAGGCCAAGATAAACCCTTCAGCAGGCAGGACCAAAAAAGATAGGATTAGGCCCTGATGCACACAGCTGTTTTGTGGTCTGCAAGATGCGCATCAGTTAAACAAGTATACTGTCCGTGTGCGACCCGCATTTTTTTCAGTACCATTGACTTCTATGGGTTTGAGGTTTGCATTTTGAGGACCAGAATAGGACATGTTCTATGTTTTGCAGAACTGACATACGGCTGCGGAAAAACATGGACATCATTTGTAGTGATAAGCGGCATAGGCAATATTCGAATTCGCAATATTTCGCAAATTTTTGGGCTGAATATTCGCCATAAATTAGCAAATTAGAGAATTTGGGATCTCCAGTCATTGTTTACCTGATTACGAAAATCGGCAATGTAATATATTCGCGCTAAATTTGCAATTGGAATATTTAACACTATTCGGGAATACGAATATATAGCACTATATTCTAAATATTCACGAATTCTCAAAGTTGCAATACTCGCAATAAAAATTTGAGACTCGCACTCAACACTATCCGTGTGTTTTCCAAATCCATATGTCAGTTCCACAAAAGACAGAACAGGTTCTACTCTGGTCCTCAAACTACAGACCTCAAACTCATAGAAGTCAATGGCACTCAAAAAAATGCAGGTCGCACACAGACAGTATCCTTATTTAGGTGATGCGCAACTTGCAGACCGCAAGACCAATTAGACAATTTTCTGGCACCTTTTATGAAATAGATGAGTTTGACTAATGCAGAAAAAACCATTGATCTGCCATATTGGATTTCTTCTGTTGCTGTTTACTTCATTAGAAAGTCATTTGTGGCAAACAACATACAACAGATTTGTACCTAATCAATAGAAGCCCAGACTTCCACAGATCAAGGCACAGATTCACCTGCATTAAGGCATTTTAACTTTTGACATTGTTGTCCAAAACAACAACCTTCACAGACCCACCATAAAGACTTATGTACCATCAGCTTTCGCTTGTGGACTCTCACCAATGTTATTGTTACAATGTCCACCGCTGCCCCACTTACCTTCACATTATACACTGTTTGTTTCCATGGTTACGACCACCCTGGAATCCGTAAGCTGTAGCTATGCTTGCACACTATAGGAAAAAGTCGCTTTTTTCTAAAATGTGGAAGCACAACCACCAATACTGGTTTTCAAGGTGGTCATAACCATGGAAACGAGCAGTGTATAACAGGATAGAAAAATAAAATCCAGCAAGCAAAAGGAGACAATATGAAAAATCACAATACATTAGTAGGTGCCTTGTATTAACTTTCACTACATAATAAATGCTATTTGCTGAAGAGAGACAACCCCTTTAAGGTACCTTCCCCTCTGGGAAGGTTGTCTAGCTTGCTAGTTTCCTGCAAAGATGTACTGTATTCTGTTGTTTGTCTATGTATTGACCTTCTTCCTGTTTACTGGATTCTTACCCTCTGCTGCCTGACCTTACCTGTGCCTGACCACCATACTAATCATTTGCTGCCTGCCCTGACCTCGGACCATTTACCATATAGCCCATACTCTGTCTGTCTTGACCTCAGCCTGTCCCTGACTAATATTTGCCTGACTCCTCAGTGCCCCACCCCAGTTTCTCTGACCTCCATGAGTCAGCTGTCAACCACACATAGATTACTCTAGGAAGTAGCGACCTTGTTCTCCTGCAGCAAAGTCCAGATCCATGTACAGTGGTTAAAGGTAAATACTAGGGGACTGCCATGACAATGCCCTTAGTTTTAGCCCAAAGTCAAATCAAGTTATTTTCTATGACAAGTTATTTCCATGTCAGACGACCAATAAAAGTTATATTCCTACAGTACTTATATGTTGACATGCATATTGTGCATTTAAAGATTTTTATATTTACTATATTTAGACAAAATACTTCTTAGTATGTCAATTATATTGCACTTTTGCTGCAAATAAGAAGATTTTGCCTTTAGCTTGCCATTGGTAATCAATTCACTGTGAAACTGAAAAAAACATAATGCTTATACATTTTTATATAGCTTTGGAAAATATTTGAAGGTAACAGTAATCCATAGCAATATAAAATATTTAGCTTTTGTACACTGAATGGCCCCTTTTATTAGCGACACCTGACCTTTTATGATTGGAGCTTCCCTGTATGGAAATCAAGAAAGCCTTGCAGAAACCCGACCATGAGTTTCACCTTTAATGGCAATAAGTAATCAAAGGGGAAATTCAGGGTCAGGCTAATGCAAGGCATGCTACCTTTTTATGAGCTTTTTTATCTATGTATTTGAGTATGGTGTTGCACTATGTTCAGTGTTTGAAACGGCAAAGATATTACATCCACTGACTACTTTTTGAGATCTCTAGACAGTAAGTGTGGATGTTTACAAAAGTGGCTAAAAACCAATGTTAATAGAGCACATTCCTTTCACTCTGGACACCTAGAAAAACAGATTGACGTAGAGCGGTGAGGTTTATTTTGGACATATTTTGATTGCACAACGAATCGTTCATTAATACGGATGGGCTATAAAAGCAGACAACTGGTACCAGTGCCATTGCTCTCTACAGGAACCAAAAAAGCAGAAATCTACTGTGGAAAAGAATGCAAACACTTGATCACTAAGCAGTGGAAATTATCCTGTGTTCAGATGAATTAAGATTTTTCTTTTGTACCAGTTGATGGGAGGGTCCGATTTTGGTGCAAGCATGAATCAATGAACCCTTCCTGTCAGGTCTCAACGTTTCAGGCTGGTGGATGTGGAGTAATGGTGTGGGGAATGTTTTCTTGCCACACACAGGTCCCCTGATACCTGAGAAACAAATTTTGGAGAGTAGGGCTTACCAAAGCAATGTTATATAGAATGCAAGAGTGAATTCTAGTCGGCACTCAGGAGGTTCGTGGTGCACGTGGTGGGAGCAACCCCAATGTAGATATGAAAAGAATCCCGGCACTTCGCTGTCTTTAAACTATGAATCTATTTTTATTACTGTTATAACAGGATAACAGGGACATGTTTCAGCCCCTACTGAGCCTTTGTCAACCATAATTATTAATAATAACAATAATAATAATAATAAAAAAGGTTCATAGCTGCAGAGCTATATAAGTGCATAAAATAAATAAATAATAGTTTAAAGACAGCAAAGTATCGGGATTCTTTGCATACTTAAGAAATGTGGCCAACCAAATTCATGCAAAAATTACAGCAGAGTAAATAATGATCTGATGCTCAAGTGTGGATCACCAATATGTCAACAGGTTAATATTAAAGGAGTAATCAATTGTATACATTAAAATGTAACTTTTAATCTGTTATCTAAAATAAATAACCCTTAGATAGATCAAGATATAAGTAAATTGAAAAAAAAACCAAAAATACTTGGAAAAGGAACACACATGCACGGCGGCACTAAAATAGATAAACCGTGGTCCTACCACTCCGGCGACAGGTCCCTCGATTTGGCAACTAGGGTCCAGATAGAGACGGATCAACTTTCTCCATGGGCTTGTAGTCACCATTCGTTGTCGGGGATGTTTCAAAACACCTGTTTGCCCCTAAATATGACCCTGTCGCGGCCCTAGCCTAGATAGTAGGAGCAACCTCACAACAGGGCACTCGTCCTTATAAGGGCGACACCATCTGGAACCTGTCCCTATATTTCCTTACTCTATTCCCAACATGCATGTTTCATATTCTTGCATAAATAATCATCAGGGGACAAAGAATCAGGATCTGTAGGGAAAAAAAGGAAAATACGTTCACCAAACTGATTCCTAGATATAACATTGGAACCAGCATCAAGGATATATCCAGTTACCTGAGTTGATGATATCAGGGTGGGTCATGTAAAGGGTAGGTGGAACCAACAATATTTTTCCACCTACATACCTTTCAGGGCATGATGGCAGCATCGGGCTATAGATGTCAGCCCTGCTGTCCTTAAGTTACGGATTTAAATAACCCACCGTCTCCAATCAAAGGGCGGCGATGTCCGCAACAACCAGCAAATTCTCACGGTACCAGCGGCGTCCGGTCAAATTGCACATGCGTGCGCAGACCAGTCATGTGATCGGAGGCCGCCTCATGTGACAACCTGGATTACATCATCACGTGTTGATGCGCCAGATCGTGGCGCATCTATTGGTGGCAATGGTTGCTGGGAGACCAGGGAGCATGCCAGCAACCCATGCCGCCATATAAAGAAGGCATTACTTTTGGATAGATAGTTGATGGTAAGGGGGATAAAGGAATATATACGTTACAGAGGATATTGTAACATAATTCCAAATCTATAATGCATATGGCGTACAGAATACCCCCCTTCCTTCCATGATGAAAAATTAAGGGAAAAAGGGGGATTTTTTGGAGAGGTGTAAAGACTATGGTTCATGCCAAGAATTAGGGGTGCGCCTTCACAAGCTGTTAGAACTATATAGATCTCATGAAATCCATACAAGAAGGGTATGTGGAAAGGAATATGATAATTGAGATCCCAGCCTTAGGTTATCCCTTTGGGGAGTATCTGTAGAGCTACCTACCCTCAAGGTATGTGAGGGGCCAGCTTTTAATAGTTGCTTGGGAAATGATTATAGTGATTACATTGTATATTTAAATAAAACAACAAAAATTTTGCTGTTCGTTTAAACCAGTCGGTAAGGCTGTGCATAGAAGAAAGATCCATCTAGTGTCTCTTTGCAATAAAACCCGATCCCAATCTCCTCCTCGGGTTGGTGGCTTCACTAGTTCAATGCCGACCACATTGATACAACGTAGGTCACCTTAATGGCATTCATGCACATGTCTAGATATCACTGTGTCCCTCTTGTTGGTTATATCATTTAGGTGTTCGCCCACCCTTCCTCGCAGCTCTTTTTTGGTTTTGCCAATATATTCTGTCTTACATTCGCAGGTGATCTTATAGATCTCTCGGCGGCTTTGACACGTAATAAAATAACGTATTGGGAAGTGTTGTAGGTTATTAGGGATGAGCGAACTCGAACTGTATAGTTCGGGTTCGTACCGAATTTTGGGGTGTCCGTGACACGGACCCGAACCCGGACATTTTCGTAAAAGTCCGGGTTCGGTGTTCGTCGCTTTCTTCGCGCTTTTGTGACGCTTTCTTGGCGCTTTTTGAAAGGCTGCAAAGCAGCCAATCAACAAGCGTCATACTACTTGCCCCAAGAGGCCATCACAGCCATGCCTACTATTGGCATGGCTGTGATTGGCCAGAGCACCATGTGACCCAGCCTCTATTTAAGCTGGAGTCACATAGCGCCGCCCGTCACTCTGCTCTGATTAGCGTAGGGAGAGGTTGCGGCTGCGACAGTAGGGCGAGATTAGGCAGATTAACTCCTCCAAAGGACTTGATTAACTGATCGATCTGCAGCTGTGGATCATTGAGCTGCTGATCCTCAATTGCTCACTGTTTTTAGGCTGCCCAGACCGTTTGTCAGTCACATTTTTCTGGGGTGATCGGCGGCCATTTTGTGTCTTGTGGTGCGCCAGCACAAGCTGCGACCAAGTGCATTTAACCCTCAATGGTGTGGTTGTTTTTTGGCTAAAGCCTACATCAGGGTGAAGCTGTCACACCAAGTGCATTTAACCAGCAATAGTCTGTTTATTTTTTGGCCATATACTACATCAGGGGCAAGCTGCGCCTGTCACCAAGTGCATTTAACCCTCAATGGTGCGTTTGTTTTTTGGCTAAAGCCTACATCAGGGTGAAGCTGTCACACCAAGTGCATTTAACCAGCAATAGTCTGTTTATTTTTTGGCCATATACTACATCAGGGGCAAGCTGCGCCCGTCACCAAGTGCATTTAACCCTCAGTAGTGTGGTTGGTCAAGCTATCACACCAAGTGCATTTAACCAGCAATAGTCTGTTCATTTTTTGGCCATATACTAAATCAGGGGCAAGCTGCGCCCGTCACCAAGTGCATTTAACCAGCAATAGTCTGTTCATTTTTTGGCCATATACTACATCAGGGGCAAGCTGCGCCCGTCACCAAGTGCATTTAACCCTCAGTAGTGTGGTTGGTCAAGCTGTGACACCAAGTGCATTTAACCAGCAATAGTCTGTTCATTTTTTGGCCATATACTACATCAGGGGCAAGCTGCGCCCATCACCAAGTGCATTTAACCAGCAATAGTGTGGTTATTTTTTGGCCATATCCCAGTCTAATTCTGTCACTAAATCCATACCGGTCACCCAGCGCCTAAATACTAGGCCTCAAATTTATATCCCGCTAAATCTCTCGTTACCGCTGTCCTGTTGTGGCTGGGAAAGTTATTTAGTGTCCGTCAAAGCACATTTTTTGTTCTGGGTTGAAATACAATTCCCAATTTAGCAATTTAAAAATTTAGTGGTTTCTGCTGTATCAGAGCTATTTGAAATCTATCCCTAAAAGGGTATATAATATTCAAGGTGCACATAGGGTCATTCAGAATAACTTCACACACCCGCTACTGTGCATTTCCAAGTCTAATTCTGTCACTAAACCCATACCTGTCACCCAGCGCCTAAATACTAGGCCTCAAATTCATATCCAGCTAAATCTGTCGTTAGTGCTGTAGCTGGGCGAGTTATTTAGTGTCCGTTCAAGCACATTTCTTGTTCTGGGTTGAAATACAATTCCCAATTTAGCAATTTCATAATTTAGTGGTTTCTGCTATATCAGAGCTATTTGAAATCTATCCCTAAAAGGGTAGATCATATTGAAGGTGCACATAGGGACATTCAGAATAACTTCACACACCCGCTACTGTGCATTTCCAAGTCTAATTCTGTCACTAAACCCATACCTGTCACCCAGCGCCTAAATGCTAGGCCTCAAATTTATATCCAGCTAAATCTGTCCTTAGTGCTGTAGCTGGGCGAGTTATTTAGTGTCCGTTCAAGCACATTTCTTGTTCTGGGTTGAAATACAATTCCCAATTTAGCAATTTCATAATTTAGTGGTTTCTGCTATATCAGAGCTATTTGAAATCTATCCCTAAAAGGGTATATAATATTCAAGGTGCACATTGGGTCATTCAGAATAACTTCACACACACCCGCTACTGTGTATTTCTAAGTCTAATTCTGTCACTAAACCCATACCTGTCACCCAGCGCCTAAATACTAGGCCTCAAATTTATATCCTGCTAAATCTCTCGTTAACGCTGTCCTGTTGTGGCTGGGAAAGTTATTTAGTGTCCGTCAAAGCACATTTTTTGTTCTGGGTTGAAATACAATTCCCAATTTAGCAATTTCATAATTTAGTGGTTTCTGCTATATCAGAGCTATTTGAAATCTATCCCTAAAAGGGTATATAATATTCAAGGTGCACATTGGGTCATTCAGAATAACTTCACACACACCCGCTACTGTGTATTTCTAAGTCTAATTCTGTCACTAAACCCATACCTGTCACCCAGCGCCTAAATACTAGGCCTCAAATTTATATCCTGCTAAATCTCTCGTTAACGCTGTCCTGTTGTGGCTGGGAAAGTTATTTAGTGTCCGTCAAAGCACATTTTTTGTTCTGGGTTGAAATACAATTCCCAATTTAGCAATTTCATAATTTAGTGGTTTCTGCTATATCAGAGCTATTTGAAATCTATCCCTAAAAGGGTATATAATATTCAAGGTGCACATTGGGTCATTCAGAATAACTTCACACACACCCGCTACTGTGTATTTCTAAGTCTAATTCTGTCACTAAACCCATACCTGTCACCCAGCGCCTAAATACTAGGCCTCAAATTTATATCCTGCTAAATCTCTCGTTAACGCTGTCCTGTTGTGGCTGGGAAAGTTATTTAGTGTCCGTCAAAGCACATTTTTTGTTCTGGGTTGAAATACAATTCCCAATTTAGCAATTTCATAATTTAGTGGTTTCTGCTATATCAGAGCTATTTGAAATCTATCCCTAAAAGGGTATATAATATTCAAGGTGCACATTGGGTCATTCAGAATAACTTCACACACACACGCTTCTGTGCATTTCCAAGTCTAATTCTGTCACTAAATCCATACCTGTCACCCAGCGCCTAAATACTAGGCCTCAAATTTATATCCTGCTAAATCTCTCGTTAACGCTGTCCTGTTGTGGCTGGGAAAGTTATTTAGTGTCCGTCAAAGCACATTTTTTGTTCTGGGTTGAAATACAATTCCCAATTTAGCAATTTCATAATTTAGTGGTTTCTGCTATATCAGAGCTATTTGAAATCTATCCCTAAAAGGGTATATAATATTCAAGGTGCACATTGGGTCATTCAGAATAACTTCACACACACACGCTTCTGTGCATTTCCAAGTCTAATTCTGTCACTAAATCCATACCGGTCACCCAGCGCCTAAATACTAGGCCTCAAATTTATATCCCGCTGAATTTGAATACAATACATTGGGCCAAATAATATATTTGTTGTTGTGGTGAACCATAACAATGAGAAAAACATCTAGTAAGGGACGCGGACGTGGACATGGTCGTGGTGGTGTTAGTGGACCCTCTGGTGCTGGGAGAGGACGTGGCCGTTCTGCCACATCCACACGTCCTAGTGTACCAACTACCTCAGGTCCCAGTAGCCGCCAGAATTTACAGCGATATATGGTGGGGCCCAATGCCGTTCTAAGGATGGTAAGGCCTGAGCAGGTACAGGCATTAGTCAATTGGGTGGCCGACAGTGGATCCAGCACGTTCACATTATCTCCCACCCAGTCTTCTGCAGAAAGCGCACAGATGGCGCCTGAAAACCAACCCCATCAGTCTGTCACATCACCCCCATGCATACCAGGGAAACTGTCTCAGCCTCAAGTTATGCAGCAGTCTCTTATGCTGTTTGAAGACTCCGCTGGCAGGGTTTCCCAAGGGCATCCACCTAGCCCTTCCCCAGCGGTGAAAGACATAGAATGCACTGACGCACAACCACTTATGTTTCCTGATGATGAGGACATGGGAATACCACCTCAGCATGTCTCTGATGATGACGAAACACAGGTGCCAACTGCTGCGTCTTTCTGCAGTGTGCAGACTGAACAGGAGGTCAGGGATCAAGACTGGGTGGAAGACGATGCAGGGGACGATGAGGTCCTAGACCCCACATGGAATGAAGGTCGTGCCACTGACTTTCACAGTTCGGAGGAAGAGGCAGTGGTGAGACCGAGCCAACAGCGTAGCAAAAGAGGGAGCAGTGGGCAAAAGCAGAACACCCGCCGCCAAGAGACTCCGCCTGCTACTGACCGCCGCCATCTGGGACCGAGCACCCCAAAGGCAGCTTCAAGGAGTTCCCTGGCATGGCACTTCTTCAAACAATGTGCTGACGACAAGACCCGAGTGGTTTGCACGCTGTGCCATCAGAGCCTGAAGCGAGGCATTAACGTTCTGAACCTGAGCACAACCTGCATGACCAGGCACCTGCATGCAAAGCATGAACTGCAGTGGAGTAAACACCTTAAAACCAAGGAAGTCACTCAGGCTCCCCCTGCTACCTCTTCTGCTGCTGCCGCCTCGGCCTATTCTGCTGCTGCCGCCTCGGCCTCTTCCTCCGCCTCTGGAGGAACGTTGGCACCTGCCGCCCAGCAAACAGGGGATGTACCACCAACACCACCACCACCACCTCCGTCACCAAGCGTCTCAACCATGTCACACGCCAGCGTTCAGCTCTCCATCTCACAAACATTTGATAGAAAGCGTAAATTCCCACCTAGCCACCCTCGATCCCTGGCCCTGAATGCCAGCATTTCTAAACTACTGGCCTATGAAATGCTGTCATTTAGGCTGGTGGACACAGACAGCTTCAAACAGCTCATGTCGCTTGCTGTCCCACAGTATGTTGTTCCCAGCCGGCACTACTTCTCCAAGAGAGCCGTGCCTTCCCTGCACAACCAAGTATCCGATAAAATCAAGTGTGCACTGCGCAACGCCATCTGTAGCAAGGTCCACCTAACCACAGATACGTGGACCAGTAAGCACGGCCAGGGACGCTATATCTCCCTAACTGCACACTGGGTAAATGTAGTGGCAGCTGGGCCCCAGGCGGAGAGCTGTTTGGCGCACGTCCTTCCGCCGCCAAGGATCGCAGGGCAACATTCTTTGCCTCCTGTTGCCACCTCCTCCTTCTCGGCTTCCTCCTCCTCTTCTTCCACCTGCTCATCCAGTCAGCCACACACCTTCACCACCAACTTCAGCACAGCCCGGGGTAAACGTCAGCAGGCCATTCTGAAACTCATATGTTTGGGGGACAGGCCCCACACCGCACAGGAGTTGTGGCGGGGTATTGAACAACAGACCGACGAGTGGTTGCTGCCGGTGAGCCTCAAGCCCGGCCTGGTGGTGTGTGATAATGGGCGAAATCTCGTTGCAGCTCTGGGACTAGCCAATTTGACGCACATCCCTTGCTTGGCGCATGTGCTGAATTTGGTGGTGCAGAAGTTCATTCACAACTACCCCGACATGTCAGAGCTGCTGCATAAAGTGCGGGCCGTCTGTTCGCGCTTCCGGCGTTCACATCCTGCTGCTGCTCGCCTGTCTGCGCTACAGCGTAACTTCGGCCTTCCCGCTCACCGCCTCATATGCGACGTGCCCACCAGGTGGAACTCCACCTTGCACATGCTGGACAGACTGTGCGAGCAGCAGCAGGCCATAGTGGAGTTTCAGCTGCAGCACGCACGGGTCAGTCGCACTACAGAACAGCACCACTTCACCACCAATGACTGGGCCTCCATGCGAGACCTGTGTGCCCTGTTGCGCTGTTTCGAGTACTCCACCAACATGGCCAGTGGCGATGACACCGTTATCAGCGTTACAATACCACTTCTATGTCTCCTTGAGAAAACACTTAGGGCGATGATGGAAGAGGAGGTGGCCCAGGAGGAGGAGGAGGAGGAGGAAGAGGGGTCATTTTTAGCACTTTCAGGCCAGTCTCTTCGAAGTGACTCAGAGGGAGGTTTTTGGCAACAGCAGAGGCCAGGTACAAATGTGGCCAGCCAGGGCCCACTACTGGAGGACGAGGAGGACGAGGATGAGGAGGAGGTGGAGGAGGATGAGGATGAAGCATGGTCACAGCGGGGTGGCACCCAACGCAGCTCGGGTCCATCACTGGTGCGTGGCTGGGGGGAAAGGCAGGACGATGACGATACGCCTCCCACAGAGGACAGCTTGTCCTTACCCCTGGGCAGCCTGGCACACATGAGCGACTACATGCTGCAGTGCCTGCGCAACGACAGCAGAGTTGCCCACATTTTAACCTGTGCGGACTACTGGGTTGCCACCCTGCTGGATCCACGCTACAAAGACAATGTGCCCACCTTACTTCCTGCACTGGAGCGTGATAGGAAGATGCGCGAGTACAAGCGCACGTTGGTAGACGCGCTACTGAGAGCATTCCCAAATGTCACAGGGGAACAAGTGGAAGCCCAAGGCCAAGGCAGAGGAGGAGCAAGAGGTCGCCAAGGCAGCTGTGTCACGGCCAGCTCCTCTGAGGGCAGGGTTAGCATGGCAGAGATGTGGAAAACTTTTGTCAACACGCCACAGCTAACTGCACCACCACCTGATACGCAACGTGTTAGCAGGAGGCAACATTTCACTAACATGGTGGAACAGTACGTGTGCACACCCCTCCACGTACTGACTGATGGTTCGGCCCCATTCAACTTCTGGGTCTCTAAATTGTCCACGTGGCCAGAGCTAGCCTTTTATGCCTTGGAGGTGCTGGCCTGCCCGGCAGCCAGCGTTTTGTCTGAACGTGTATTCAGCACGGCAGGGGGCGTCATTACAGACAAACGCAGCCGCCTGTCTACAGCCAATGTGGACAAGCTGACGTTCATAAAAATGAACCAGGCATGGATCCCACAGGACCTGTCCGTCCCTTGTCCAGATTAGACATTAACTACCTCCCCATAACCATATATTATTGGACTCCAGGGCACTTCCTCATTCAATCCTATTTTTATTTTCATTTTACCATTATATTGCGAGGCTACCCAAAGTTGAATGAACCTCTCCTCTGCCTGTGTGCTAGGCCTAAATATATGCCAATGGACTGTTGCAGTGGTGGCTGACATGAAGCCTGATTCTCTGCTATGACATGCAGACTAATTCTCTGCTGACATGAAGCCAGATTGTCTGTTACGGGACCTCTCTCCTCTGCCTGGGTGCTGGGCCTAAATTTATGACAATGGACTGTTGCAGTGGTGGCTGACGTGAAGCCTGATTCTCTGCTATGACATGCAGACTGATTCTCTGCTGACATGAAGCCAGATTGTCTGTTACGGGACCTCTCTGCTCTGCCTGTGTGCTAGGCCTAAATATATGCCAATGGACTGTTGCAGTGGTGGGTGACGTGAAGCCTCATTCTCTGCTATGACATGCAGACTGATTCTCTGCTGACATGAAGCCAGATCGTCTGTTACGGGACCTCTCTGCTCTGCCTGTGTGCTAGGCCTAAATATATGCCAATGGACTGTTGCAGTGGTGGGTGACGTGAAGCCTCATTCTCTGCTATGACATGCAGACTGATTCTCTGCTGACATGAAGCCAGATTGTCTGTTACGGGACCTCTCTCCTCTGCCTGGGTGCTGGGCCTAAATTTATGACAATGGACTGTTGCAGTGGTGGCTGACGTGAAGCCTGATTCTCTGCTATGACATGCAGACTGATTCTCTGCTGACATGAAGCCAGATCCTCTGTTACGGGACCTCTCTCCTCTGCCTGGGTGCTGGGCCTAAATTTATGACAATGGACTGTTGCAGTGGTGGCTGACGTGAAGCCTGATTCTCTGCTATGACATGCAGACTGATTCTCTGCTGTCATGCAGCCAGATTGTCTGTTACGGGACCTCTCTGCTCTGCCTGTGTGCTAGGCCTAAATATATGCCAATGGACTGTTGCAGTGGTGGGTGACGTGAAGCCTCATTCTCTGCTATGACATGCAGACTGATTCTCTGCTGACATGAAGCCAGATTGTCTGTTACGGGACCTCTCTCCTCTGCCTGTGTGCTAGGCCTAAATATATGCCAATGGACTGTTGCAGTGGTGGCTGACGTGAAGCCTCATTCTCTGCTATGACATGCAGACTAATTCTCTGCTGACATGAAGCCAGATTGTCTGTTACGGGACCTCTCTCCTCTGCCTGGGTGCTGGGCCTAAATTTATGACAATGGACTGTTGCAGTGGTGGCTGACGTGAAGCCTGATTCTCTGCTATGACATGCAGACTGATTCTCTGCTGACATGAAGCCAGATCCTCTGTTACGGGACCTCTCTCCTCTGCCTGGGTGCTGGGCCTAAATTTATGACAATGGACTGTTGCAGTGGTGGCTGACGTGAAGCCTGATTCTCTGCTATGACATGCAGACTGATTCTCTGCTGTCATGAAGCCAGATTGTCTGTTACGGGACCTCTCTGCTCTGCCTGTGTGCTAGGCCTAAATATATGCCAATGGACTGTTGCAGTGGTGGGTGACGTGAAGCCTCATTCTCTGCTATGACATGCAGACTGATTCTCTGCTGACATGAAGCCAGATTGTCTGTTACGGGACCTCTCTCCTCTGCCTGTGTGCTAGGCCTAAATATATGCCAATGGACTGTTGCAGTGGTGGCTGACGTGAAGCCTCATTCTCTGCTATGACATGCAGACTAATTCTCTGCTGACATGAAGCCAGATTGTCTGTTACGGGACCTCTCTCCTCTGCCTGGGTGCTGGGCCTAAATTTATGACAATGGACTGTTGCAGTGGTGGCTGACGTGAAGCCTGATTCTCTGCTATGACATGCAGACTGATTCTCTGCTGACATGAAGCCAGATCCTCTGTTACGGGACCTCTCTCCTCTGCCTGTGTGTGTGCTGGGCCTAAATATATGCCAATGGACTGTTGCAGTGGTGGCTGACGTGAAGCCTCATTCTCTGCTATGACATGCAGACTGATTCTCTGCTGACATGAAGCCAGATTCTCTGTTACGGGACCTCTCTCCTCTGCCTGTGTGTGTGCTGGGCCTAAATATATGCCAATGGACTGTTGCAGTGGTGGCTGACGTGAAGCCTCATTCTCTGCTATGACATGCAGACTAATTCTCTGCTGACATGAAGACAGATTCTCTGTTACGGGACCTCCCTCCTCTGCCTGGGTGCTGGGCCTAAATATATGCCAATGGACTGTTGCAGTGGTGGCTGACGTGAAGCCTCATTCTCTGCTATGACATGCAGACTAATTCTCTGCTGACATGAAGACAGATTCTCTGTTACGGGACCTCCCTCCTCTGCCTGGGTGCTGGGCCTAAATATATGCCAATGGACTGTTGCAGTGGTGGCTGACGTGAAGCCTCATTCTCTGCTATGACATGCAGACTGATTCTCTGCTGACATGAAGACAGATTCTCTGTTACGGGACCTCTCTCCTCTGCCTGTGTGTGTGCTGGGCCTAAATATATGCCAATGGACTGTTGCAGTGGTGGCTGACGTGAAGCCTCATTCTCTGCTATGACATGCAGACTGATTCTCTGCTGACATGAAGCCAGATTCTCTGTTACGGGACCTCTCTCCTCTGCCTGTGTGTGTGCTGGGCCTAAATATATGCCAATGGACTGTTGCAGTGGTGGCTGACGTGAAGCCTCATTCTCTGCTATGACATGCAGACTGATTCTCTGCTGACATGAAGCCAGATTCTCTGTTACGGGACCTCTCTCCTCTGCCTGTGTGTGTGCTGGGCCTAAATATATGCCAATGGACTGTTGCAGTGGTGGCTGACGTGAAGCCTCATTCTCTGCTATGACATGCAGACTAATTCTCTGCTGACATGAAGACAGATTCTCTGTTACGGGACCTCTCTCCTCTGCCTGTGTGTGTGCTGGGCCTAAATATATGCCAATGGACTGTTGCAGTGGTGGCTGACGTGAAGCCTCATTCTCTGCTATGACATGCAGACTGATTCTCTGCTGACATGAAGCCAGATTCTCTGTTACGGGACCTCTCTCCTCTGCCTGTGTGTGTGCTGGGCCTAAATATATGCCAATGGACTGTTGCAGTGGTGGCTGACGTGAAGCCTCATTCTCTGCTATGACATGCAGACTGATTCTCTGCTGACATGAAGCCAGATTCTCTGTTACGGGACCTCTCTCCTCTGCCTGTGTGTGTGCTGGGCCTAAATATATGCCAATGGACTGTTGCAGTGGTGGCTGACGTGAAGCCTCATTCTCTGCTATGACATGCAGACTAATTCTCTGCTGACATGAAGACAGATTCTCTGTTACGGGACCTCCCTCCTCTGCCTGGGTGCTGGGCCTAAATATATGCCAATGGACTGTTGCAGTTGTGGCTGACGTGAAGCCTCATTCTCTGCTATGACATGCAGACTAATTCTCTGCTGACATGAAGACAGATTCTCTGTTACGGGACCTCTCTCCTCTGCCTGGGTGCCGGGGCCTAAATATCTGAGAATGGACTGTTCCAGTGGTGGGTGACGGGAAGCCAGATTCTCTGCTATGGAACCTCTCTCCAATTGATTTTGGTTAATTTTTATTTATTTAATTTTTATTTTAATTCATTTCCCTATCCACATTTGTTTGCAGGGGATTTACCTACATGTTGCTGCCTTTTGCAGCCCTCTAGCTCTTTCCTGGGCTGTTTTACAGCCTTTTTAGTGCCGAAAAGTTCGGGTCCCCATTGACTTCAATGGGGTTCGGGTTCGGGACGAAGTTCGGATCGGGTTCGGATCCCGAACCCGAACATTTCCGGGATGTTCGGCCGAACTTCTCGAACCCGAACATCCAGGTGTTCGCTCAACTCTATAGGTTATTGCTGATGACGTTTTTAGAGGGCTTGATTGTGCTACATGCCACACAGCCACTACACCGAAAGCAGGCGCTTGGTTTCCGGTCTAACCAAGTCCCAGTAGCAGCTGCTTCCATGTAGTGGCTGTGCACCAAGATATCCTGAAAACTTTGATCCTTTCTGAATGTGATCTGGGGGTAATCATGGATTGTCTCACGGATCCATGAGAAGGATTGATCAATGTTTTTTAAGGACATCCCTCACTTTGCCAGACAATCCGTCAAATGTAGTGATTAAACAGATTTTATGGTCTCCTTGCGTTTTTTTGTCAGGGATTAAATAGTTCCGTATGGGGTGTCTGTTTGGCCTTCTGATAGGCCACATGTAAGATCTTGTCTGGGTAACCCCTTGTCAGAAACCTAGTCCTCAGATCTTGTGCTTATCTTACATACTCATTATCTGAGCAGTTCTGGCGTAACCGCAAGTATTGTTCACCTAGAATCCCTCTCTTAAGTGGTGTGGGATGACTACTGGACCAATGTAACACCGAATTGGTGGATTTAGGTTTTCTGTATATTGTAGTCTCCAATTCGTACTTCTGTCCCCTAAAGATTTTTACACCTAGAAAAGGAAGTGAATCCTGATCTACTTCATACGTAAATCTCAGCCCCAAATCGTTCTGTTTCAGTTGCTCAACAAATTTCGTAAAGGCTGGTCTTGAGTTATTCTAGATGATGAATATGTCGTCAATGTACCTGGACCACAATACAATGGACCTGGTACTTGACAACATACCCTTACCGAATACTACAGTGGTTTCCCACCAGCCCAGGAGCAGATTGGCGTAAGATGCCGCATATGAACATCTCATCACCGTGCCCCTGAGCTGGTGGTAAATCTGTTTGTTGAAAAGAAAGAAATTATGTGTAAGGAGGTATTTCAAAAGCCTTAACACAAAGTTATTGTGTTCAAGATATTGTTGCCCCCACATGCTTAGAAAATATTGCACTGCCCGCAAACCCTTTTCGTGGGGAATTGAGGAGTAAAGTGCCCAACATCTTTGCTGGCTAGCAAAGAATTCCCATCAATGGAAATCCCATCTAGCCTCTTTAACAGATCCATTGTGTCCCTCATATACGATGGAAGTGAGGTGACTAAGGGCATAAGGATCTGATCGATGTAAATACCGATGTTTTGAACGATACTCCCAATTCTTGACAGAATCAGTCTACCCTTGATAGGTTTTAAGCCCTTGTAGACCTTCAGTAGGCTATAAAACGTGGCCATGACTGGAGATACTGGAAGAAGATAGTCAACTTCCTTAGAAGAAATTAGGTTTTTGACCTTGGCATCTGTTAGGATGTCCCTAAGTTCTAGTAGAAATAAATCGGTTGGATTAGATGTCAGAACTCCATAATTAGTTCTGTCTTTCAAAATCTGGGTACACATTGATAGATAGTCCCCCTATTCATCACCACCGTGTTACCCCCTTTGTCCGAGGGTTTGATGATTATCGTTGGGTCATCCTGTAAAGCGGTGATTGCTTTCCATTCTTCCCTACCATAGTTCTCTGTCTGATGGAAAGTTGGGAGAGAAGACAAATCTTCCAATGCAAGTTGTAAAAACACGTCTAGGCATGAGATATCTGTAACTGGTAGCATTTTTCTGCTCCTAAGTCTAAGAGTCGTGAAGGGACCTTCACCTTCCCCTTTTGTAGTTTCATCCATGAGGCTATGTAATAGCCTCACATCCGCCAATAAATCCACTGGGATCCCCAAATCCTGGCATTTCCGTCTATCATTATGTTTGAAAAATTTGTGCCAATGCAATTTCCGAATAAATAGTTGGAGATCTTTGACCCAGGTAAATTCATCAAAACGTCGGGAGGGGACAAAGGAGAGGCCCTTACTGAGAACCGCCATTTCTACATCAGATACAATTTTATCTGATTAGTTAATTACTTCTGGGCCACTTGGTCTCTGGGGTTGGTATAATTTCTCAGATGGTATGTCAACCTCTGATCTAAAAAATTATTGCTAGATGTATTGTAGTGGCCCCCGCCTCTGCTACATCTTCCTCTGCCTCTCCGTGTATTCCTTGGATTTACAGGGGGAACAGATGGTTCTCGGTCACTATCGGGTAGTTCTGTCTCAGTTGTAGACAGATCCGAGATAATCTCCTTTTTGGGGGTTTCTCTTTTAGGATAAATAGGCCTTATTCTCCTTAAATTCTTGTAGATCTTTATTAAATAAACGATGTTTCCTTTCTTTAAAAAAATACTGTAACTTCTCAATAGATGTCTGTTAGGCTACTTTCACACTAGCGTTCGGCTGTCCGCTCGTGAGCTCCGTTTGAAGGGGCTCACGAGCGGACCCGAACGCTTCCGTCCAGCCCTGATGCAGTCTGAATGGATGCGGATCCACTCAGACTGCATCAGATTGGCGGCGTTCAGCCTCCGCTCCGCTCAGCAGGCGGACCCCTGAACGCTGCTTGCAGCGTTCGGGTGTCCGCCTGGCCGTGCGGAGGCGTGCGGATCCGTCCAGACTTACAATGTAAGTCAATGGGGACGGATCCGTTTGAAGATGCCACAATATGGCTCAATCTTCAAGCGGATCCGTCCCCCATTGACTTTACATTGAAAGTCTGGACGGATCAGTCTGAGGCTATTTTCACACTTAGCTTTTATATGCCAATATAATGCAGACAGATCCGTTCTGAACGGAGCCTCCGTCTGCATTATTATGATCGGATCCGTTCAGAACGGATCCGATCGAACGCTAGTGTGAAAGTAGCCTAACCGAGTCTCTTTATTATTAAAATCAAGGTCTTGTTTAAAACTCTTGGTTACTTCTATTTGTGCCTTCAGTTTATTACTAAGGTGTTCCAGATTAATTTTTTCTTCCTCTAGTAATAACGTCATAAATTGTAAAGAGCTTTTAGTGGCTATTTCTTCACATTAGCTATTAAAGCTCGGACTCGGGTTTTTGGAGCCGGGGTCAAGTTAATTCTGAGACCTCTGGGTACAATGCCATTTTTAATATAATTATCAAGGCTCTGAACCTCCCACCAATATGTAAGGTGGTCCTTGTAGAGCTTCTGTAGCTCCTTAACCACCTCCCGACCGCCTAACGCGCCGATGCGTCCGGGAGGTGGTTGATTTGTTCCTCCTGGACGCATCGGCGCGTTATCTCGCGAGACGCGAGATTTTGTCACAGCCGGCCCGTGCATGCGCATCGCGGGCCGGCATTTCGTAGCAAAGTATTTAGTCAGCAACCTGCCGGCCACGATCATTGGCTGGCAGGTTGCTGATTTTAAAAAAAAAACAATCAGCAGCCATTTAACCTATCATATTAGTAAATATGATGGGGTTATATGGCTGCTGTGCTCCTCTGCTCCTTCTTTTGGTCGGTTGGTTCCAGCAGAGGAGCAGAGGAGCACACATCACTGTGAGTACCCACTACACCACACTTAGCCCCCAGATCACCCCTATTAACCCTTTGATCACCCCTTCTTGCCCCCTGTCAATCACTAGTGAAAGAAAAAAGTGATCAGTGCAAACTGTCACTTTTTTTTTCCACTGGTATTGACCGTTAGGTTTTAGGTATAGTTTAGGCCCCTTGGTTAGGTAGTTTAGGGATCAGTTAGCGCCCAGTCCACCGCACCGCAGTCCGTTATTCGCTGATTAGCGTATCGCTAATCAGCATTTGTACTTTTATAGTATCTGGAAGTGATCAAAACTGATCACGGTCAGATCTATAATTGTATTAGTGTCACTTTAGTTCTCCCTCCACCCAAAACGCAGTGTTTGCCCGATCAGGCCTGATCGGTCGCCCACACGTGCGTTCGCCCACGCCAGCCCCACCGCAGTGACAAAAAAAATTTCTTTTTTTGATCGCTGCACATTCACTTTACACGCACTGCGGCGATCAAAAAATCAGTTTTGATATTTTTTATCAACCGCAGCGGCCTCCGGTACTTCGCTAGCCTCCCATTTGTAAGACAGGCTTGCTTTTTTTTTCTTGGGTAGTCTCAGGGAATACCCCTAAATTTAGTTGCCCACATGTCAAACAGGGGGTATTCTTCTGAAGAGGCCTACAGGCTTCTGACCCAGTCGGATGAGGAGTGGGAACCCTCATCTGATGAATCTAGCGGGTCAGAATACGAACCTGTAGAAAGCAGTGGCTCTCTGACCCAAAGTTCGGACGAGAAGGCTGAGGTCCCTGATAGCACCAGGCGTACCCGGCCCCGTGTCGCTAGACCGCAGGTTGCGCAGGATCCGCTTCAAGAGCAGCAGAGTGGGGCTGGTGCTGTCGGATTACGTGGTGAGGCATACACCAGCAGCCCAGCCCTTCCTGGACCTAGTACCAGCACTGCCGTAGAACATGGTGAAGTAGCGAGCACCAGAAGGGCAGTTGAAGCTGGTACGGTGGCACGTGCAGTAGTGACCCCGTCGCAGCCACCGCAAAGACGTGCCCGTAGAGCCCCTAGAATCCCAGAGGTGCTGGCAAACCCTGATTGGCAGTCCCCAACTTCAGCCGCACCTGTAGTTCCCCCTTTCACCGCCCAGTCTGGAGTTCGGGTTGAGACAGCTCAGATCGGTTCGGCCCTGGGATTTTTTGAGCTGTTCTTGACTGCGGAGCTCTTAGACTTAGTTGTGGCAGAGACAAACCGGTATGCCACACAATTTATAACCGCTAACCCAGGAAGCTTTTATGCCCAGCCTTTCCGGTGGAAACCAGTCCAAGTTTCCGAAATTAAAACTTTTTTGGGCCTCCTCCTCAACATGGGTCTAACTAAAAAGCATGAATTGCGGTCATATTGGTCCACGAACCCAATTCATCACATGCCCATGTTCTCTGCTGCTATGTCCAGGACACGATTTGAGACCATCCTGCGTTTCATGCACTTTAGTGATAACAGCACCTCCCATCCCAGAGGCCACCCTGCTTTTGACCGGCTCCACAAAATTCGGCCCCTCATAGACCATTTCAACCTGAAATTTGCAGATATGTATACCCCAGAGCAAAACATCTGCGTAGACGAGTCCCTTATACATTTTACCGGGCGCCTTGGCTTCAAACAATACATCCCAAGCAAGCGTGCCCGGTATGGGGTCAAATTGTATATGCTCTGTGAAAGGGCCACAGGCTATACACACAAATTTTGTGTCTATGAGGGAAAAGATCAGACCCTGGAGCCGGTCGGTAGCCCTGACTACCTGGGGAGCAGTGGGAAGATAGTCTGGGACTTGGTGTCACCCTTATTCGGCAAGGGGTACCATCTTTATGTGGACAATTTTTACACAAGTGTGGCCCTCTTTAGGCATTTGTTTCTAGAACGGATTGGCGCCTGTGGTACCGCGCGAACTAGTCGCGCGGGCTTCCCCCAACGGCTCGTTAGCACCCGTCTTGCAAGGGGGCAGAAGGCCGCATTGTGTAACGAAGAACTGCTCGCGGTGAAATGGAGAGACAAGCGTGACGTTTACATGCTCTTCTCCATTCACGCAGACACGACAATCCAAATTGAGCGAGCAACCCGTGTCATTGAAAAGCCCCTCGCAGTCCACGACTATAACCTTCACATGGGAGGGGTGGACTTCAATGACCAGATGTTGTCTCCGTATTTAGTTTCCCGCAGAACCAGACGCTGGTATAAGAAGGTGTCTGTATATTTAATTCAATTTGCTCTGTATAATAGTTTTGTTCTCTACAGTAAGGCTGGGAGAACTGGATCCTTCCTCAAATTTCAGGAAGAGATCATCGAGAACCTCCTGTACACAGGAGGTTCCGTGGCCCCATCCACCAGTGTAGTTAGCCGTCTACACGAGCGACATTTCCCCAATGTCGTTGCTGGTACCTCAACCCACCCCGAAAAAGATGTCGTGTCTGTAGCAGGAGTGGAATAAGGCGTGACACCCGCTATTTCTGTCCTGACTGTCCTGTCCACCCTGCCCTATGCTTAGGGGAGTGTTTCCGGAAGTACCACACACAGGTACACCTAGCATAGGGATCATCTCACCAGGACAGGCACACAGGGCTATTAGGGCCCATTCACTCACTGCTGCTGCAAACGTCTTCTTTCACCTGGGACAAAGTGCATAACGCACTTCGCCACATCTTTGGGCGATTTGCGCTTTGCACATTGACCCATGGGGAAGGAGAGGTTTGTTCTATAAAGGTAAAAAAAAAAAAAAAAAAAAAAAAAAAAACACCAGTAAGCAAACACGTTAATGTTTAGTTCAAAAAGTTTAAGTTTACATGTTCTGTTCCAAAGTTAATAAAATTATTGCGTTGTGGCTTGGTTTTTTCTTTTTTTTTTTTTTCTTTTTTTATCTTCCAGGTGGACCAACCGATCTACTAGCTGCAGCACTGATGTGCATTCTGACAGAAGCATTGCGCTGCTGTCAGATTACACGCAAGTCGGTGTGTGCGGCGCTGCAAGACGAGATTTTCTCCTCTGCAGTAACAGATACGTTTGCCAAGGCATACGAGCTGAGGAGGAGGCGGCGTTCCTATGCTTTGGCAAACACTTTGTATATATATAAAAAAAAAAAAAATCCCGGCAATGATTTATTCATCCACATCGATTGATGTGAATGGAGAAATCTGGTTTGCCAGGGCATACGAGCTAAGTGGGTATGGATGTTGGGCGGAGCTCCTATGTCCTGGCAGACGCCTTTCCCCTCCTTTTTTTTTATTTTGGCAGAGATTTTTTCATCCACATTGATCGATGCGAATGAAGAAATCTGTGCCGTTCATTTTTTTCTTTCAGCCCAGAGGCTGAACGGAAAAAAAAATCTCATTACCTGTATGCTCAATATAAGGAGAATAGCAGAAACTCCTAATGCTGGCCATACATGTAATGATTGCGGAGACCCTCAAATGCCAGGGCAGTACAAACACCCCACAACTGACCCCATTTTGGAAAGAAGACACCCAAGGTATTTGCTGAGGGGCATATTGAGTCCATGAAAGATTTAAATTTTTGTCCTAAGTTAGCGGAAAGTGAGACTTTGTGAGAAAAAACTAAAAAAAATATCAATTTCCGCTAACTTATGCGAAAAAAAAAAATTTCGATGAACTTGCCAGGCCCCTCATTGGATACCTTGGGGTGTCTTCTTTCCAAAGTGGGGTCACATGTGGGGTATTTATACTGCCCTGGCTTTTTAGGGGCCCTAAAGCATGAGAAGAAGTCTGGGATCCAAATGTCTAAAAATGCCCTCCTAAAAGGAATTTGGGCACCTTTGCGCATCTAGGCTGCAAAAAAGTGCACACATCTGGTATCGCCGTACTCAGGAGAAGTTGGGGAATGTGTTTTGGGGTGTCATTTTACATATACCCATGCTGGGTGAGATAAACATCTTGGTCAAATGCCAACTTTGTATAAAAAAATTGGAAAAGTTGTCTTTTGCCAGGATATTTCTCTCACCCAGCATGGGTATATGTAAAATGACACCCCAAAACACATTCCCCAACTTCTCCTGAGTACGGCGATACCAGATGTGTCACACTTTTTTGCAGCCAAGGTGGGCAAAGGGGCACATATTCCAAAGTGCACCTTTCGGATTTCGCAGGCCATTTTTTACACATTTTGATTGCAAAGTACTTCTCACACATTTGGGCCCCTAAATTGCCAGGGCAGTATAACTACGCCACAAGTGACCCCATTTTGAAAAGAAGACACCCCAAGGTATTCCGTGAGGGGCATGGCGAGTTCCTAGAATTTTTTATTTTTTGTCGCAAGTTAGTGGAATATGAGACTTTGTAAGGAAAAAAGAGAAAAGAAAAAAATCATCATTTTCCGCTAACTTGTGACAAAAAAAAATAAATTCTAGGAACTCGCTGTGCCCCTCACGGCATACCTTGGGGTGTCTTCTTTCCAAAAGGGGGTCACTTGTGGGGTAGTTATACTGCTCTGGCAATTTAGGGGCCCATATGTGTGAGAAGTACTTTGCAATCAAAATGTGTAAAAAAGGCCTGTGAAATCCGAAAGGTGCTCTTTGGAATATGTGCCCCTTTGCCCACCTTGGCAGCAAAAAAGTGTGACACATCTGGTATCGCCGTACTCAGGAGAAGTTGGGGAATGTGTTTTGGGGTGTCATTTTACATATACCCATGCTGGGTGAGAAAAATATCTTGGTCAAATGCCAACTTTGTATAAAAAAATGGGAAAAGTTGTCTTTTGCCAAGATATTTCTCTCACCCAGCATGGGTATATGTAAAATGACATGCCAAAACACATTCCCCAACTTCTCCTGAGTACGGCGATACCAGATGTGTCACACTTTTTTGCTGCCAAGGTGGGCAAAGGGGCGCATATTCCAAAGTGCACCTTTCGGATTTCACCGGTCATTTCTTACACATTTTGATTGCAAAGTTCTTCTCACACATTTGGGCCCCTAAATTGCCAGGGCAGTATAACTACGTCACAAGTGACCCCATTTTGGAAAGAAGACACCCCAAGGTATTCTGTGAGGGGCATGGTGAGTTCCTAGAATTTTTTATTTTTTGTCGCAAGTTAGTGGAATATGAGACTTTGTAAGAAAAAAAAAAAAAAAAAAATCATCATAATTTTCCGCTAACTCGTGACAGAAAATAAAAAATTCTATGAACTCACTATGCCCATCATCGAATACCTTAGGGTGTCTACTTTCCGAAATGGGGTCATTTGTGGGGTTTTTCTACTGTTTGGGCATTGTAGAACCTCAGGAAACATGACAGGTGCTCAGAAAGTCAGAGCTGTTTCAAAAAGCGGAAATTCAAATTTTTGTACCATAGTTTGTAAACGCTATAACTTTTACCCAAACCATTTTTTTTTTTTTGCCTAAACATTTTTTTTTTATCAAAGACATGTAGAACAATAAATTTGGCGAAAAATTTATATATGGATGTCGTTTTTTTTGCAAAATTTTACAGCTGAAAGTGAAAAATGTCATTTTTTTGCAAAAAAATCGTAACATTTTGATTAATAACAAAAAAAGTAAAAATGTCAGCAGCAATAAAATACCACCAAATGAAAGCTCCATTAGTGAGAAGAAAAGGAGGTAAAATTCATTTGGGTGGTAAGTTGCATGACCGAGCGATAAACGGTGAAAGGAGTGTAGTGCCGAAGTGTAAAAAGTGCTCTGGTCATGAAGGCGGTTTCAGCTAGCGGGGCTGAAGTGGTTAAAGGCCGCCTTAAAAGAGTGGGCAAATTTCTTTAAACTATGAATCTCTTTTTATTATTGCTTTAACAGGATAACAGGGAAACGTTTCAGCCTATCCTGAGCCTTTGTCAACCATAATTATTAATAATAACAATAATAACAATAATAAAAAGAGATTCATAGCTGTAGCGCTATATAAGTGCATAAAAAAAAATATAATAATAGTTTGAAGACAGCGAAGTGCCGGGATTCTTTGTATACTTAAGAAATGTGGCCAACCAAATTCATGCCTTTATTGCCGCTATTAACCCTTTAGCAGAAGGACACTTTTAACATGCACAAGTGTCATATAGCCATGGATTGTTTCTAGCTACATGATAGAAAGTTTTATCAGACTTCTTCTCGGTCTTCTCTGGCCTTCACAGATGCCAAATCTTAATTCTATAGAGCATCTTTGGGATGAGATAGAATGAGCTGTTCAGAACATGTCAGCTCCTCCATGTAATTTGCAGCAACTGCAATAAGCAATCCTGTCCTCATGAGCCAATCTTCTTTCAGAATGCTGTGGTGCTGAAGACCAAAAGATGTCCAATATGTTTCTAGATGGGTGTTTCTAATAAAGTGATCATTTGGTATATCTAGTATAATTTATCAGGCATCTTTTAGTACCTGTCTCTGTAAGAATTGACAGCGTTGTCTGATCACTCGCATCACTATTAGCAATGTTCCTTTGACTTTCATGATTAAGCTGTCATGTTTGCTAAAATAATTAGAGATGAGCGAATCATTATTGTTCTGACGGATCAGAGGAAGGGCAAAATAATCAGTGACATCAACACAAACTTATTGCTGACACACTCTCTACTCTGTCGGGGGGCTCTACTTGTGTAAGTGTTTAATAGAACAGGTTGTGTAGAAATCTATGTGGAATCGGTGTATTGTTGTAAAAGGAGTGCGCTCTTTCACGCTATAGTAGGATCTTGGGCCTCTGCACGGTTCTTTATACCTGGCGCTAACATTGACCTTCAAGGCTGAGTTCACACTTGACTTATTTGGTCAGTTTTGGCCCCATAACTGCCCAAATAAGTGAAGTGTGCAGTAATTCTAAGAACGACACCTGTCATCTGCATGTCATACTGACTCAGCAAACTCCCTATGCATGTTACTGCAAGGCACCGTGTTCTACACTGCTACAAAGCAACCAGGAAATAGCTATTTTTTTAGAAATTCGCTCATCTCTAAAAGCAACCTTAAAAAGTAGTTTGTATCTCTTACTTGCAGAATGCCACTAGGGCATAGTATGTGATAGATAATGTGTCATAATGCTGTTCACAAACTGATGTATTAAAAATTGATTGATCCTTTTAAAAAACTATGATTTAAAAGTTCATACCATAAGAAACAAATGGGTGGTTCTTCTACTGTTGGGTCTGTTAGATGTTATTACATCAACAAATATGTAAATATAATGCTATTTCTTCAGGTTCAGGCTGCAAAAATGTGTTGCAACTATGTATGTGGTAAGGCGGAATAAAAACCCACATTAAGATTATTCTTGTAGTAGGGGTAGGAAAAGATGGGAAGAATGAACTGGCAGAAGTTTTATAATTGAATTGTTCATTATATAAGATTAAACATAGTTTTCACAGTGGCCACTGGAGCACTCACGATAGACTGACACTTCCAGTTTTTTCAGCCCATTTGTCAGTTTTGTTGTTTAGATTGGGCAGTGTGAGTAGAGTCATCTCATTATGAATAAAGCCTGCATTACACTGGCTGGAAATGAAGCAGCAGTGGTACCACATACTGGATAGTGGTTTTTTTTTTGTTTTTTTCCATAAGAGGCACAGGTTAGGACCCCAGGTCTTGTTGGTTTCAAGGCCCCTTTAAAGATAAACATAACTTTAGTGCAAAATATTCCAAGGTGCCATATTGTTCTCACTGGCATTTATATTGCCTGGAGCCATAGGACTGCAAGTCCCAGGATCATTATTGCTGCACAGAAACATGGTTTCTGCCTATGGTGGAATGTTTTGGGACTGAATCTTCAGAACTTGACCTACCTGATGCCAGTCTGTTGAGTGTCAAAAAATGCCTCTTTTTCTACTATTATGGAGTCTTTAATTGTGACTTTTATTTTTACGTGCTCCGGCTGGATTTTACAAAAGGTTTGCAGGATTTGGATTTGTTATAGACTATTTTCTTGCCTGGGACAGTTCCCGTCCCATCATTTACTGCCTTTTATAGAACACTCTCCCATTGTGCCACTTTCCCTATCTCATATCAATTGTATTCTACTGTATTATACCCTGTTTTTATATCTGAGTTTTATGTGTACATTGTGTATACATATGGACAGGGTATGACATTGTTGGTCCCTGTAACATAATGGTAATTCAAAAGATTTGAGAATGAACAAACATATGCAGGCTAAGTAAATATATTTACAAATATATATGATAAAACAAACAAATCACATACAGAATAATAAAAAGTAAATACCGTATTTTTCGCCGTATAAGACGCACCGGCCTATAAGACGCACCTAGGTTTTTGAGGAGGAAAATAAGAAAAAAAATATTTTGAACCAAAAAGGTGCACTTTTGGTGGGTTTTGAACTAATTGTGGTCTGTGGGTGACGCACTGTTATGGGGGATCTGTGGGTGGCACTGTTATGGGGGATCTGTGGGTGGCACTGTTATGGGGGATCTGTGGGTGACACTTATGGGGGATCTGTGGGTGGCACTTATGGGGGATCTGTGGGTGACACTTATGGGGGATCTGTGGGTGACACTTATGGGGGATCTGTGGGTGACACTTATGGGGGATCTGTGGGTGACACTTATGGGGGATCTGTGGGTGACACTTATGGGGGATCTGTGGGTGACACTTATGGGGGATCTGTGGGTGACACTTATGGGGGATCTGTGGGTGACACTTATGGGGGATCCTCTCTGGATGGCACTGTTATGAGGATGAGGATCTGTGAATGACAGTTATGGGGGGGATCTGTGGATGACACATATATAGCATCTTATGCTGTCATCCACAGATCCCCTCCATAAGTGTCCCTGTAGTGAATGACCCTCAATACAGGGGGTGGGGGTCGCATCTGCTTTAATGACAGTGGGGCCCGTGCAGTGACTATTCTACTACACGGGCCCCGCTTACTGTATAATCATATCTCTCTAATAGTTAATTGTTCTATGCATGTAATCGCATAATGAGCGCTAATGAGCGCTGTGTATTACCGTACTTAAAACTAGCAGCGCTCGCCGTTCGGAGCAGAGAGGAGGCAGGAGGCAGGCCGGGAGGACGGGCGCTTGCAACGTGAGTCATACGTTGAAGCAGGCCTGCGCCGCCTGCTTCATTCATAAGTGGGCGGTGCAGGCGCGTGACGTATGACTCACGCTGCAAGTGCCCGTCCTCCCGGCCTGCCTCCTGCCTCCTCTCTGCTCCGAACGGCGAGCGCTGCTAGTTTTAAGTACGGTAATACACAGCGCTCATTAGCGCTCATTATGCGATTACATGCATACAACAATTAACTATTAGAGAGATATGATTATACAGTGAGCGGGGCCCGTGTAGTAGAATAGTCACTGCACGGGCCCCGCTGTCATTATTAATGCAGATGCCGCCCCCAGCCCCTCCTCCCTCACAGCTGATACACCCGCCGCGCGGCATCGCGGCGGGTGTATCATTGAAAACTGGGCAAAATAAGCTACATTCGCCGTATAAGACGCACTGCTATTTTCCCCCCACTTTTGGGGGGAAAAAAGTGCGTCTTATACGGCGAAAAATACGGTAAATCACTAGCCTAAATATTCATAATGCAATATGGGGCCCATCAGTCATGCTGTCTGCCACGTTATAACACATAACCAATACCCCATTGTGTACAAGAGATAGGGCAAATTAATACTTACATCCTACCTAGGATAAAGTCTCAATTGATTGTTAGTTCCGACCACAGTCCCTGATATATAACATTTACCATCCTGCATCCCGCTTACTAGTCTGATTTGTTACAAACAATTGAATCTCTAATGCTATAGCATTAGGGAACCAACATTTCTGAACATTTAACACAAGTGCCGTTCTTATCATTGTAGACACTTTGGCGCTTTCTGCTAGTGTCATAAATTTACTCTGTCTTAAATCTTGACACTGCTCTGGGCCTCTGATGTCCATAATCTGCAAGCTCTTACTACTCAAAGTCTTACAGATTTTCATGGCTAAATTCCACCAAGCCTACTACAGCCCCACTTACAGCTTGTAGCAGATTTGCATAACATAATAATAACCCGCAGATTATTAATTCCCGCGAATGCCCAGGTTCCGATTCAGAGTGGTGGGTCCAAACTACCCTTTCTCTATGTAACACCCTATCAACGATAAGCATATTCCTTTGCTCAAATCTCACTTCTGACACCAAGTGTAACGTAATGTGAATTCAAAAGATTTGAAAAGATTTCTGTGATAATGAAGCCTCGTATTTTAATCCTGATGTTGATGTATTGTAACTACTTGAGATTTTGTAACTACTGTAGCTTGGAGAATTTCTGTAGGACTGATATGGAGCTGGATAAAAGAGTATGGTCTGATGAGATTATTTCAGCTTCCCTTATACAGCAATTTTGATTCCGGACTTTCCAGGGCTCCTTCTATATCCACTGCTCAATTTAACAATTGTCATGGTCTTACCTTCTTGCTGTTCTCCTTCGTTTGACATGTGCTGGCGGCCATCTTGGTTTCTGGGTTTCTTGTAGCCTCCCACCCTGTGGCTTCTCCTTCCCACTGGGAGGAGCTGGATGCCTAGCTCATATATATAGGAGGTCTGTGGCTTCAGTTCCTTGCTTGGTCCTCCTGTGTGCACATGCTTCTAAGACTGCTGCTGCTTCTGGTTCCTGATCCTGGCCTCGTCTGACTACCCCGCTGGTTCCTGATCCTGGCTTCGTCTGACTACCCTTCTGGTTCCTGATCCTGGCTTCGTCTGACTACCCTTCTGGTTCCTGACCTCTGGCTTCGCAAGACCCTGCTCCGGTTTAGCCATCCGTTTGGACTTTTGCTTACAGCTTGATTTGCAATAAAGCCTTCTTATTTCCACGTATCTCTTGTTGTACGTCTGGTTCATGGTTCCTTGACATTAGGACCAAGCCATGAATTCTGACGGTACAGGGCCATCCTCGCTACCTACGCTGGTTGCCAGACTTGATCAGCAGGATCACCTGTTGGGTCGGTTCGCTGTGGCGTTGCAAACCCTGCTTGAACGCACGGCTCATTTCGCTTCCGTTGCCGATGGGTCGGTTGTCGCTCCTGGGCCCGCTCCTACTGCCGCTCCGGTTGTTGCGCCAGAGTCTACCCCGACACCTGTTGCTGCGCCTGCGGTGTCTCGGGGTATGACCGGTTCTGCCCCCCTTCCACAGCGCTTTGGGGGAGAGCCAACTCAGTGCCGAGGTTTCCTTAACCAGGTGGGCATTTATTTAGAGTTGCTGCCACATGCCTTTCCTACTGAGAGATCAAAGGTGGGCTTCTTGATCTCGCTGCTCTCGGACAAGGCCTTGGCCTGGGCCAGCCCTTTATGGGAGAACAACAATCCGGTGGTTGCCGAGTTTTCCGGTTTTGTTGCTTCTCTTCGGAAGGTATTCGATGTGCCGGCTCGTGCTGCCTCTGCTGCGAAGCTCCTTATGTCCATCAGACAGGGTTCACGATCCGTAGCTGAATACGCCATTGAGTTTCGTACCCTGGCAGCAGAGGTGGGCTGGAATAATGAGGCTCTGGTCGCTGCTTTCTCTTATGGTCTCTCGGATGCCTTGAAGGATGAGGTTGCAGCTAAGGACCTACCAGTGGAGCTCGAGTCTCTTATTTCTTTCCTGATTTTGATTGACACCAGACTCAGGGAGAGACCTTCCTTTAAGGAGAGCCTGCGGAGGTCTTCTAACAGATTGGCGCCTACGTTTGCTGTCCCACCCGTGCCTCCCTCTCCTCCCACGCCTCCTGGGGATGACTTGTCTGGGGGTGAACCCATGCAGCTGGGGTTTGCTCGCCTGTCCGAGGGGGAGAGGGTACTCCGGAGACGCGAGGGCCGATGCATGTACTGTGGTCTCGGTGGGCATTTTCGGTTGGCATGTCCGAACCGTCCGGGAAACGCTCGCACCTGAGATCCTGTCGGGGGCAGATCTTGGGTGGAGTCTCCTCGTCCCCGGTTTCCCGTGTTGACAAACCACTGATCACTGTTGTCCTCTCCTGGGTCGGGGGCTCGGTGACGACCCAGGCGTTGGTGGACTCTGGTGCTGGTGG